>NC_080165.1:147422943-147765443 GCF_950295315.1 Erinaceus europaeus | reverse complement strand
TTTCTGCAAGCTTGCAGCAGATTTCAGTCTAGTGACAGTATTAGGCAGCTGGACTTGTCAATAACTCTGACAAAAAGAAGAGATGGCAAACACACACACACACACACACACGTATATTTAGACATATTTTGTATCTTCTCTGTTATAGTCCTGTGTGTCACACTGCAGAGGAAAACTTTTCCTTAGCTTTTGGTTATATTCACACCCAAGAACATACTAGAATATACTGTAACAGTGAAGAAATAGTAGAGGTAATAACACACCTGTTCTTACATTTTACTTAATAGAAAACTATTAGCCATTCCACTATGATACATTTACATTGTACTTGCTACTTTTCTCTCAGCATAGAAAAATTAACAAAGGGATTGTCTGTAGTCCTTTACTATATTAGGCAGAAGACAAGTCCAACAGATACAATTTTATATCCTGACTGTGCACTACATTACTTTGAACCATTTCAGAAATTACCGAAAGCTTCTAAGACTCAGTAATAATCTCTATAAAATAAAAATATTATATGTACCTCATGTTGTTGTGAGGAGAAATAAATGATATAAATTATATGAATCTAAATAAATAAGCTGTGTACAAAAAATGATTGCATTATAATTCTTAGGATGACTTTGAAATTCTCTGTTGCTTCCTACAGACTTTGTCACTGTTGCCCAATAGGTTAATTTTTCTCTGATGCATTTCTTTTCCTTGTAGACACATGGATTTTCTATGCCTCTGAGGACTGTCAGAAAAATTAGAGATCATATGTATACAGTGGTTGAAAGAAGCTCTCACATGTAGTAAATGCTCAATAAAAGATGTCTGTAATTACAACTCAAAATTTAATTCTATTCTTTTTATCATTTTGTTGGAGAAATTTTGTTTTTAAGTTTTGAAACATACAATTAGTGTATATTTTATTCAATCAAAAGCATGATTATAGATTTAGTCATATTCTGGCTAGTGTTACTATACACACATTTAATACTATCGCAGTGATAAAATTCTACATCATACATGAGTAAGATCTAAATTGTTCATTTATTTATTATAAAGGGCAAATATCTGCTTTCAGATAGAAAAGAGGACTCAGTTCCATTCCCATCAACACTGCAATGAATATGAGCTTCCCTGGTAAAGGCCCTCTAGCTTTAACCTCCCATTAGAAAATGTCTATTCCCAGTGATATATCTTGCTTACAACATACCTGACAGCTGGGAGACAGACTGCCTACCTTTCAAGCATGAATCTGAAAGCAAACAAACAGTATCCACAGCACTGACTTTAACTCTTAGCAAATAGACTCTACCAAGATACACATGATGATGTCATTTGAAAGCAAAAGTTGTTAGGGGTGGGGGGAGTGCATGTTCTGGAAACGGAGGATAGAGGACAGAGTGGGGGTTGTATTGTTATGTGGAAAATTGAGAAATAGGGGACTTCCAGGAGGTGTGGCCATGGACTAACTGGGACCAATTGCCTCTCTTCCCAAAACAACAAATAAATACAACAAGAGATCCAACTGACTTCATAACCTACAACCTAAAGTTCTGTGGCCTCAGGTAGGTGCTCTTGTGCAGTTGGAGTGAAAAGGGTGAAGGTACAGGTTGAACAACAGCAAAGTCAGATCAGAGCTCTGGGTGGCGCAGAGGCTGAGCTGTGCCAGTCTGGGGATTTCACTTTAAGTGTATCAAGCAAGTAACATTGTTCTTAGTGCTGGAAGAAAAGAGACAGGGGCTTAATACCTCTCAATCTTTGGCTCAGGAGTGATTTAGCCTTCTGATTTAAGGCAAGGACACAACAAAAAAACAGGGCATTTGTGACCACAAGACAGCCCAAAGCAACCACCACCTCCCACCCCATCCCACCCGCTGCACATCATACAAACAACCTAGAGATCACAATATCACAACCTGCTGGCCATCAATAACCAGCACAAAAAATGTGCAAGCAGAGAACTAAACAGCCAGACAGAAATGAAACAGGAAATCCAAGGAATTATGGATTTAGAGAGACTCTCAGAGACAGACTACAGAAAGCTCACTATGAGAACTCTTCAAGAATTTAAGCAAGAATTAAAAGAACGTGTTGCTATAGAATTAAAACACATGAGAGGAACGTATAACAGAGTTCACTAAGAATCTTCAAATCTTGAAAGAAGAACTTCAGTCAGAATTCACTAAGCAGTTAGGAAGCAGGGAAAAAAAAAACTTTCAAATAGAACTCCAGGGAGTAAAAGACACTCTAACTGCAATCCATGCCCAGGTATAAGGTTTAGGAAGTAGATTCACACATTCAGAAGGAATAATCTCCAATCTAGAAGATACGGCCAGCCCACATTTTCAATTTCAAGATGAGGGAGAGGAAGGTTCAGAAAAACTGAAGCAACTCTCTGAAATTATTGCAGACTCCATCAAAGGATCAAATATAAGAGTGAGAGCTATATCTGCAGAGGAGGATAAGGCCAAAGGCCTGAGTCCATTTTCTGGGCAATTTTAGCTGAGAACTTCCATCACTTAGGAAACCATCAGAACATTCTCATTCAAGAGGTAGAACGATCACTCATATTTATAAATACAAGTAGACCAACACCAAGGCACATTACTGTAAAACTATGCTCAAAAAAAGATTCTTAATTTTCCTCTTCTTCAGAGAGAGACAATGAAGGAGCCCATGCACATAGAGTTGAGATACCAGTTAAGTGGATGAAGTTTCGACTGATGCTGTGCATGACACTCTCATATGATGCCAATGTCTTGAGGAAAGATCTCCTAGTTCCCTGACCACCCAGTGATATTTTCTTAAAGGTAGTAGCAATGAGGAATCTAAAAACCATATAAATGACAACTGCTTAGTCTTTTGCAATTTCTTGCTCTATTTTCTACTTTGAACTAATCTTTTTTTCTTGTGCAATTTTGAAACGTTTGCAAAAATGTACTTCTGAAGCAAGTTTTACTTTTGGCAGTAAATATTCTCACCATTTGTTTTCCTTAAAATAATCATTCATTAGGGAGTTGGGCGGTAGCACAGCAGGTGAAGTGCACATGGCGCAAAGCACAAGGACCAGCATGAGGATCCCAATTCGAGCCCCTGGCTCCCCACCTGCAGGGGAGTCACTTCACAGGCGGTGCAGCAGATCTGCAGGTGTCTTTCTCTCCTCCTCTCTGTCTTCCCCTCCTCTCTCCATTTTTCTCTGTCCTATCCAACAATGAGGACATCAACAACAATAGCTACAACAATAAAAACAATAAGGGCAACAAAAAGGAAATAAATAAATATTTAAAAAATAATAATTATTCATTTACAAGAAAATGTTTGCAAAAATGCTAGGTCTGCATTTCTTAATGTCCTCAATATTCACTTATTTAGTTAGTTATTATTTATTCATTTATTTTTATTGTTATCAGGTTTATTCCTGGGTTTCTGTGCCTGCACAAAAAAATCCATTTTTCTTTTCTTTTATTTGATATTTAGTGAAAAATTGAGGAGAGAAAGAAATAAAAAGAGAGATTGAGAGAGAGATTTACAGCACTGCTATACAACCTATAAAGTTTTCCTCTTTCAGGGGAAAACATGGGACTTGAACCTGGATCCTTATATATGCATTCATGTGAACCACCACCCATCCACCATCAGTCATTTTCTCAAGTAAAAAAGAATCTTTAATGTGAGGACTTCCAGGCTATCATCTCAAATAAAATGATCACAATCACACTTTTCTTCCAGAAGATGCTATGGTACTTTGGCATACTAAATAACTGTTATAAGTAAACTTGAAATTATACTAAACATTTTTTATTATCTTTATTTATTGGATAGAGACAACCAGAAATCAAGAGGGTAATAGAGAGGGGAAAAAGACAGAGAGACACCTGCAGCATCACCTTGCCATTCGCAAAGCTTTCCCCTTGCAGGTGAGGATCAGGGGCTCAAACCTGGGTCCTCGTACATTGTAATATGTGCGCACAACTGGGTGCACTACCACCTGGCCCCATATTAAACAATTTTTTTTTTTATTAATTAACAAAACCATAGGGTAGGAGGGGTACAACTCCACACAATTCCCACCGCCCAATCTCCATATCCCACCCCCTCCCCCGATAGCTTTCCCATTCTCTATCCCTCTGGGAGCATGGACCCAGGGTCATTGAGGGTTGCAGAAGGTAGAAGGTCTGGCTTCTGTAATTGCTTCCTCACTGAACATGGGCGTTGACTGGTCGGTCCACACTCCCAGTCTGCCTCTCTCTTTCCCTAGTAGGATGGGTCTCTGGGGAAGCTGAGCTCCAGGACACATTGGTGGTGTCTTCAATCCAGGAAAGCAATCCATGATTGCTCAACAATTTGTTTGGCTTTGTATGTTAACTCTCTTTTCAGTCACGAGGTTCCAGGTGTCATCAGGATGCCAGCCAGACTTCCCTGGATATTAAACAATTTTTAAGTGGCTCCCATATGCCATTTTCAAGTACCCTTCCTCCTCTCCACTGTAGCTATCCATATTAGTTACCTCAAATTATGCATTGCAAAGATGATGATGTAGAATTGTTGTGGAAGGAGGAGCCTTTCTGGGAAAGTAATACATTTTGTAAACGTCTAATCTGGTATTAAACTACAAACTGGAAATTTCTTTTTTTTTTTTTTTCCTCCAGGGTTATTGCTGGGCTCGGTGCCTGCACCATGAATCCACTGCTCCTGGAGGCCATTTTTCCCCCTTTTTGTTGCCCTAGTTGTTGCAGCCTCGTTGCGGTTATTATTGCCATTGTTGATGTTGCTTTGTTGTTGGATAGGACAGAGAGAAATGGAGAGAGGAGGGGAAGACAGAGAGAGAGGGGAGAGAAAGATAGACACCTGCAGACCTGCTTCACCACCCGTGAAGCGACTCCCCTGCAGGTGGGGAGCCAGGGCTCGAACCGGAATCTTTATGCTGGTCCCTGCGCTTTGCGCCACGTGCGCTTAACCCACTGCGCCACCGCCCGACTCCCACAAACTGGAAATTTCTATCTTCTACAAAAACTATTTAACAATTATATACACATACTATTTGTAAGTAAAGTATATCACACACTTACTAAAAACAATGATTTTTTTTTCCCCACGGTAATTAAAGCTAGAATATAGTAGCACTCCTGGGTATCTACTTAAGCAAGTTGATTCGGGTTTCATACTTTTTTATAAGTATATTGTATAGACCAGAAGAAATATAGTTACAAAAATAATTTTTAATTCCAGAGACCAGTAGCAGAGAATATTTTTTGTATATGTAGGTGAGATAGTTAATAGTTCAGAGGGTCTAATCTAAGCACCATTAAATATTAATAATAGATTTATATTTTAAAGAAAAAACTGTTTTTGGAAAAAATAAATCACATACACAGCAAGGTTCAACTTGAAAAAGAAGAAATATTATCAAAGAACTGAGAAAATGAAGGAAAATAAATTATTTAACTGCCTTTGAGGTAACGATGGTAAAATATTTAGTATTACTTTTATTATTAACATTTATTAAATGTGTCTGCTGTGCCAAGCATTTTAAAAAATAGTCTGAATATTTTAATCATTTAATTTTTATAGAGGTGAAATGTGATCAAAAGGATTAATTTTTTTTGAAATCTTAAAATACATATCTATATCTATATATATTGTTATATAGACTTGCATATAATACTTCTTGGAAAAAAAGTCTCAAAAATAAGTTATAAAAAGTAGCTCACCAAGTCAATAGTTGAATCACTGTAGTAAATTAAATATAGCCTAATGATGATGAATTTACATTTCTCAATCTGCACATTTAAAAAATAGATTATGACAATGCAGTTATAGCCTAAAAGAAAATCTTCATGAATTGTTTTTTTCACTATGAAACACAACAAACTTTAAGCTACTGATGAGACATATATACACTTTGAAGTAAACATTGTGTAACTTTGTAATTATATTTTTAAATACTTATTTTACTTATTGGATGGAGACAGAGAAATTGGGAAAGGAGAGGAGACGAAGCGAGAGAGATACCTGCAGCCCTACTTAACTACTCATGAAGCTTTCCTCTTGCAAATTGGGACCAGGGACTTGAACCCAGGTCCTTGAGCACTGTAATGTAAGCACTGAACCCGGTTCACTGCATAACTGATTCCTTGGGGGCCAGGTGGTGGCACATCGGGCTAAGCACACATAGTTTGAGTACAGAGACCCGAGCAAGGATGCCGGCTCCCTACCTGCTAGGGGGTCACTTCACAAGTGCTGAAGCAGGTCTGCAGGTGTCTTTCTCTCTCTCTCTCTCTCTCTCTCTCTCTCTCTCTCTCTCGCTACCTCTCTCTCGCTATCTCCCCTTCTCTCAATGTCTCTTTGTCCTATCCAATAAAATGAAAAAGAAAAAGGCCACCAGGAGTAGCGGATTCCTAGCGCAGGCCCTGAGCCCCCCAGTGATAATCCTGGAGGCAAAAACCAAATTAATGAATTAATTTTAATTATTTCATTAAAAGAAACACCAAATCAATTCCTTTACTTGATCTAGCCACACCACTCACACTTTTTTAGTCAACCACAAATAAGTGTGAAAGTTCATCTTTCTTACTGCCACTTAATATTCCATTATATATACATAGATAGATAGATATGAATATTATAAGTACATTTTCTATCCTCATGAGAGATGTATACACACCACTTTCATCACAGCTGATGTCTTTCTCCCTAGTAGGTTACTGGGTAACCGATGCCTCTCAACCCCTCCCAGATCCTCCCTTTAGAATCCTGGATTCTGCTGCAACAACTAGTCTCCATTTCACACCATGTCTCCTCGTCTTTGTTTCTTAGATTCCACTTATTTGTAAGATACCAGGCATTTGTCTTTCCCATCTAGATTACTCATTGAAAATGATTCCCTCAAGCTCCATCCAAGATATTGCAAAAGTAAAGACAAATCCTTGTAACTGAGTAATACTCCTTGATATATATATTACAGCACTTTAAAAATATTTATTGAGGGATTAATGGTTTACAGCACAGTTGTCTACACACGGGGCTATTTTCCAGCTCTGAGTACTGTATGAGTGTAGAACATTCTTATCTCTAACCTAGGACCTCACCCCCCACACACACACACTGAGCCTTCTTTTTTATTTATTCCCAGAGTCCCTTGCTTGTTTGATGCAGCACGCCACACTCCAGTCCAAGTTTCATCCTGTGTTCTCCCTTTCTGACTCCCTCCTGAGTTCCACGTGGATTCATTCATCCAGTATCTATTCCTCTCTTCCTGACTCACTCCACCCAACACTTTTCCTTCAGGTTCCAATCATGTTGAGGCAACGATTGAGATGTTAGAGTTTCTGATCTAATATCTAGGTCTCTGATAGTTGGCCTTGGTTCACTACCATTCCTTATATTGCTCTGTCCATTTTGCCCTCCCTTTTCCTATGAAATTGCTTCTGCTGATGTTGTTGTCTGTATGCCAGGCTCTACTGTCTATTCCAAGGTGATCACTGATCAGTTCATTTAGAATAGAAGTTACTTTGCTTTTTTTTTTTTTTTCTCATCTAAAACTCTTGTGCATTTGTATAAGCCAGGATTGGTGGTGGTAAACTACTTCCGCTAACCCATGTTTAAAAAGATTTTGACTTTGCCTTCATAATTGAAGGATAATTTGTCAGGATAGAATGTACATGGAGGTTCTTATTTTTTAACATTATGAATATGATATTCCATTTCTTTCATGTCCCTAGGATTTGTGGTGAGAAATCTGATGACAGTCTAACAGTTCTACCGCTTTAGGTCAGATTCTCCCTTTCTCTAGCAGTCTGCAATATTTTTCCTTGTCCTTGTTTTTGGAGAATTTTAATAACATGTATGTGGATCATTTGGAATTCAGGAACATTGGAATTTGTTCAGTTTCCTGGATGGCTATGCTGTGTATGTTGCACAGATGTGCAATGTCTTCTGCTATGTTTCTGAATATATACTTTATTCTTCTTTTCTTGTCCCCAGGCATTCCAATAATTTTCACATTCATTTTTCTGCTGGAGTCTTCTATTTCACAGAGAATTGCTTCATTTCTCAGGGACCTTCCCTCTCCAACACCTCTGCTCTCAGAGCATGGCAATGTTTATCTTTGAACCCTTATAGTCTCTCCTCAAGCTGATTCCCTCTACATGGTAGGCCTCTTATGTATGCTTAAGTCCATCCAAAATGTCCTTTCCTGGTGTTTTGAGTTCTTTGGTCAAATGATCTCTGGAATCCTGAATTTGTCTCTGCATATTATAGTTGTCATCTTAAATTGTCTTTATAAGAAGCTTTCTGAATTCAACTCAGAAATTTTCAGATATTTTCCAAATCCTTGTGAGTTTGCACTGGTGCCTTTTCCTCCATGTTTTGGTTAAGTGTTTCTACTGATTGCCCAGCACGTGGCAGTGTAGCTATATTATTTATACATTGTGCGGGGGAGGAGAGTGTCCCTTCTGATGCTGGGTGGATTTAGATAGAATAGGTTCCTGCTGCCTTATTTCAGACTATACTTTGGTCTCTGGCAGCCTGCTGCCACAGGCTGAGAGGGTGGCACAGTTTCAATTTCCCATCCTCTAGGGAGAGTCTGTATGTTCCATTGTTTGACTATTCGAGATGGTGACCTGCCCGCTGCAGGCAGGAGGCTCCAGGTCCAAGCTGCTTTTGTCTTTTCATTTCTCTCACAGCCCTTACCACACATGCTTCTGCACCAACCTGGGCCTCAGCAAATTTCTTCCACAGTTGTATTTTCAATGTGAGAATCCAGGTGAGAACCCAGGTGATTTGTCCTGCTTGTATCAGGTTGTTCCTGGACATGAACTTTTGGATGTGTTATTCCATAGCCATGTCCTCATAATGCACGATAGGAATCCTGAAGCAGTCATCTTTTGTTGGGCATTTTGTTACTTATTCTTTTAATTAATTTACTTATTTGAGACGAAAGAAATCAAAAAGGAAGGGAAGATAGAAGGAGAGGAGGGAAAATGCACCTGCAGCACTGGTACAGTAGTCATGAGGTCTGACCCCTGCACTTTGCACATTATATGTGCTCTGCTGGCTACACTAGCCCTAGCCCAGCACTTGGGTTATTTCCACATTTAGAATATTACAAATAGTGCTGTTAAGAATCTAGGTGTACATAAACTGTTCATATATATATATATATATATTTATATTGTGTATTCTTTGGTTATATCCCTCAGAGGGCAATAGCAAGGTCATGTGTGGTGTTCTGAGGAATTTACAGACCATTTTCTGCATGAGCTGCACCAATTTGCAATCCCACTAACAGTATCAAGGGTTTCTATTCCACCAATAGCCTTGTTAGCACTTGTTGCTTTTGTCCTCTGTAATGCATGATGTTTCCAATGTGTGAGGCAGGATCTCACCACTGTCTTTATTTGCATGTCACTGATAATCTGGTATGTTAGCAATTTTCGTGTTGTTGACCATCTGGATATCTATTTTGGTGAATATTTGGTACATGCCTTGTTTCAGTTTGTTAATTCGTTGTTGTTGTTCCTGCATTTTATGAGCTCTTTTATATATATATATATATATATATTTTTTTTTTTTTTGCTTATTCGCCCTTTTGTTCCGATAAATGGTATGTGAAAAGACTCTCCTGTCCAGTATGGTGTCATTTGTTTACATGACGCTTCCTTCTAATATACAGAAGTTTTTCAATTTGGTGTAGTTCCATTGGTTCATTTATTTGCTTGTTTTCTGTCAGAGTGTAGTTTCCAAAGAAGATATTGTGCTATTTTCTTTTATGTATTTGATAGTTTCTGGTCAATCAGGTAAGATTTTGATGCATTTGGAGTGGACCTCTGTGCATGGTGACTGACATGCTATGGTCCTTTTACATTTTTCTGCTTGTGGATACCTCATGTTATGACATCCTCTACTGAAAAGATTCTTCATGCTCCATTCAGTGATATGATGCTGCTTGACATATATTTAATGCCCAAAATGTGAGGGCTTATTTATGGCCTTTCAGTTCTAATCTATCACTCTGTGAGTCCATTTTGCCCCATTGCTATGAAGTTTAATTACTATGGCCCTGTGGAACTAAGAAAAAATGATGCCTTTATTCCCATTGTTCTTTTTTTTTTTTTCCTCAGTATTGTTTTGGCAATTCTGATGTTTCACTGGTTCCAGATAAACCTCTGTAGTTTTTGTTCTATTACTTTAGATAAATTCTATGGGATTTTAATAGAGATCTCACTGAACCTGTATATTGCTCTGGGTAGTGCATTCATTTTAATGTTTAATTATTTTAATCCATGAGTGTGGATTATTTTTTCCATTTCTTTGTGTCTTCTATTATCTTTAGACTCATAGTTTTCAGTGAAGAAATATTTTACCTACTTTGCTAAGTCTATTTATACACACATAATTCTCTTAATACTATAGAAAATTGTATTCCTTTCTCGAATATTCTTTGTCCATTTTACTATATTCACGAGAACTATACAACACTGATTTTTGTATCTCACTTTTGTTGTCTGACTAATAATTTCCAAAAGCTCTCTGCTAGACCTCTTGGAGTTTCTGTATACATCATCTCATAATTTGCACATACTGATAGTTTTACTTCTTCTCTTTCTATCTGAAATGCTTTGCTTCCTTTCCTTTCCTGATTGTTACAACTAGAACTTTCAAGACTATGCTACATAGTAATAGTGGTCATGGACAGTCTTCTTGTACCTGATCACTTAGGGAAGCCTTTTAGTTTCTTGTTATTGACTGCATTTGTTATATAAAGATTGTACTAGAATGAAGAATTTTATATCTTTTCCTTTTCCTTTAAAAAAAATTAATCATGAACATATAATCACTATTATAAAAACCTGTGGTTTCTCTGTTTTTTTTTCACATGTCAGAGTGATTATGTACTTTTTTTTTATTGGGGAATTAAAGTTTTACATTCAACAGTGAGTACAATAGTTTGTACATGCATAACATTCCCCAGACTCCCATATAACAATAAAACCCCCACTACATCCTCTGAATCCTTCTTGGACCTGTATTCTCCCCACCCACACACCCCAGAGTCTTTTACTTTGGTGAGATATGCCAATTCCATTTCAGGTTCTACTTCTGTTTTCTTTTCTGATCTTGTTTTTCAACTTCTTCCTGAGAGTGAGATCATCCCATATTCATCCTTCTGTTACTGACTTATTTCACTCAATATGATTTTTTTCAAGGTCTATGCAAGACCGGCTGAAAACAGTGAAGTCACCATTTTTAACAGCTGAGTAGTATTCCATTGTGTATATATACCACAACTTGCTCAGCCACTCATCTGTTGTTGGACACCTGGGTTGCTTCCAGGTTTTGGCTATTACAAATTGTGCTGCCAAGAACATATGTGTAGACAGATCTTTTTGGATGGATATGTTGGGATCTTTAGGATATATCCCCAGGACAGGAATTGCAGGATCATAGGGTAGGTCCATTTCTAGCCTTCTGAGAGTTCTCCAGACTGTTCTCCACAGAGGTTGGACCAATTGACATTCCCACCAGCAGTGCAGGAGGGTTCCTTTGACCCCACACCTTCCCCAGAATTTGCTGCTGTTACCTTTTCTGATGTATGACATTCTCACAGGAGTGAAGTGGTATCTCATTGTTGTCTTTATTTGCATTTCTCTGACAATCAGAGACTTGGAGCATTTTTTCATGTGTTTCTTGGCCTTTTGGATATCTTCTGTGGTGAATATTCTGTCCATGTCCTCCCCCCATTTTTGGATGGGGTTATTTGTTGTCTTGTTGTTGAATTTGGCAAGCTCTCTATATATGTTGGTTATTAAACTCTTATCTGATGTATGGCATGTAAAGATCTTCTCCTATTCTGTGAGGGGTCTCTTGGTTTGGGTAGTGGTTTCTTTTGCTGTGAAGAAGCTTTTTAATTTGATGTACTCCAATAGGTTTATACTTGCCTTATTCTTCTTTGTAATTGGATTCGTTTCATTGAAAATGTCTTTAAAATTTATGCGGAAAAGAGTTCTGGCAATATTTTCCTCTAAGTATCTGATAGTTTGTGGTCTAACATCCATGTCCTTGATCCACTTGGAATTTACTTTTGTATTTGGTGAAATACAGTGGTTCAGTTTCATTCTTCTGCATGTTTCAACCCATTGTTTCCAACACCATTTGTTGAAGAAACTCTGCTTTCCCCATTTAATAGTCTGAGCCCCTTTGTCAAAGAAAACTACAGACCAATATCTCTGATAAACATAGATGCTAAAATATAGAACAAAATTCTAGCCAACTGGATACAGCAGTATATTTAAAAGATTGTTCATCATGACCAAGTGGAGTTTATCCCAGGCATGCAAGGTTGGTTTAATATACGTAAATCAATCAATGTGATCCACCACATCAACAGAAGCAAGACCAAAAACCATATGGTCATATCAATAGATGCATAGAAAGCCTTTCACAAAATTCAATATCCCTTTTTGATCAAAACACTACAAAAAATGGGAATAGATGGAAAATTCCTGAAGATAGTGGAATCTGTATATAGCAAACCTACAGCCAATATCATACTCAATGGTGAAAAACTGGAAGCATTTCCACTCAGATCAGGTACTAGACAGGGCTGCCCACTATCACCATTACTATTCAACATAGTGTTGGAAGTTCTTGCCATAGCAATCAGGCAGGAGCAAGGAATTACAGGGATACAGATTAGAAGAGAAGAAGTCAAACTCTCCCTATTTGCAAATGACATGATAGTATACATGGAAAAACCTAAGGAATCCAGCAAGAATCTTTTGGAAATCATCAGGCAATACAGTAAGGTGTCAGGCTACAAAATTAACATTCAAAAGTCAGTGGCATTCCTCTATGCAAACCCTAAGCTAGAAGAAATTGAAATCCAGAAATCAATTCCTTTTACTATAGCAACTAAAACAATAAAATATCTAGGAGTAAACCTAGAAGTGAAAGACTTGTATACTGAAAATTATGAGTCACTACTCAAGGAAATTGAAAAAGACACAAAGAAGAGGAAAGATATTCCATGTTCATGGGTTGGAAGAATTAACATCATCAAAATGAATATACTACCCAGAGCCATCTACAAATTTAATGCTATCCCCATCAAGATCCCAAGCACATTTTTTAGGAGAATAGAACAAATGCTATAAATGTTTATCTGGAACCAGAAAAGACCTAGAATTGCCAAAACAATCTCGAGAAAAAAAGAACAGAACCGGAGGCATCACACTCCCAGATCTCAAACTGTATTATAGGGCCATTGTCATCAAAGCTGCTTGGTACTGGAACATGAACAGACACACTGACCAGTAGAATAGAATTGAGAGCCCAGAAGTGAGCCCCCACACCTATGGACATCTAATCAGCGATTATGTTCTATGTTTCTATTATTTATGTTTCTCCTGTGGGGACTTATATTTATTAATTTGCTTATAATTGAATGAACCTTACGTCCTGAGATAAATTCTACCTAATTATGAAGTACAACCTTTTAAATCTATTGTTGAATTGTTTTGCTAGGATTTTCTTCAATATAAAACCTCCAGGTAGAAGATACAACCTATATTTTATGAGCCTTTTAAAAAAAAATGAAGACATTAGGATACTCCCTAACACTTTCCATGAACCTTGAGCCTCACTCAGGGAGAGAAGCAGCAAAAAAAAGAAAAAAAGAAAAAGAAAAAAAGACTCTAGACCTAACACAGATGCTAAGATACATTTAATAATGCACATTCCTTTTTCTAGAAATACTAAACTACAACTTTATGAAAGAGGTAGACTGTAAATATAAAGTTATTTAAAATTCCATGGGCATGTCAAGACAAAAGTAACAAGATATATATATTTTTAAATACAGAATGATAAAGCTGGAACATAAAGATAGCTTATCTGGTATCACACACACCTTACTGAATGTAAATCTCTGTGCTCTGATGCAGAAACACATGCACGCCCTGTGGATAACACAGAGACGCTCCAAGGATGACAGGGCAGTACTGTGATACCTGTTTTTGGTTTGGTCCTTTTCGAGGTGGGGGGCCCTATCTATTCCTCTATTCCCTTCCACTCTCCTTCTCTTGCTCTCTCTCTCTCTCTCTCTCTCTCTCTCTCTCCCCCTCTTGGAATAAAACAAAAGTTACAAATATTTATGTGGAACCAGAAATGACTTAGAATTGCCAAAACAATCTTGAGAAGAAAGAACAGAACTGGAGGCATCACACTCCCAGATCTCAAATTGTATTATAGGGCCATTGTCATCTAAACTACTTGGTACTGGAACATGATAGACACACTGACCAGTGGAATAGAATTAAGTCCCCACACCTGTGGACATCTGATCTTTGACAAAGGTGCTCACTATTAAATGGGGAAAGACGAATTTCTTCAACAAATGGTGCTAAAAAAATTAGGTTGAAACATGCAGAAGAATGAAACTGAACCACTATATTTCCCAAAGACAAAAGTAAATTCCAAATGGATCAAGGACTTGAATGTTAGACCAGAAACTATCAAATACTTAGAGAGAAATAAATATTGGCAGAACTCTTTTCTGGGCCCTATCAGGGAGTTCTGGGATTCCCACATAGACATGGTGGGCCTAGATCTCTAACAGGTCCCTTTCATCATTGTCACTAGTCATCTCCATCAGAAATAACTTCATGGACTCCTCTGTGGGCCCCTATAGGACCCCTATAGGACCTATATAAACACCACTTCACTCCTGTGAGAATGTAATGCATCAGAAAGGATAGCAGCAATAAATGCAAGTGGTTGTAGGACAAAGGGAATGTCAATTGGTTCAACCCCTGTGGAGAGCAGACGGGAGAACTCTCAGAAACATAGACATGGACCTACCCTATGACACTGCAATTCCTCTCCTGGGGATATATCCCAACGAACCAAACACTACCATCCAAAAAGATCTGTGTACACCTATGTTCATAGCAGCACAATTTGTAAAAGCCAAAACCCAGAAGCAACCCAGGTGTCCAACAAAAGATGAGTGGCTGAGTAAACTGTGGTTTATATACACAATGGAATACTACCCAGCTATTAAACATGGTGAATTCACCTTCTTCACCTCATTTTGAATGGAGCTTGAATAAATCATGTTAAATGAGACAAGCCAGAAAGAGAATGGAGAATATGGGGAAATCTCACTCATATAAAAACAGAAGTTGAAAACTTAGAACAGAAAGGAAAACACAAAGCAGAATTTGGACTGGAGTGGGTGTCCTGCACCAAAGTAAAAGACTCCGGGGTGGGGTAGGGGAGGGTCAGGTCCTGGAAGACAGAAGAGGACCTAGTGGGGTTTGAATGATTATGTATAAAACTGAGACATGCTACACATGTACAAACTATTATTTATTTTACTGTTGACTGCAAACTGTTAGTTCCCCAATAAAGAAATTTAAACAGAGAAAAAAAAGCACACAGAATTAAAAAATCTGGAATAACCTCAAATGCTTCTTTGTCCTATCTCATGGTGATACATAAAAGGCTCTAATTTGGAAGTCTAAAAGCAATTGTTTCAACATTATAGAAAAAGAAAGAAAAGATAAAAAAAACTAACAAGATATATTTTTTTTTCGCACAAAATGATAAAGCTAGAATGTAAATATATCTTACCTGGTTTCACACATATCTTATTGAATGTGAATCCTCAGGGCTTCAATGTATCCTGTCTGTCCCAGAACACATGGAAGCCTTGTGGATAACACAGAGAAGCTCCAGGCATGCTGGTGCAGTGCTGTGACACCTGCTTTTTGTTTGTTGGGTCTATCTATTTCTCTATCTCCTTTTTCTTTCTTTCTTTCTCTATCAAAAATAAAGATTGTAAAATCTGACCTGGGAGGTAATTGTGCAAGTTCTGGCTTCATTCTCTGGCACAATATAAAAGAGAAAAAGCTAAAATTATTAAAGTGTATAAGAAACTGTTCTATATATTCGCAGTGATAAACTGAGCATCACACACATCCTTCTTCTGGATAGATCACTGTTCTCTTCCATTTAACAAGGTAAGCATAGTATACAAACACTGAATTGAGAATAATGTTCACTGTATGTATTTGCGGGTACGTGGATGTATTCACCCATTACTGTGAGATTTTGAAAGATCTCAATAAAAATTCTAAAACAAATTTTTTACCAGTGCTGTTCATTTCTTTTGCAAAAGTACTTTTATACCCAGTATTCATTGAACCATGATTAAAAAAAAATTCTTTGGGGGGTCGGGCGGTGGCGCAGTGGGTTAAGCGCATGTGGCGCAAAGCGCAGGGACCGGAGTAAGGATCCCGGTTCGAGCCCCCGGCTCCCCACCTGCAGGGGAGTCGCTTCACAGGCGGTGAAGCAGGTCTGCAGGTGTCTGTCTTTCTCTCCCCCCTCTCTGTCTTCCCCTCCTCTCTCCATTTCTCTCTGTCCTATCCAACAACGAATTGCGTCAACAAGGGCAATAATAATAACCACAACAAAGCTACAACAAGGGCAACAAAAGGGGGAAAAATTCTTTGATGATGGTTACTTAGGACAAAAGTCTGCAAAAAATTATCTTGTGCTCTGCGTCAGTCATAGAGTACAGACAAAGCCATTTGCCTCTGCTACCCTCTTGTACATAAGGAAGAACTAGTATTCACTATGATATTCATATTCTCATGAAGGTCCTTTAAGAACACTTGTCAACAGTGAGAAATGTCAGCCTCTATGTTAATATCTTTTTTAAAGCACTACTTCATGGCCATAGTAATCATTGATAAATGATTATCAAAATTGTCCAACTGATCTGAGGTACAAACTCATTAGATACATTTTCTAAAAGGACTGCAGCTGTTTCTATCTCCTGTAAGATGATTAATCATAACTCTTTCATTTTTAATCATGTTTGACGAGTCGGGGCTCTCCACATGCACAAGCCTACAACTCTGGCTCATCTTTCCACACAGAGAGAAAAAGAAACAGAACAAGAGACTTCACAGCGTCAGGAGCTTATTCTAGGGTCATAGCACCTCTCCTGTGTTCTCCGAGTAAACTGGACCTTACACACGGAAAGATCTAGAACTTGCCTGGTTATCTGTTCTCTAGCTCCTTCTACTGTTTTAATTTGGAACCTAGTAAGTATTCAATGTTGGCTTTACATTGCATAGAGAAGCCATCCTGTATTGCTACTGAGAATTGTATATAATATAGAAATAATAACTTCTGTGTATCTTGTAACTACGTTAATTCATTCATGACGGTAAGTAAATTTAGCAAAGTTTGAAAATTCACTTGTTATATTAAAGAATGCATTATATTTCTTGCCAAGATACCTAGAAAATATAAAGATAACTACGGTATGTAACAGTTTACAACTGTATTTTTTCTTGGTTTTCGTAATGTTGCTGAATTTTACCTCAGGTCTTTTTCTTCTAGCATTTGCCCTTCTTCCGTAGCCAGTCAACAGCGTCAGGTTGAGCCTGATGTCAAGTTTCGAGACCTCCTTTGAATCTGGAGAGGTGGCAGTCGTTGACTATGTGGGTCATAGTCTGTCTGGAGCCGCAGGGGCAGTTCGGGTCATCTCTGGCTCCCCAGCGGTGGAACATAGCGGCGCACCGGCCATGGCCTGTTCGATAGCGATTGAGGAGGGCCCCATCATAACGTGCTAGGTCAAAGCCGGGTTGACGCTCGCAGGGGTCTGTGATGAGGTGTTTGTTCTTTACCTCAGCTGACTGCCAACAATGTTTCCAAGAGACTGGAACAGAGAAGTTCAGTGTAGGCGTAGGGGACCAGATTGGGTGACGAGACGTCAAGCGTTGGACAGGGTGGGCGAAGATATCCGCGAATATTGGCAGGTCCGGTCGAGCACAGACGTGGGAAATGAACTTAGATGATGCCACATCCCGACAAATATCTGGCGGGGCGATGTTGCTAAGAACTGGCAGCCATGGAACCGGGGTGGAACGGATGGTTCCAGAAATGATCCTCATGGAGGAATATAATTTGGAATCGACCAAGTGGACATGGGGGCTACGGAACCATACTGGGGCACAGTATTCTGCAGAGGAATAACATAATGCCAGAGATGATGATCGTAGTGTGGAAGCGCTCGCGCCCCATGAGGAGCTGGCCAGTCTTGCAATGATGTGATTCCTCGCGCCCACCTTTGCTGCAGTTTTTATGAGATGTTTGTGAAATGACAGAGTGCGATCGAGAGTAACGCCAAGATAGACTGGCTGGGCTTCGTGCCGGATTCTCGTATCGCCAAGCTGCACATTAAGCTCACGCGAGGCCGAGGCATGGTGTAGATGGAAAACAGATGATACCATTTTTGCAGTGCTAGGGATTAGTCGCCATTTTTTACAGTAATCAGATATCAGAGACATGTCTTTCGTGTTTCCTCGAGGATGTCGAACTTGGATGCCTGAGTTGCACAGCAGATGTCATCGACGTAGATGAACTTCCTTGAAGAAGTTTCTGGGAGGTCATTGATGTAAATATTAAATAGCGTAGGAGCCAGAACAGAGCCCTGGGGGAGGCCACTTGAGACAAGTCTCCATCTGCTAGACTTGTCACCCAGATGCACCTGGAATCTTCTGTTTTGGAGAAGAAACGATATAGTGTTGGCCACCCATGGAGGCAGGCATCTTGAGATCTTGACTAGGAGACCACGGTGCCAGACCATGTCATAGGCTGCCTCAGGTTATATGGAGTGACAGATTAACACAGGACTAGCAGATCATTTGAAAGGTTATGGATTTACAAAAGCGTAGCATTTCCACGTTCTTCACAGGCACTCCAGGTTTTCATCCTTATTTCTCCCATCAAAAATTTCAACTATATATTACATTCACTATATTGATGTATTACATAGTTATGTCATAGTCTCTCTGCCCTGAGAATGGCTCAATACTTTCTTTTGTCTTTCCTCCAGATACAAGGTGAGAGATGGGAAGAGACAGGAAGGAAGAGAGATACTACAACACTGCTTCACTTCTCATGAAGCTTCGCAGCTGCAGATGCCCTCATGTGGTGAACCAGTACTTGAAACCTTGTCCTTGTGCATGGTCACATACATGCTTTCCACGGAGAGTCGCCAGCTGGGCCTCTCCCAAGCACTCTTTTTTTTTCACACTTACTTAAATCAACTGCTTTTCTCATATACTCTCCAAACTGCTTTGCTTAATAGTATATACATTTTTGATATTCAATATACAGGCAGGGTTGGGGAAGTTTTTTTTTTTTTCTGCCAAGGCCACTTGGATATGTACAACTTCATTTGTGGACAATACAACATTATCATCTTAAAAACTAGCACTTAACGATGGCCATTTTGGTCACTACCAGGCCAGCCCATCATTAAAGATCCTAGTCAGGGATTCCTGGAATTCCCACATTGATATACAGGCCTAGACCTCTAAGAGATCTCTCTCTCCAACATCACTGGTCAACTCCATCAGAAACAACATCATAAACCCTTTTGTGGGCCTCTACAGGACCTTGCCCTCGATGTGTAACAACAATGGTAGAAACTGCCCCACTCTCCAGAGGGAGGCTGAGAGTTAACCTACTCTGCCACTTGAGGAAGACTGGTTCTGACATGAGTGTAGCCTAGAATGTTCCCAGCTGTGACCATGGAATGTGAGCTAGACTGACAGGGATGCAGAGGTTACACAGGCTCCTGTGCTAAATACGGATAGAATAGACATGGGTCACAGATAAAATAAATAGGGTTTACAGTTAACGGTATTTAGATACTCGCCCCATATTTGGGAGTTACTCTCTTTCCTAATCCAATTTTCAAGTCCTATTCTAAACTCCCGGCACCATCTTCACAGACAATGCTTTCAGCCTATCTGCATGTTAGCTGCCGGGCTCGGCTTAAAACTAATAAAGTCATGGGCCCCTTGGAATATACCTAAAATAAACATCCTAACTTCTTCCTACATGAAGACCCCAAATCTCGTCTGCTATATTCTTTCCTTTAGGTTCCTGATTATTAGACAATTTGCTTGATTTCTTACTTATTTCTTAATTACTTACTTGCTTGCTTGATTTCTTACTGCTTTTCAGCCACCAAGTTGCAGATGCTACCAGGATGCCAACCTGACTTCCCTGGGCAGATGATCTATCTCACTAACATGCCCTGGAACCTCACCTCTGCAGAGCCCTTCCCCACTAGGGAAAGACAGAAACAGGCTGGGAGTGTGGATCCACCTGCCAATGCCCACGTCCAGTGGAGAAGCAATGACAGAAGTCAGACTTTTCACCTTCTGCACCTCATAGAGAACTCTGGTCCATACTCACAGAGGGATAAAGAATAGGAAAGCTTCCAATAGAGGGGACGCGATATGGAACTCAAGTGGTAGGAATTGTATTGAATTATACCCCTCTTATCTGACAATCTTGTCGATCATTATGAAATCACTAATAAAACAATAAAAAATAAATAACAATAAATTAGCACTTAATGTTTCTATGGAAAAAAACAAATAAAACCTTTACTTTCTTTGCAAAGCCAGACAAAATGATTTTGTGTGCTGTATATGGTCTGTGGACTAGAAGTTCCCCACCTCTTCTTTAGGGGATAAATCAAAGTTATATGTTCTATATGAAATAAATAAATGTTCATGTACAACACATCCTAAATCTA
Source organism: Erinaceus europaeus (assembly GCF_950295315.1). Classification (NCBI taxonomy): domain Eukaryota; kingdom Metazoa; phylum Chordata; class Mammalia; order Eulipotyphla; family Erinaceidae; genus Erinaceus; species Erinaceus europaeus. The sequence goes on along the minus strand of NC_080165.1, from coordinate 147,744,820 downwards.
AAGAATATTATATATGATATCATAGCATTTATATGTTAATTATCAAATTGTTTCTTCTTGGTTTCTCACATAGACACAAATGGCAAAGAACATACATAATGAATTTTCTAGTTTTTAAATAAAATCATCTTTACAATTTCATGAAAATAAAAGCATTCCACAGACACAAACATGTCTAAATAAAGATATCACAAAATGTATGAGCACGGTATTAATTATTGCTTATGGTTTAGTTGTAATATAATAATGCTTAAATAATTGTGGTTGGATGGATAGAAAGCAAGCATTTACTTATCACTAGGGAATTTTACATCTACTCAGAAACAATTATCTTGTTTATATTCTGCTTGCCATTTTTACTTATTTTTGCACTGAAATTGTCTCTTTGTTTCAATGTTCCTACTCATTCAGACTGGTCATATAATACACATCTGTGGTGTTGCCTGTGAAGTTTGATGGGCAATACTATGGAGTCACTGTACCCAGTAGTCATCCACCTACTATCTATAATTTATAAAGAACTGATAAGTTTTATATCCCCAAAATGTATTACTGATCACTTTTGCTTTTTATGGAATATTAATCCTGACAAATACATTGTAACTTTTATGATCACCATGTTACATTGATTTTCAGAGTGTGTGCATGTCAATGAAAGAATGACTGCCAGAGATAGCTTTATGGTTTATGTTTCTATTAACTTTTAAGCTTTGGAAATAACGGGGCACTCTGAAATAAGTCCATTTCTACACAGAAATGGCTATTTCTATTTAAACTGATAGAAATATGCACGGGCTCTACTAACTTTTAATGATGATCAATAATAAATGATTAACAGTTAGTAGAAAGGAGAATACGGTTTTTGTAGATATTGAGGAACAGCCATATATTTTCAAACCACAAACTGAAAAATACATGAAGATATAGTGACAACCCCCCCCCAAATGCATGAACATACATTAGAATTCATAATATTATGCAAGGGAATATATCAAAGGAATATAAGGGAATCATTTTTATTAAAATTTCAATAAAATCTGAAGCCCTTAAGATTTCTGCAGAGTGCTTTGTAGAGATAAGTGCTTAATTTCTTTCTGTTGATTGAGCAATTGCATTAGTCATAAATGCCTTGTGATCGTTTAATAACTGGCTTCATATAAAGGATGATTTCACTACTCACACTTCATCATTTGAATTCTTTCACATTTCCATCCTTACACATATATGACTTTTCATGACCACTCGTTTATATTTAGTTATCTTCTATAAGTACTACTGCATACTGGATAAAAGCTTATGTACGTTTATAAATAAATACATCAACATACAATACAATTGCTTCATACCAGGATCTGAAAGATGTTTACACATTCAGAGACTTCTTTCTAGAATTACACCAGGTTCATTTTAATGTTTTTACTTCCTTGAAGATACAGTGTTCTCTTCAAAATGCAGTTGTTCTTATTATCTGATTTTCTGGTGCATGATCTACGTAAAATTGCAGAGAAATAAAGTGGAGAAATTTTTACACAGAAATATTGTTTCAGTGAGCCTTTCATCTGCACCAATAGTATTTAAGTCTACTGCTCTAAAATTAAAACAGATCTGTTTCCAGCAGTACTTCAGAGAGATACTTTTTCCTCCCATCCAGCGAATATGCCTTTAGCACTGCGAGCAACTGTTCCTTTCAAGTCTTTCTATGTCTATTTCCTGAACTGGATGAGACACAGTGATTACTACATACGGCCTTGGCCTTCTGCTTGATATGAATGAATTAGCATCCTGCCGCAATAAAGAATTAACAATTGGAGTGGCTTTCAAAAACATTCTTTATCTTATGATTCTTTCTGTCAGGAGCCCACAGTTGTTTCATCACTGTAAGTTAAAAATCAAGATTTTGGCAGGGCTTTTCTCTCTCTCTCTCTCTCTCTCTCTCTCTCTCTCTCTCTCTCTCTTCCTATTGGAACCTCTGAGAATGAGTCTAATCCCCATATGATTCAGACTGTGAGCAGAATCTGCTTCAAGTGGTTGTTTGCTAAGGTCCCTATTTCCACACAGTTTGTCAGCTTCAGGCAATTTGAAGCCCCATGAGATCTCAGTCTCTGCCTTTTCTCCACGAATCCCTGAATCTCAGGATACATAACAGCATATGGGTGTCTTCAGATGCTCATAATGTGACTCTACTCGTCTCACTATATTTTTTCTCCTGCATCTGTTTTTAAGAGGTCCTGTAACCAGATGGGGCTCTCCTGGATAACCCAATCTTTCTACCCATTATCTGGTCTTGTCCTGATAATCATTGCATGATCATATATAATCATATATATGCATATACATACGTAAATCATTTTCATTAACTTATCATTCAAGATTTTATACAACCATTTTCAACCACTGAAGGTTTTTTTTTTTTCTTTTGTAAAATGATTGTAGAGATGCCATTTGAGTAGTAAGGTGAGTTAATCATTAGATTTTTTTGTAAGTCCATGATTCCTTTTATTTTATTTTTTTGAGGAGGTTAATGGTGTACAGTGTACTTAGTGACACATGAGAGTGGTTTCATTATGCATCCCCATCCAATCCTGATGTTCCTGTCCACCCTCACTCTCACCTCTCCCCTGGACTCTTTTGCTCTGACGCAGTACACCTTGTCTAGTCCACATTTCACTGTGTTCTACCCACGGCCCCAATGTATTAAGTCCCGCCTATAAGTGAGAACATTTGGTATTTGGTCTACTCCTTTTGGCTTATCTTGCGTAACTTGATAACTTCAAGTTCCATCCAAGATGAGGCTAAGAGATGACTTCATCATGTTTAATATCTGAGTAGCATTCCATTGTGTGTGTATATATACCACCATATTTTAAGTCACACGTCTGACATTGAACATTGGAGTTGCTTTCAGATTCTGGATTGCAAATTGTGCTGCTTCAAATATAGGGATCTATAGATATCTTCTGATTGCTTTATTTCCTCCGGACAGATCCCCAGAAGACGAATTGCCGGGTCATAGGGTAGGTTCACTTCTAGTGTCCTAAGAAGTCTTGGGCTATTTGACACTCACACCTGCAGTGCAGAAGTGTCTCTTTTTCCCAAACATCCTCTCCAACATTTGTTGTTTCTGTCCTTTCCGATGTATGACATTCTCACAGGGATGAAGTAGCATCTCATAGTGTTATCTGCATGTCTCTGATGATCAGTGACTTTAAGCACCTTCTCATATATGTGCTGGCCCTCGGATCTCTTCCTCAGTGAAATTTTTGTCTATTTCCTCACCTTATCACTCCATTTTTTTTTTGTTGCTAAGCTTACTGACTTCTTTAATTAATTTATTTATTCCCTTTTGTCGCTCTTGTTGTTTTATTGTTATTGATGTTGTTGTTGGATAGGACAGAGAGAAATGGAGAGAGGAGGGGAAGACAGAGAGGGGGAGAGAAAGACAGACACCTGCAGCCCTGCTTCACCGCCTTTGAAGCAACTCCCCTGCAGGTGGGGAGCCGGGGGCTCGAACCCGGATCCTTCCGTCAGTCCTTGCGCTTTGTGCCACCTGCACTTAACCCGCTGTGCTACTGCCCAAGTATGCTTACTGACTTCTTTGCATATTTTTGGTCACTAGCCCTTTGTCTGAAGTATATTGTGTAAAGATCTTCTCCCATATTGTAGACTGCCTTTCTCTTTAGGTAGTGGTAACCTTTTATTTTTCGCGTTGACACGTTCATTTTGTTGTACAGCTGGCTTACCTGTTTGGCAGCCTGGAGCTCTTCATTTCTATAATCAAGCTATGTTTATTTGTAGTAGGGGTGGCAGCAGCATTTCCCAAGGAGAAAGGGGAAGTCGCCAGGTCTCTTAGGATCTAGGCTGATAAACATCACAGCCTTATTTCCACTGCATTCCATACTGCATGAGCTCTACTGATTAACCGGAAACAGTAGGGCATATGACCTGGATTAAAACACTGGTACTATGTGGAATCAGACAGATATGACCATATGCCCTGCTTTTGTTATAGTTGGCTTGGAGATCTTAAATAATTTATTTAAAAATTTGAGCACTCATTGTCTGCTATTAGAAAATGATTTTTTAAAATAGTTAAGGGCATGTGAGTGACTTCAATAATCACTCATATCAAATATATATATTTCCACCAGGGTTATCTCTGGGACTCAGTACCTACATAAAAACACCACTCCTGGTGGCCATTTTTCTCCTTTTTTTTTTCTTTATTTGTATATGGCAGAAATAAATTGAGAGGGGAGGGGTGGAGTGGGAGAGAGAAAGAGAGGCACCTGCACCGCAGTGTCACTGCTCCTGAAGCTCCCCTTCTGCAGGTGGGGACCAGAGTTCAAAGCCAGGTCTTTGCGTGTGATGATGTATACCAGGCATGCCACCACACAGCCACAGATATCTCCTTTTTAAAAATTTATTGTATTTGTTTCATATGAGTCAGGGAGAATTCCACAAGAGAGAAGGAAGGATGCAGATCTGGAGGCCTAACATATACATTCAGAATATATCAAACCGGGAACGTCAAGCGTGTAAGTGTGTAAATTCTATGATCTACCGGCTAATTATCTCTCAAACTGTATATTTTATTTTTTAATTATGAAATTAATCAACATTAGCAACAATTCACTTCAACAATCTAATTAAGAATTACTTAGGGGGAGTCAGGCGGTAGCACAGTGGTTAAGCGCAGGTGGTGTAAAGCACAAGGACCAGTGTAAGGATCCTGTTTCAAGCCCCCAGCTCCCCACCTGTAGGGGAGTCGCTTCACAGGCATTGAAGCAGGTCTGCAGGTGTCTGTCTTTCTGTCTCCCTCTCCTCTCTCCATTTCTCTCTGTCCTATCCAATAATGAAGACATCAATAACAACAATAATAACTACAACAATAAAACAACAAGGGCAACAAAAAGGGGAAATGTATAAATATTAAAAAAAATGTTAAAGGAATTACTTAGTAATTTTCCCATCACACTTCAGACAAATCAAATAGCTCTGGGAAAGAAGTGGCATGGAAGAGGTGGGGAAACTTCTTGTGGATGTTGACGGAAAAGGTCCTATGTTTGGAGTGAGATAGTTTCGTTGTTATCGACCAAAGGTAGCAGAGAGATTACACCCATGTGTCAACCAACAACTGTCCTGTAGATCATTAACTTCCTAATAAATTGATAAATAATTAATCACAACAGAATAATCTGATTTTCTATATTTTCTACTCCTCTTTAAAAGAATGAGGAAGCCTCAAGATTGTTCTTCTTAAAGATAAATAAATAATTGGGTAGAACATGTGTATTACTATGTACTTATCTCAACTCTGAATCTCCATAGGACCTAAGAGTTCCAAGAATTTGGGTTAATCTCTGACACACTGTGATACTAACTCTCTTTCTCTGTTTCTATCTGAATAGAAAAAAAAAAAAAAACAAGGCACAGAGAAGGGAAATCAGACATGGGAAGGATCAATGTTCTGTAAAAATAAGAGAAGCATTACAGACATCCATGTGCAGATCTACCCTCTAATGCTACTCAACTTGTTGAAATGATTACAGTCTTTAAAGTATTGTCATACCAAGACTAAATGTTCAATAATCCAGTAATCACCAATGTTATTTTATTATTTGTGATAAAATCATACTAAATGTTATTTATTTGACTTTATTTACTTCAACCTTATTAAATTTTAGTTAGGGCATCATAACTTGAGAATGCACATAGTTCTGACTTTATTCAGTTACGTAATAGACATGAATACATATATATATATATATATAATATATATGATAATATAATACATATTTAAAGAGATTATTGTGATATTATGCTGCTAATATTCTAAGCAATTAGCCTTAAATATTTCTCAGTACCTATCTTACTAGCACATGAGAGCAGACAATAGAATGTTTATGCAAGGATTCTCATGCCTCAAAATTCCAACTCCCAGGTTCAGTCCCCTGTGCCATCATAAACCAGAGCTGAGTACTGTTCTGGAACAAGAAAACTCCTAGAATTACCAAACAAACTTGAGGAAAAGAAACAGAAATGCAGGCATCATACTACCAGATCTCAAATTCTATTATTATTAGGCTATCGTAATAAAAACAGCCTGGTAATGTAACAAAAATAGGCACACAGATCAGTGAAACAGAATTGATAGCCCAGAACTAAACCCCTTCACTTATGATCATGTAAATTTTTTATAAAGGAGATCAAGTATTAAATGGAGGAAGAAGTCTCTCTTCAATAAATGGTGCTGGGAAAACTAGGTTGAAACATGCAGAAGAATAAAAGTGAATCACTTTATCTCATCAGAGACAAAAGTCAACTCCAAATGGATCAAGGACCTGGATGTTAGACCAGAAACCATCAAATACTTAGAGGAAAAAAAATTGGTGGAACACTTTCCCACCTAAACCTCAAGACCAACTTTGATGATACAAACCCAATTCCAAAGAAGACAAAAACAAAAACAAATCAATAGGATTACATCAAACTGAAAAGTTTCTGCACAGGAAAAGAAACCATTATCCAAATAAAGACCCCTCACAGAATGGGAGAAGATCTTCACATGCCATACATCAGACAAGAGACTAATAACCAAAATATACAAAGAGCTCAGCAAACTTAGCAACAAAAAAGCAAATAATCCCATCCAAAAATGGACAGAGGATATAACAGAATATTCACTACAGAAGAGATCCAAAAGGCTAATAAACACATGAAAAATTGCTCCAGGCCACTGATTGTCAGAGAAATGCAAATAAAGACAACATTGAGGTACCACCTCACCCCTGTGAGAATGGCATACATCAAGAAAGACAGCAGCAACAAATGCTGGAGAGGCTGTGGGGACAGAGGAACCCTCCTACATTGCTGGTGTGAATATAAATTTGTCCAAGCTCTCTGGAGAGCAGTCTGGAGAACCCTCGCAAGGCTAGAGATGGACCTGCCATATGACCCCAAAATTGCTCTCCTGGGGATATACCCTAATGCGCCCATAACACCCAACCAAAAAGATATGTGTATACCTATGTTCATAGCACACATTTCATAATAGCTAAAATCTGGAAGCAAATCAGGGGCCCTAAAATAGATGAATGGCTGAGAAAGCTGTGATATATATAGACAATGGAATAGTACGCAGCTATGAAGAACAATGAACCCACCTTCTATGACCCATATTGGATGGAGCTACAAGGAATTATGGTAAGTGAGCTATGTTATAAAGACAAAGATGAGTATGAGATGATCTCACTCATAAACAGACGTTTAGAGAAGAACAGAAAGAAGAAGAGAAATAATAATAAACAGAAAGAAGAGAAATGGAAACTCAAATCACAATCTGACTGAGTTCAGAGTATGGTACCAAAGGAAGATGTTCAGTTTCACTGGGGGTGGGGAGGGAAAAAGGCTTTTTGTGGTGGGAATGGTGTTGATGTACATACACTCCTATTAACTTGTAGTCTCACAAATCACTATTTAATTAATATGAGAGGGGAAAAATTTTTGAATTTCTCAAACTTTTTGATGCATAGACCATAACTCAGAGCATATGTTCCTTCAATGTAAGTACTGAAGACTTGGTATTCAAACTGAATTTTAACAGTGAGCTCAAATTGTTAATATATTTATAATAATGACTTGTGCTTTGAAATATCAGATATCCTAAAATCTTAGACCAGGGAGAACAGAAGCAACTGGTGGTGTTACTTTATAAGATACAGCTATATATAAATAGCATTAAAGGACCTAAATTATAGGGAGGTCTTCTATTATACAGCAAACCCTAACAATGGGATTTTTAAAGTTAACACAATTGCCAAATAATAGCAATAACTATCTCTTGCCTTTGTAAACCCTAAGACAGAAGAAACTGTCCCTTTTCTCTATAAAGCCCATATTTCTCCCAGTCCTGGAACCTCTAGGGTGGGGCTCATTTTCCTGAATGCTTCTCTCAATTCATACCAACTAATACTGCATCTGCTGATCCCAACCGAATCAATTAAACCAGCACCACCTCGGCATGCCTCACTTTGGACTGTGTCCAAAGACGTCAGGAACAGAATGTCAACCCTTTTGCTTCATTATTCCAGTGAGACCTTTTCTAGCTCATAGGACTCCTTAATTCCATTTTGGGTGGCGCACTTCTTACCAAAAACCTTAAAACCTAGATATAGACCAGATTCCATGAGATAGGGCATGTGTACCCCTGTATCCATAAATTAGGGCAAAATATACACCTTAAAGAAAAAGTGCACAATAGTTTGCAGTAGGTCAATAAATGCAGCAAGAAAACAGAAAGACCTAAAAAGACACCATAATATACCTAATGAAATAGCTTCTACTTAGACCTAGATATCCTCCTCACCTACTTTCTGCTACACTTCCCTCAATCATTCCAAGCCTAATCTTGTCAGACAAATAAGGACTACAAAAGCAGAATAAAGGCAAGAGACTGGCACACTTTAACAATGACTTTTTAGTCACTATCAGGCCACCCCATCACCCGGGGCCCTAGTCAGGGAGTCCTGGGATTCCCACACAGACATGATGGGCCTAGACCTCTAACAGATCCCTCTCTCCACTGTCACCAGTTATCTCCATCAGAAATAACATAATGGACCCCTTTGTGGGCCCCTCTATGACCTTGCCCTCAAATAGGATCTTTCAACAATGGTAGAGACTGTTCTATTCTCCAAAGGGAGGTTGGATAACATATTCTACTTACTGCCTGAGGAAGATGGGTCCTGAAATTGCCTCAGCCTGCAATCTTCCTAGTCGTGACCACAGAATTCAAGCTCAAACCTACAGGAATGCAGAGGTTACATAGGTCCCTGTGCTGAATAGAGGCTCCAGATCAAATTGATGGGGTTTACAGTTAATAAGATTCTTACACTTTTCCCATATTTGGGAGCTACTCTCTTCCCTGATCCAACTCTCTAGTTCTATTTCCAACTATGACACCATCTCCCCAGGCAATAACTTGGGTCTACCTGCATATCAGATGGCAGGCTCAGGCAAAAACTAGTCACGTCACGGACCCCTTGAAATATACCTAAAATAGACCTATTATTTTTTTCTCCAAGACAGAGACCCCAAATCTTCAGCTGCAATAGTCTTGCCCTTAGGTTCATGATCCTTCAACAATCTGTTCTGCTTTGTATTTTAACTTTTTTTCAGCCACCAGATTCCAGATAATACCATGATACGAACCTGACTTCCCTGGGAAGACAATCTCACCAATGTGTCCTGGAGCCCCACCTCCCCAGGTCCCCACCCCACTAGGGAAAGAGAGAGACAGGCTGGGAGTATGGATCCACCTGCCAACGCCCATGTTCAGTAGAGAAGCAACTACAGAAGCCAGACCTTCCACCTTCTGCACCCCACAATGACCCTGGGTCCATACTCCCAGAGGGATAAAGAATAGGAAAGCTATCAGGGGAGGGGATGGGATACGGAGTTCTGGTCGTGGGAACTGTGTGGAATTATACCCCTGCTATCCTATGGTATTGTCAATATTTCTACTTTATAAATAAAAATTTAAAAAGTAATATATATTTGGAGTTTAAAAAACTTCATATCTTACTAATATACAATTACGGTATCATTGTCAAAACTCTTAATTAGCATGTTGATATAGTAACTGTATTAAATTGTATCTGATGCTTTCAAATTCATCACATGCTCCATTTATGTATTTGATGGTTATTTTGTTCTTCCTAGTGAAAATTCCAATGCAGAAGATGCTTCATATTTACTTATCTCTCTTTTTAGTCTGCATAATCTGTAAGTCTTTCAATTTCATGGATATGCAAGTTTTTTTGATAAAGTTAAAAATAATTTTGTAAAATGTCCCTCAGTTGGTTTGAATGCGTACTCGTTGACGATTCCATCCCAAGCATGTATTTTTTGACAATAGTATGACTGAAGTGGCACTGTGTCTTGCTTAGTGATTGAGAAGGTGACACATGCTGTCACTTCATTCTAATACAGGGGATGTTAACACTGGTGATTTGCTAAGATGACATCAACTAGGTTAATCCACTGTAAAATACTTGTAGGAAAAGTACCTTAGAAGGAACTACTTCAAGAATATGTAAATACCCTGCTCCCCATTAAACTTTTACCCATGAGGTTAGCTCTCACACATGATTTTATCTGATTCAATTATTATGATGGTTAATAAGTGATATTATTTCTGGCTCTGTAATTCGTTTTTTTTTTTATTTAAGAAAAGATTAATTAACAAAACCATAGGGTAGGAGGGGTACAACTCCACACAATTCCCACCACCCAATCTCCATATCCCACCCCCTCCCCTGATAGCTTTCCCATTCTCTATCCCTCTGGGAGCATGGACCCAGGGTCATTGAGGGTTGCAGAAGGTAGAAGGTCTGGCTTCTGTAATTGCTTCCCCACTGAACATGGGCGTTGACTGGTCGGTCCATACTCCCAGTCTGCCTCTCTCTTTCCCTAGTAGGGTAGGTCTCTGGGGAAGGGAAGCCTGGCCGTCATCCTGATGGCATCTGGAACCTGGTGACTGAAAAGAGAGTTAACATACGAAGCCAAACAAATTGTTGAGCAATCATGGACCCAAAGCTTGGAATAGTGGAGATGAAGTGTTAGGGGGGTACTCACTGCAAACTCTAGTGTACTTCTGCTTTCAGGTATATATTTTGCAGTAGTTTATGGATACGTGTGAACATATGCTCTCTCTCACAGAAACTGGTGTATATCTAGGTTTTGGGACTTTGTTAGAAAGTGAACCACCTGAGATGAAATTAGAGTATACTATGAAAGAAAGGTCTCACCTGAGTAATGAAGCTGAAGGGTTGTCATTCCACATGTGAAGTCTCTGGACACAGTCTGAAGTGAAGCATGTTGATGTGGCAACCGTTGCGTTGGTTAGGTTGTGATCGGCGGAGGCAATATTATTTGATATGGATTGGGAGAGGCATACGGTATCTTTACCTATGCACATTCTTCCTAGGTAGACTTAAACAATCTCCAAGGATACTGAAAATACAGAAGTGAAGAAAAGGGCCAGAGAGAGATAATTAATTAATGTAGTATGCTGTTTAAACTTTGAAGTTGTCCCATTGTCACCAGGCCAGTTTATAGAGTAATTGCTAGTAACTGATGTAACTAGTTACACAGCTTGACCTAGTTATCTAATAGCATAGAAAATTCACTAGAAATTTTCAAAACCAGTATGTCTCACACAAGTCCTAGTGGTTCACATTCCAGTAGTAAAGTGCATTGCATATTCATGTATGAATGAGAATAATTCTGGATAAATGGGCATGTAATTCTCCCAGTCTATAGATACTTGTCTGTACAACTTTTCTATTCTTCAACTTTATTGACTTTTTTGTGAACACTCTTTTAAGATTTGAGATTTCTTTAAGTTATCTGATGATGTAAAATTTGACTTCTATAATTTAAGAAGATCATTTCTTCTTTCCTTCTATCAGTGTATACTCAAATATTAGTCTGTAATTTTCTTTTTGTTGTTGTTGTTGTACATTTGTCTAATTTTGGTATCAGGGTGATTTTAGTGTTAAAGAAGGTTGAAAAGGGTATTCCTGGGAGCTGGGTGGTAGCACAGCAGGGTAAGCGCATGTGGTACAAATCACAAGGACCAGTTTAAGGATCCTGATTTGAGCCCCCAGCTCCTCTCTTGCAGGGGAGTAGCTTCACAGCTCTTGTCTTTGAAATTCATGTCCTGGATGCTGTTTGGGTATGGTGTGAGGTAGCCTCTGGTCTGTTGGTTCCTGGACCCTTGAAACCAGTCAGTCACCTTGTGCTGTTTCACAGGAGTGGGTAGAGCTACTGTTCTAATGGTGACACCACTGCCCTTGGGAAAGGAGAGGTAGGGTCTCTTGTGTTCAAACTGAAGAAACAGATGACTGGCAAAGCTACAAGAAGAAGGAGGAAGAGAAGGAGGAGGAGGAGGAGGAGAAGAAGGAGAAGAAGAGGAGGAGGAGAAGGAGGAAGAAGAAGAAGAAGAAGAAGAAGAAGAAGAAGAAGAAGAAGAAGAAGAAGAAGAAGAAGAAGAAAGAAGAAGGAAGAAGAGGAGGAGGAGGAGGAGGAGGAGGGGAAGAAGAAGAAGAAGAAGAAGAAGAAGAAGAAGAAGAAGAAGAAGAAGAAGAAGAAGAAGAAGAAGAAACAGCAGCAGAAGACAAACAATCCCCCCAAAAAAGAAAAACACAAAACTAAAACTAAAAAACCCACAAAACAAAACACACATACACAAAGAAAACAAGAGCAAAAAGTGGCCATGAAAGCAATCAGAAATATACACAAAGAGTTAAAGAGGGAGTCAACAAGCTAACACAGTGTATGTATGTGAGCAGTTGGAGAAGACATTGGTCAATGGAGGTGCCCCTCAACTTCCCAAAGTACACATTTTCAGTTATCTGATGCCGTGGTGAGGCAGGTCTAGTTTAAAGGGTGGGCACCACATTGTCTCAGTGGGCAGCCCAATCAGCCTGACATGTTGCTCAGGGAAGTCTGCGGTTCATCCAATCAAGCAAGCTTGCAGGCATCTACCCTGTGTTCTGACAAAAAAATCTCTGGGAAGATCATCTGTGGTATATTCCCAGAGGGCTTTCTCTCCACAGGGGGACTCTGGCTGCTCCTTCTTCCTATATAAGACCCTTTCTTCTGGGGGCTTCGGTTGGGGAATTTATGTCCTTCCCAGTACTTCTGCCAGTTCATATTGGGACAGTTTTCCACAGGGATTACTGTCTGTCCCTTCCTCTAGAGTTTCTCTCCTACTGGTCTGTAAATCCTGCTTCCATTCAGAGATTCCAGGATCTGAAGAGATCTGAGGAGAGTCAGCATCCGTGTTGACTCCATGCAGCCATCTTGACTCTGCCCCTTCCAAGTAGTTGGCTTGGTTGTTTTCTCATCTTCTATTGTTGTGCATGTGAGCATTTTGTAATAGTATGGTGTTTGTTGCTGTTGTTTCCTGTTGGGGAGTATGCCAGCTCTCCCCTGCTTAATGCTGTGGTCTATTTACATAATCACTGTTACACCTGAGAACCACCCTCCCTGCAGGGCACTGGTTTAATCCCCATTGGTTCACACTCTCTTTTTGGTCCTCCCCCTCTCCTAGTCACACCCTGTTTTCCACCAATAGTTTGCACTCTCTTTTTGCTCCACCCTCTCTACGTCACATCCTGTTTTCCACTCTACTATTTCCTTCTTGGCGAGTATAAATACAGCTGCTCTTCTGATTAAACACACATGGGATTGCCTTCTGGCTCCACCAGTCCCAGAGTCTCTCTTCTGTAATGCTAGCCCGGCACGAGTTCCTGATCCCTCTCCCGCTCAGCAGCCTAGGTTGGCTCCAGTCGAGTTCTCTCTAACCCAGAGAGCACGTGCCTAAGAAGAAACACCCTCAGGCTAGCCCAGCAGTTTCCCTCCAGAATTATCACAGGAGCTCCTTACAAGCACTAGAAATCGACTGCTCCTGGTGGCCAGTTTTTTTTGTTTGTTTTTTTCATTTTCCTTCTATTTTATTGGATAGGACAGAGAGAAATTGAGAGGTTAAGGGGAGACAGACAGGGAGAGGAAGATAGACATCTCCATACCAGTTTCACTGCTTAGGAAGCATCCTCCCTGCAGGTGGCGGATGGAAGCTCAATCCTGGGTCCTTGCATGTGGTACTGTGTGCTTAACAGCATGTGTCACCTCTCAGTCCCTGCTTGTGTGGATTCTTATGGACTGTCTGATATTATGAGGAGAAATCCTTACAAAGACTCACTCTCATGAGCATTATCCCAAGTATTTTTGTATTGTACATAGATTCTTTTTTAAAATGCCGATATATGTATATGCATATATTTGTGTGTGTGTGTGTGTGTGTGTGTGTGTGTGTGTATAACATAAAACAAAGCTTATGAAATGTGTTCTGAAAGCCTCACCATTATACTTTGAAAGTTCCTCTTCTATTTGTTTGTTGACTTTAATGATGGGAATAGAAGATTCAATCCAACCTGTATAAGAATATATAAAATAAAAGAATAATTTTCATTTTGTCTGTAGCCATCACAAGCTAATATATCATAATCTCAGAATTATTACCACATTAGTAAATTAGTCTTAAAGCACTGGTTCTGAAAATAATTATAGCCATCATAAAGGGTGGACATTTTTGTGATATTAAAATAAAAAGCAGAAAATTAAATTACTAGAACATCAATGTATGTTCTTTAAAAAAAAAGTTTCAAAGCGCAAGGACCAGCGTAAGGATCCTGGTTCAAGCCCCCGGCCCCCCACCTACAGGGGAGTCACTTCACAGGCGGTGAAGCAGGTCTGCAAGTGTCTGCCTTTCTCTCCCCCTCTCTGTCTTCCCCTCCTCTCTCTATTTTTCTGTCCTATCCAACAATGAGGACATCAATAACCACAACAATGTTAAACAACAAGGTCAACAAAAGGGAAAATAAATAAAATAAAAATTCTTTAAAAAAAGTTACAGGACTTATTTGTTTAGTTTCCTTCTAGGATTTCTCACAGATTTGCACTAAAATAGTGTCTGCAAAAAATATATATATATATATATATATATATATATATATATATATATATATATATATATATTACTTTTACTTGAAGTCAGTAGTCAGTTTTACTTCTGCACAGTTTCTTGCTATTGTTAAGATGACAAATGCAGGGGGTCCGGCAGTAGCGCAGCAGATTAAACACATGTGGCACAAAGCACCAGGACCAGCGTAAGGGTCCTGGTTCGAGCCCCTGGCTCCCCGCCTGCAGGGGAGTTGCTTCACAGGCGGTGAAGTAGGTCTGCAGGTGTCTGTCTTTCCTCCTGTCTGTCTTCCCCTCTTCTCTCCATTTCTCTCTGTCCTACCCAATAGTGAACAACATCAGCAATAACAATAATAACCACAACAAGGCTACAACAACAAGGGCAACAAAACTGGGAGAAATGGTCTCCAGGAGCAGTGGATTCATGGTGCAGGCACTGAGCCCCAGCAATAACCCTGGAGGCAAAAAAAAAAAAAGAAAAGAAAAAGAAAAAAATGATGACAAATGCATTAAATATAAACATCAAATTCTTTGAGCCTTGTACATTTAATCAGACCATTCTTCTCCCTCCTGTACTCACTTATTCATACAGGGCACTCAAATGTTGAGAACTATGACAACTTTACTCATGAACTCCATTTATGTATGAATGTATAAATAACCATTTAACCTTTAAATATCTTGATAATCATTCAGTAAGGCAAAGGCATAGATGTCACCAGTTTTAATGCACGCACTGATTTGTTCTTGGATGTTTATCACTTACAACCATTAAGAATTGAAAGCCTAATTTATCTTGAAGGTTGAAGCATGTGTCTTTTAACTAAGTGTTATCTAGGGACAAAAAAAAGGTACCGTAAACAGATGGGTTAGTGTGCTGTGCTCTGAATCTAACGTGTACTGAGCTGCATGGTATGTTCTGTTTTGATTTTGTTCCTAACTCAAGGTCACCAGAGGAACATAATAAATATTCTTCTGTGAAAGCCTCATCCCATAGAAAGCTGATTTTGGTTATGACAATGCACTCTTTATATTGTTTTTTTCCTCAAACTTAAAAAGAAAATGTTATTAACTATATTAGTTTACTATACTTTCTACACTTTTCTTATTTTTCTTTTTTTTAATATTTTATTTTATTTATTTATTCCCTTTTGTTGCCCTTGTTGTTTTATTGTTGTAGTTATTATTGTTGTTGTCGTCGTTGTTGGATAGGACAGAGAGAAATGGAGAGAGGAGGGGAAGACAGAGAGGGGGAGAGAAAGATAGACACCTGCAGCAGACCTGCTTCACCGCCTGTGAAGCGACTCCCCTGCAGGTGGGGAGCCGGGGTTCGAACCGGGATCCTTATGCCGGTCCTTGTGCTTTGCGCCACCTGTGCTTCTTGCGCTTAACCTGCTGCGCTACAGCCTGACTCCCCACTTTTCTTATTTTTCAAAGGGCTATTTTAAAATAATGTCAACTGAAACAAGAAAATCCATGTTACTAGTTAGAATAAAAGAGAAAAACATTACATTGAGAAAATAGATCTTAGTTGCCTTAAATAAATTTGACCACTTAATAACTACATTATTCCTAGCATTTGAATTAATAGACAATTTTACAGGTTCATACAAAGTCACAGATTTTTCTGTTAAGCAGAGTATCCCAGGTAACTTGATAACTATGAAACAACTAAGGGATATATGAAAAATATCAATATAGCACCTCTATAATTATACCAATCCTGTTATCATGGTGATAACTGACTATAGCTCTGCCAAAGAATAGATACCTAGACCAATGGAATAAAATGCAGAATTCAGAAAGAGATGCAAACACATATGGACAAAAGATTTTTGGTAAGTAATTGAAGGTATTCTTATGGATAAAGGATGTTTCTGTCAATATCTCAATAGTTGATGCAAAGTCTAGTAATCACATCCCTGTGTTGTGTAAGAAAAGTATATCTTTGGGGCTGGGTGGTGGCAAACCTGGTTGAGCGCACATGTTGCAGTGTGCAAGGACCCAGCTTTGAGCCCCCAGTCCCCACCTGCAGGGGCAAAGATTTGCAAGTGGTGAAGCAGTGTTGCAGGTGTCTCTCTGACTCTCTTCCTCTTTACCACCCCCTTCCCTCTCAATTTCTGGCTGTCTCTATCCAATAAATGAAGAAAGATATTAAAAATAAAAAAGTATATATGCAAGCAAAAGTTTGTATGCATGTCAACGTATTTCATAATAAATAAAAACTAGTAATGATCTATTTTTCAGTTTGAGTGCATATTAAAAGTACGATACAAGTAAAAGAAGACATACCGATAGTCATTCTGTATAGGTTAGACCTTTAAATTATCAAAATTAAGACCATTTCAAATTTCTCCTATTGTCTTTTTTTTAAATAAGACAATGTTGGTATCTAATGATCTTGATATAATAGTAGCTATTCATGTTTCACTTGAATACAAAGTGTATTCCTTATTGTTTTTAATCAAGTTTGATTTAAAAAATATTTTTAAATATTGAATACTTTTCTCTTTACAAAATTAAAGTTAGCATCATAGTAAGACCAAGCTGGACAATAAATGAGCAATTTCAAAATAATATTTTATTTTAACTTCTTAATATCTACAGCACATTCAAATGAATCTCAGCTGAGATAGCATATTGTCTATTTAATCTGTGTTTAAAGAAGGTTGTAGTCACCTCATTTTCTTACTATTTTTCACACATCACATACGGTTTCCTCCCCCCCCCCTTCAGCTAGCTAAAACTCTCTCTTCATTTGGTTTTAATTCAGTTCTACTTTCTATAACATTTTATTTTCTTTACTCAAACTTCCTATAGATCTTCTTTGTACACTCTTGTTGGCAATGATCAATGGTTGCCTAACAGTGTTCTTCCTTACCATGTTTCTTATTAAATAATTCAAATGCTTCCTCAGAGAAAGGAAACTTCTTTTTGTACAGAAGCACAGCATGCATGTAACATATTGTTATAGTCTATGTATAACTTTAATAATGTTTGACCAATTTATCAAGATTCACCAATTAATTGTAGGATAATAATGATAGCTTTTCTTCCCTTGGAATAGCATTTAGTAAATGAGAAGAAAGGGTGATAAGTTGTAGGGATGATCCTGCTTTATACACATTGTGTGTATCACTTCCAAAATAGGTTGTGCTAGTTAAAAGAAACAGGTGAGCTTAGGAAGGTAAGCTGCTTGAGATCTGACAGCTGCCCTGTCCTATTATAGAGAGATTTTCTCCGCTTGCTAGAATAATCCCTGAGAGTCCGAAGACTGAGTTGCTCTTGTCATGAAGGAACTGAGCAAGCCCCTGAGTTAGACGCTATTTGTCACATTACAGTAACATGCACACAGCACATGGGGGTCAAGTTTCCATTTGTAGGATGACAAAATACCATGGAATTAATGAGTAAGCCATTTCTATACCTGCACATGAGCTAAGTTTAATGCGAAGAAGTCTTGGGTGAATGGAGGAAGACTTGCCTTTTTATGTTTAGATATAAAATCTCATAAATTCATAAAATGTGAACATACTCTGAATAGCTGAGCTGCCTAATACATTCACTGTATGCTTTGACTGTAAATTTGTTCCTTACGCTAAAATCCAGATGAGTTAGAAATATTCTAGGCTGAGCTGGAGAAATAGCTCACATGTATAAAGTGTTGCTTTGCCATTTATGCAAACCCAGGTTTGAGTCCAGTCCCCATCCCATATAAGGAAGCTTCAGTGCGTTGTTTTCTCTCTCTCTCTCTCTGTCTATCCCCCTCTGCTTCCACCTAAACAATAATTGAGTTCATTGTGACTTGGGAGGAGAGCAAGCTAGATATTTGAAACTGTACTGCCGGGATAGCTTGAGGGTGCTTCTTCTGGAGCACATGCTCTCTGGGTTGGAGAGAACTCGACTGGAGACAACCTAGGCTGCTGCGTGGGAGAGAACTCCTGTCAGGCTAGAGTCTCAGGAGAAGGAAGTGGTAAGGTGTGACTAGGAGAGGGGGCGGAGCAAAAAGAGAGTGCCAACCAGTGGGGATTAAATGATGGAAAACAGGGTGTGACTAGGAGAGGGGGCTGAGCGAAAAGAAAGTAGAGAGTGCAAACCAGTGGAAATTGTTCCAGTGCCCTGCAGGCAGGGCGGGTCTCAGGTAAAACAGTGATTATGTAAATAGACCACAGTGTTAAGCAATGGAGCAGGGGGGAGCTGGCTTACTGCCCAACACTGTACCTACAGAAACACATTTATATTGAAAAATCACTAAAAGCATTTCTATAAATTAGAAGTTATTTGATGGTGGTATTTATCTGTGAATTTTCAAATAGCTTGCAACACTATCTTTAGAGTATATAATAAAAGTGTATTGAAGTAATATTAATTATAAAGTGTTATTTTCAGTAAATTAACAATAAAATAGAAAACATCATTAAACATGAAGGTTTTTTTGTTGTTCTTGATCTTCATATCAAAATGCAACTATGTTCCAAGTCATCTACCACTCTAAGCAAAGTCTTGAAAATGGATTAAGGATTAGATTAGCTGATTAGATAGTATTTATGGTGTAATGATTATGTAATGCTGGACACAATAAAAATAAGGGTGTTAAGAGAGATATAAAAAGTAAATTATGAAGCTTGAAAGATGTGGTGTTTTATTTGTTTTACATTATATTTTACAAGTCCAGCTATGTCCTGGATCAAGTAGTTACTTGTAGAGAATTAGATCATTCAGTACAAGCACACACTTCCATACATATACCTAGTCACATAGTTGTCAGTTCAACTGCAGAAGAATATATTTGGTTCCAGTATCGGTTTGGATAGGAACAGGGTAGTACGTTAATTTCAGTTTTAATTGGTTTCTTTGTACTAATCAATCATATCCCTCTGCTTGGAATTCATTAAAAAACATCATCATCCTTGTACTGAACTTGATGTCATGTCTAACATTACATATTTCACTTCTGTGATCATTTGTGTGTTTTCACGGACTTCTTGGATTTATGCTCTCTATAAGAAGCTGTTTTTCTACAAAAATAATCTCATTACTTACTGTAACCATATCATTTTAAAACCCCATAATAATATTTTCATTTCACACTTTCATTTTAATAATAAAGTAATATTTCTTGATCCTAGACAGTATGATAGTTTGTGTGACATGATCATTAGGTAGGCAACAAAACTTTATGATTTTGTGAAAACTATCTTCCTAAGTTAATTAAGTTGAGTGACTCTGGAGGAGGCATAGTCAATAGAATTTTATACTCTCAGGCATGAAGTCCAGAGTTCAGTCTCATGTTCCTTCAACTGTTCTGTCCCTCTCTCTTCTCTCTTTCTCTTTTATAAACAAATCTTAGAGGAAAATATTGGGATGCATTGGATCGACCTTCCCGTGGTGCATCCCGTGAGTACCCATCCATTGGGGAAACTGACGATCCTTCCTAGCCGACTGAATCGACATGGATCCCAGTCACTTTCAAAGCCAGCAACAAGCAGACATCAGGCTCAACCTGACGCTGTTGACTGGCTACAGAAGAAGGGCAAACACTAGAAGAAGAAGAAGAGGAAAATATAACTAGAGCAATATTCAATCATATGTAAGTATATAGAAATAGTAAAAAGTTGTGTGCTCATGTTCCATTTTCATGTAGTATTGCATTGACATGACCATTTTTGTAAATTTAGGGTTATGAAACTAAGTACTTCTTTTAAATTTTTATCATCCTGCATTGTTACTATTGAAGATTTGAATAAAACATTTTTTCAAAGAAGGTATCTACTTTTTTTCCTAAAAGAAGGATCAATATGATGTCAGAAAATAGGTTCCCTTCTCCGAAAAATACCATAGAACAGTGATAGTAACTTGAGCTTGTTTTGATAGTATATAAATAAACTTTCTGTTTGGTAAAAAAAATGTATATATTTAAAAAATATTCCAATAAACAAATTTATTCTGTAGAAGTAACTATCAATTACAAACTATCGTTTAAGTATATCTTACTATGATTCCTGCTTTCAGTTATTTAACGGACTTTAAGTGGTGAGAGGAGGGAGGGAGGGAGGGAAGGAGGGAGGAAATATAGCTGTAGTATATAGTATATAGTATATAGTATATAGTATATAGAAATATACTCTGGCACTGTTACTTCCCCACTGCACTTCACTGCAGTGTTTTCCAGTTTAATTTTCTCCCAAAAGATCCTTTCACCTTATGGCAGGTGAGACCTGTGTCACTATTTCCTTCTGTCCCTGAAATGACTAGCTTTGTAATGCATCAAGTTTATACTCCTGGGAGAAAGTAGGTATTAATTGCTTTCCATCTAGGGGAAGAAAAGAAGCTCTGCTTATTGAATGTGTCCAGCTATTTGTAAAAAAGAGAAAAAGCCCAGTCCACTGAACTAGGAGCTCATATCAAACTGCATACATGGGTTTACACAACTAGCATTTTTTCTGAAATTGGACCAAAGTTGAAATATCTTTGTATTATAACATTTACAATCTCTGGAGTTAAAAAAAAAAACCTACCATAGACTTAGATAGGTAGGTAAATATCACTTAAAATGAGGAGAAAAGGAATCAGCAAAAATGACCCTGAGCTACTCAGAGGTACATACGTCTGAGCTAATGAGGTAGGTGTTTATTAGGGGACGAAAACCAGAGTCAGAAGAAAAAATAAATAAACCTGCTCATCTATGTAACTTTTCTGAGCATTATAAAAAGGGACAAACAAGGGTCCAGGCAGTGGCCATCCTGACTGAGCACACACACTGCTATGTACAAAGACCCAAATTCAGAACTTCTGGTCTCCTTCTGTGTCGGGGTCTCTGGCGGGGTGATCCAGGAGGGAAGCTTTACAAGTGGTGACATAGGGCTGCAAATGTCTCTCTGTCTCTATTTTTTTCTTCTATCTCCCCTATCCTCTGAATTTTTCTCTGCCTTATAAAATAAAATATGTATTTTCATTTATAAAAAGGAAACATTGACAAAACCATAGGCTAAGAGGGGTACAACTCAACACAGTTTCCACCACCAGAACTCCGTATCCCATCCCCTCCCCTGATAGCTTTCCTATTCTTTATCCCTCTGGGAGCATGGACCCAGGGTCATTGTGGGATGCAGAAGGTGGAAGGTCTGGCTTCTGTCATTGCTTCCCCGCTGAACATGGGCGTTGACAGATGGATCCACACTCCCAGCCTGTCTCTCTCTTTCCCTAGTGAGGTGGGGGCTCTGGGGAAGCAATGCACCAGGACACTTTTTTTAAAATGAATGCTTATTTAATTAAATTAATTAATTAATTTTAAATGTATTTATCCCCCCCCTTTTTTTTGCCCTTGTTGTTTTATTGTTGTAGTTATTATTGCTGTTGTTGTTAGCTAGGACAGAGAAAATGGAAAGAGGAGGGGAAGACAGAGAGGGGGAAAGAAAGACAGACACCTTGCAGACCTGCTTCACCTCTTGTGAAGCGACTCCCCTGCAGGTGGGGAGCTGGGACTGGAGCTGGCATTCTTCCACTGGTCCTTGCGCTTTTCGCCACTTGCGCTTAACCCACTACGCTACCACCTGACTCCCTCCTAGACACATTTTTATTTAAAAATAAAATATTTTTAAAGACATATAAAAGAAGATACAAAGGAACACCTACTGAAACAACGAGAAATAATTTATAGAGTAAATGTGAACCAGATGATCCTAAGTATAAAACCTGAAGACACAAACCTTGAATCCAAGTTTTAAGAACTGTGCTTATAGAAATATTTAAAATGAATGAAGTCTATGTGGAACCCCAAAACAAACAATTACATACTTTTAATTATTCAACCCATAGAATATCCTAAGGTAGTCAATAATCTAACTCCCTCAACTCAGCTGTAAGCCTCCAAACCTTTTTTTTTTTCCTTCCCAAATTTTTTTTCCAAGGTATGAGATAGAACAGGAGAAACCTACAAAGGACTCTGTGCCAACAGACTCTAGACATTCAGCTGCCTTGATCTGCTTATGTGATATTAACGGCTAGTATAAAAAAGTCCAGCACACAATCATCCACTACTTTATAATTTGATCAATATTGTGGTATATTAAGCATAACTATTGGCTTTTTTCTTTTTTTTTTATTAACCAAAGGTGCAAATATAATCCCAAACTTACAAAAAATGTCAAAGTTTTTATTAGAGAATTTAAATTTTCTATTACAGAAAATCAATAAGAAATAGCATTGTACCTATAGAAGTAAAAAAAAATAAAAATAAAGCCTATGAAGTGATAATATGCAAAAAAAGAGGTGAGTATATTAGTAATTCCATAAAGAAATGCAACCTGGGGCAAAATAGGGTAGAAACTCAATCTGGGTGTAATAGGGTAGAAACTCAACCTGTGGCATAATAGGGTAGAAACTCAACCTGGGGTGTAATAGGGTAGAAACTCAACCTGGGGTGTAATAGGGTAGAAACTCAGCCTGGGGTGTAATAGGGTAGAAACTCAACCTGGGGTGTAATAGGGTAGAAACTCAGCCTGGGGTGTAATAGGGTAGAAACTCAACCTGGGGCATAATAGGGTAGAAACTCAACCTGGGGTGTAATAGGGTAGAAACTCAACCTGGGGTGTAATAGGGTAGAAACTCAACCTGGGTGTAATAGGGTAGACACTCAACCAGGGGTCTAATAGGGTAGAAACTCAACCTGGGGTATAATAGGGTAGAAACTCAGCCTGGGGTGTAATAGGGTAGAAACCCAACCAGGGGTCTAATAGGGTAGAAACTCAGCCTGGGGTGTAATAGGGTAGAAACTCAACCTGGGGTGTAATAGGGTAGAAACTCAACCTGGGTGTAATAGGGTAGAAACTCAACCAGGGGTCTAATAGGGTAGAAACTCAACCAGGGGTCTAATAGGGTAGAAACTCAACCAGGGGTCTAATAGGGTAGAAACTCAACCTGGGGTGTAATAGGGTAGAAACTCAGCCTGGGGTGTAATAGGGTAGAAACTCAACCAGGGGTCTAATAGGGTAGAAACTCAACCTGGGGTATAATAGGCTAGAAACTCAACCTGGGGTGTAATAGAGTAGAAACTCAACCTGGGCAGAAAGTATTATGGTTATGCAAAAGATTCTCCTGCCTAGGTTCCAAAGTTCAGGTTGAATTCCTTGCACCACCATAAGTCAGAGCTGCAAAGTGCTCTGTACAAACAAACAAACAAACAAATCAAAGTAGGGGACTCAACCTTACTATAGTTTTCAGAAATAGTGAACTAAAGAAGCATTCAAAACAAAAATATAGGGTAAAATATATTTCATTTGATCAAATCACCACTCTAAATATTTTGGTGTAGCACTCCAAGCTGACCAGAAGAGCACTGAACTAATAGCATTTTTTTAGTGCCTCCGTTGAGTAGGTGTGAGTCAGTTAAAAAATTTTAAGTGCAAGGGGCCAGGCAGTGGTACACTGGTTAGGCACATCTGCTGGCAAGACCAGGGCAGAGCACTTGAAGAGTGACGAAGCTGGTCTACAGGGATCTTTCTCCCCTCTTCCTCTCCCTCTCTCTCAATTTCTGTTTCATCTAATTAAGAAAAAAGTAAAAACAGAGTAACTAGAAAATGTATTTATTATAATAGCAAATTTCTATTTACAACACATGAATAAATACAAAGAAAAAGACAGACATACAAGGCTTCCCTATTCTTATAATCCAAATGCAGTAGGCATGTGAATTATTAGAACACAAACTGTGTGAAATTTTGCTTAATGGAGTTGAGTGTCAAGAAAATAAGCATACTTAATACTATGACTTCTCTATTTCTGTAGTTCCTATGTTTGTGTAATCATATCTTTGAAAACTGCAGATTATTTTATCTTCAGTCTTACTTTTTTCCCTAAACTCGACGACTACTCATTATTTAACATTTATGATATATAATGTCAGAACTTTGCTAGAGCAGCAGGTCTCTTGCATTACATTTCAGCTTTCATTGGTAGGCAATTGTGTTCAGCACAATGGAGGTGACTGAAGAATGAGTAGAGACATTGAAGCCCCAGCTTCTCTATTCTGCTGGATAAATTTAAAACTACAGGAAAATTGGTCATTATTTCCCCCTTTTCTATATCTAGTAATGGTACTTTTCTTTAATCAAAACTTTTCTCAAATATATTTTGGGCAGAGACCCAAGCCAGAGGACATTCTTCTCTATAATTGCCAGACAATGAATATTATGTAATGGAGAAGGTACTTTTTAAAAGCCAAAATTCAAAAAATGTATTTAATTTACAAGATGTCAAGTGATGACTTTGTGTGTTTTTCACTGAGACAGTTAAATTGATGTGAGTGGCCAACTGATTCAAATATAGGTAAGTAACTTTTCCCTTTCCATTGGCATAGTTTAGAAGAATAATTAAAATGAAGTACTCTTTCTCTGCTTAAAATGTCTCTTATTTAACTTTGTTGGTACATATTTAGAAATTTCTACCAAATGGTGTCCTCCTCAGGCAAGAGTCAACTCTTCAACAACTTACTTGTACTTCTCTTTTTCTGCCTCCTTTTTCTTCCTCATCTTTATTTACTGTGTAACTGTTCATTATACTATATGCTGGGCAACATCTATAAATAGCAAATACTATAACTCGATCTCTCGATCTATTGCAGGTAGATCTAGGAAAATAAGAAACTTATTTGATAGTAAGGGTGAAATATTATTGTAATTCACCTTTGTTACATTTCATCATATTTGATTCCCAAAGTAACAAAGCTCACAGCTACACCTTTTCATATCATTTTATTGTGGGAAATAATGTTTTTCAGGATAGTTTTTGTCATGTGGGTGTTAAGTTTTGTTTCTGACCATACCTATTACAAACTAAGACAAACTGAGGCCAACACAGGACACAGAGGAAAATGAAGTATTTATTTATACAAGCACATAGCATAGCCATTATAACAACTTATACATGTAAAGATAAAGGAACACACACAAGGACCTCAGGAGAGCTGAGGGGTGCCCCCCACCCCAAGCCAGAGTGCCAAATATGGCCCCATTGCCTGGGAGAGAGAGACAGAGAATCTTCAAGCTCATGTCTTTTTATAATGGTCAGGAACAGGATGGTCACTCTTATCCTGAGAGGCAGAGGTGCAAAGGGAAGGTGTGTGTGTGTGTGTGTGTGTGTGTGTGTGTGTGTGTGTGTGTGTGTTCTGTAATCTCACTCTTTGTAAACCATTATCCTAGGGGCTTTTAGCAGGAGGTAATCTCTTAACATTTGAAGATCCCTTTGGCCTTGTGTGCTCAGCAAGAGGGAGTTTCCCAATATCTGAGGAGCCAGGTGACCTCTGTCTGACCACCTGAAAAAATGGAGAACTTTTAAAATGAGAGACATCTGAGAAAAGCTTCTGGGTGAACTTCCTTTCTCACAGTGGGAACAATTTCCCATTGCCCCATGACAGGTGCTTATAGCTACTCTTTTTTTTTATTTTTCATAAAAAGAAAACATTGACAAAACCATAGGATAAAAGGGGTACAACTCCATGCAATTCCCACCACCAGAACTCTGTATACCATTTCCTCCCCTGGTAGCTTTCCTATTCTTTAACCCTCTGGGTGTATGGACTCAGGGTCATTGTGGGGTGCAGAAGGTGGAAGGTCTGGCTTCTGTAATTGCTTCCCCACTGAACATGGGTGTTGACAGATGGATCCATACTCCCAGCCTGCCTCTCTCTTTCCCTAGTGGGGCAGGGCTCTGGGAAATCAGAGTTCCAGGACACATTGGTGGGGTTGTATGTCCAGGGAAGTCTGGTTAGCATCCTGCTAGAATCTGGAACCTGGTGGCTGAAAAGAGAGTTAACATACAAAGCCAAACTAATTGTTGACCAATCGTCAACCAAAAGGCTGGAATAGTGCCGATGAAGAGTTGGAGGTTCCTCCATTTTGTAGAAAGCTAGTAGGCATATTATAGTTATATTCTTTTATTCCAAAGGGCCTGTGGCTATACTAGTATTTTTTTCCAGAGCCTGAAAACTAATATGCAGGTGGATCCAAGCTATTGTCTGGGAAGATGATGTCATGGCTGGAACAGGAACAGAAAGCTGGATCAGGAAAGAGAGTAGCTCTTTAATATGGGAAAAGGGTATAAATATTGTTGACTGTAAACCCCATCAATTTGATGTGATCTGAGGTCCATATTCAGCTTAGGAGCCTGTGTGACCTCTGCATCCCTGTAGATCTGAGCTCACATTCTGTGGTCATGAGTAGGAACATTTCAAGCTGCCCCAATATCAGGACCCATCTTCCTCAGGTATAGCATAGAGTATGTTGTCCAGCCTCCCTTTGGAGGATGGAACATTCTCTACCATTGTTGATCCAAGTTGAGGACAAGGTCCTATGGGGTCCCACAAATGGGTCTACTTTGCTATTCCTGATAGAGATGATCTGTAACAATGGAGAGAGGGATTTATTTGAGGTCTAGGACCATCATGTCTGTTTGGGAATCTCAGGACTCTCCAAATAGGGCCCCAGCTGATGGGGTGTCCTGATAGTGACTAAAGAGTCATCGTTAAAGTATGCCAGTCTCTTGCCTTATAGCTACTCTTAAATCTGTGGTGTATGCATCAAAAGACAGACCAGTAATACAGACATTTTTGTTAGGTAAAGACTAAATATCAGCCACTTGCTGCAAACCTGCATTTCCTTTGACTATAGAAAATGCTTTCAGGGTCCAAGAAATGCACAGTGGGTACTCACAGCATGAGATTCTGAATTTCATCCTAATAAGCACACTTGCCAGTGTAATGATATGTTTCTTCCTTTTTTAAAATATTTATTTTCCCTTTTGTTGCCCTTTTTTATTGTTCTTATAGTTGTTGTTATTGATGTTGTTGTCATTGGATAGGACAGAGAGAAATGGAGAGAGGAGGGGAAGACAGAGAGGAGGAGAGAAAGATAGACACCTGCAGGCCTGCTTTACTGCCTGTGAAGTGACTCCCCTGCAGGTAGGGAGCCAGGGGCTCAAATCAGGAGTTCGAACCAAGATCTTTCTTCTGGTCCTTGCACTCTGCAGCCTTGCACATTTAACCCGCTGCGCTATAGCCCGACTCTCTTTCTCACTCTGTATCTCACTCATCCCTCTTGCTTTCTTGTCAGTAAGTAAATAAATAAATATTTTTAATTTTTGTTGAGGAAAATGGGTACTGCTAAGTAACAAACAAAAGCAGTAGATAATCATTAAAATGATTTTACTAATTTTACCACCAAAATTACATACATTGTTCATACCTGTTATAGTATATATAGTTATAATTTTGGTGGTAAAATTAATTATATATATTATATATGTACATATATAATATATATATATCAAGTTATATCTGGGGCTTGGTACCCACATTACTCCATTACTTCTGGCAGCTTTTCTGTTTTTTTCTTTCTCTTTTTTTCTGATAGAAGGTGAATGACAGAAAAACAGAGAGAGACTGAGGAGAGAGAAAGAGGAATAGATCTTGACAGAGAGGAGAGAGACCTGTAGCACTGCTCAACCACTTACAAAGTTTACCCCCAACAAGTGAGGACACTGGGATTGAACCCTTGTCCTTGGGCATGGTGACATGTGTTCCACGAGATGACTCACTACATAGCCCCATGAAAAGTACTTTGAATGTTCTAAACACTAGTCATCAGATTGATTCCAAATAAATCATAATTTAATTCATGTACCTGACTATAAAAATTTTTTCAATTTGCAAAAGTATCACAAAACATCAATTACATCCAACAGTATGCAACAGTGTGCTATAAAAATTAATTATATCATGTAATCCCTTCAACTCTATTTTCAAAAGTGTGAAAAGCTAATTATTTAGTGCATTATGTTTGTTTACAACTTTCCTTCTGTTCATACAAACATTGTGTGAGCCTGTATATAATAAGTTACAAAAGTATTGCCAGTACACTTTCTAAACTTTGGGAACTATGCCATGCACATCTTTCTGGTTAAGTTTCTCTATCCTGTGGTCTGGGAGGTGGCACAGTGGATAAAGCAATGGACTCTCAAACATGAGGTCCTGAGTTCAGTCCCTGGCAGCACATGCACCAGAGTGATGTTTGGTTCCTTCTCTCTCTCCTTCTGTTTTTCTCAAAAATAAATAAAACCTTAAAAAAAAAGATTGTTTAAGTTTCTATAACCTATCTCATTAATTTTTTAATTCAGATATTTTGCACAATTTGTGTCATAGTCTAGTAGTTTCATGATTAGATACATTTAGCTTTTCAAATTAATTGCTGCAAAATGGCTTATTAAAATTCTCATATGTATTACATTTATTTATTATTGGATAGAGAGAAATTGAGAGGGGAGAGGGAGAGAGAAAGGAAAAGAGACAGAGAGATACCTGTAGACCTACTTCACCACTCATGAACCTTTCCTCCTACAGGTGGGGCCCAGGGCCTTGAACCCAGGTCCTTATAAACTGTAATGTGAGCACTTAACCAGGTGTGCCATCGTCTGACCCCTGAATGTATATTTATAACTGCAAAACACTCTCACCTTCAGCTTCGGTCCTTCTCCATCATCATGTACTAGGATCTGAAAGCTCCCCAGGCCACACTTCTACTTTCTTCTTTGCCCAGAATTCTATGCCTTCACGCGATATACCAAACCAGTCTTGGTGTTCTTGTGTTTCCTATTTCTGTTCTTGTACATAAGTTCTGCCTATGAGTGAGAGCATACCCTATTCATCCTTCTCTTTCTGGCTTATTTCACTTAGAATGATTTCTTCAAGCTTCATCCAAAATGAGGTGAAGAAGGTGAATTCATCATTCTTAATAGCTACATACTATTCCTTTTGGATATATAAGCCACAACTTTCTTAGTCACACATCTGTTGTTGGACACAGGCTGCTTCCAAGTTTGGGCTATTACAAATTGTGTCACTATGAACAGATCTTTCTGGAAAGGAGTGTTGGGTTCCTTAGGATCTATCCCCAGAAAAGGAATTGCAGGGTCATAGGGCAGGCCCATTTCTAGCCTTCTGAGAGTTCTCCAGACAGTTCTGCATAGGGGTGCGACCAATTTACATTCCCACGAGTAGTGCAGGAGGGTTCCTTTACTCCCACAGTATATCTCCAAGACTTGTTATTACTGTCTCTTCTGATGTATGACATTTTCATAAAAATCAAGTGGGGTTCTATTGTTGATTATTTGCAGTTCTCTGCTAATCAACGACTTGGAGCATTTTTTCATATGTCTATTGATCCTTTGGATTTCTCCTTTGGTACATATCCTGTCCACATACTCACCCCCTTTTTTATGAGATAGTTTGCTTCTTATTGTTGAGTTTGATGAACTCTTTCTATATTTTGCCATTATCCTTTTTGTCTCATGTGTGACATAAAAATATCTTCTCTTGTTCCATAAGAAGTCCTTCTGTTGAGTGGTGGTTTCTATAGCTGTGAAGAGGTTTTATGAATCCAGTGGGAAGTTCCTGGAAACTATTACTCAATATAGCAAGATGGCATGCTACAAAATTAGTACATAAAAATTTATATACCATTCTTCTATGCAAATACTAAATCGGAAGAAGAAGAAAATTACACATAAATCCCACTTATTATAGCAGCAAAAACAAATATCTAAGAATAAACCTAGCAAAAGAAATGAAATACTTGTACACTGAACACTACAAGTTACTATTTAAAGAATTCAGAGAAGTGGAACAGTATCCTATGTTCATGAATAGGAAGAATTAAGAACATCAAAATGTCTATTATACCCAGAGCCACATACAGATTTAATGCAATTCCCACCGGGATCCCACCAAATTTCTTTTTTAAAAATAGAATACAAACTACGCACATTTATGTGGAATCATAACACAACTTCCTTTCACAGCACAGTAACCTATATACAATGCTTTAAATTCAGCACACACATCGGTTTAACTATTCAATGAGCCAGTTATTTTAAGGTCGATATTTGTTTTGTGTTGTCCTTATCTATGCAGGAAAGCATACAGAATACTCCCTTTTTTTCTTTTAAATATTTGTAAAACATAACTCAGAGGGAGTCAAAGATTGCCTTCTTAACACTAGGGCTATTTGCCTAAAAATTACTCTTATACAACTGGAAAAAGAATTCTGAGTAGAACTAAAGCTATAATTATGTCATTTTACAGATAACAGTATTTCTATAACCACTAATATATTTCATGTAAAGTTATCCTGGTGAGTTTTAATTAATGCAATCATCTGTCTCATAGAAGCACCGATTTGTGCAACATGTGTCATCTTTTTCAATCCCAGTGTTCTACAAAAAGACTGCAGTTACGATAGTCAATTTTGAGTAGAGTGGAAGTCTCAATTGAAGGTGCCTTAGAATAATAGAAGTTGCTTAGTCAAAGGAGTTCATGAAATTGAGGAACAGGCGAAAATGAAGAAGGAAATAATAGATTTCACAGACTAGAAACGGAATCATTTATCTACTTGGATTCAACAAAGAAATATTTGGCTTCTTTAACATGGCAAATGAAACAAGTCTAAGTCCTCTTGTTCTCTATTAGAAGAAAGATGCTAGCCTCAGTGGTTTAGATGCATAAATGTGAATCATAATTTTCCACTGAAACGAAGCACGTGCACTTTGGATGTGACATGATATTGTAGATTTAATTTAGATATAGATAGACAGATGACCCTTTCTATTCTCTGTGTACTACTAACAGTATAGTTTTGATGGACAAAGAGAGGAATCCCAGATTAAATAAGAAAAAAAATATATTGGAGAATCGAACCAGGACAGGAGTCCAGCTAAAAGTCCTCCAGAGGGTGAAGCACAAAATAATGAGTTCAACATCCAAACATTAGCTAAGGAAATAATAATAGGAGTGAGTAAAGAATTTGAAAAAATTTTAATCAGAAATATAGGAACAACAAATGAGACTATGGAAGAAAATACTAATTATCTCATGGTTATTAGAGAGCTGAAAGCTGAAATCACTGAGCTAAGAATGCAACTAGCTGAACAAGCTAAAACAGTATCAGAACAGGGCAACAAAATAGATGAACAGACTCAACAACAAGACAACAAATAACCCCATCCAAAAATGGGGGGAGGACTTGGACAGAATATTCACCACAGAAGAGATCCAAAAGGACGAGAAACACATGAAAAAATGCTCCAAGTCTCTGATTGTCAGAGAAATGCAAATCAAGACAACAATGAGATATCACTTCACTCCTGTGAGAATGTCACACATCAGAAAAGGTAACAGCAGCAAATGCTGGAGAGGGTGTGGGGGTCAAAAGAACCCTCCTACACTGCTGGTGGGAATGTCATTTGGTCCAACCTCTATGGAGAACAGTCTGGAGAACTCTCCAAAGGCTAGAAATGGAACTACCCTACGACCCTGGAATTCCTCTCCTGGGGATACATCCTAAGGAACTCAACACATCCATCCAAAAAGATCTGTGTACACATATGTTCTTGGCAGCACAATTTGTAATAGCCAAAACCTGGAAGCAACCCAGGTGTCCAACAACAGATGAGTGGCTGAGCAAGTTGTGATCTATATACACAATGGAATACTACTCAGCTGTAAAAAATGGTGATTTCACCGTTTTCAGCCGATCTTGGATGGACCTTGAAAAAATCATGTTAAGTGAAATAAGTCAGAAACAGAAGGATGAATATGGGATGATCTCACTCTCAGGCAGAAGTTGGAAAACAAGATCAGAAATGAAAACACAAGTAGAACCTGAAATGGAATTGGCATATCTCACCAAAGTTAAAGACTCTGGGGTGGGAGTGGGTAGGTGGGGAGAATACAGGTCCATGAAGGATGATAAATGACATAGTGGGGGTTGTATTGTTAAATGGGAAACTGGGGAATGTTTTGCATGTACAAACTATTGTATTTACTGTTGAATGTAAAACATTAATTCCCCGATAAAGAAATTAAAAAAAGAATGTAGCTATGTTTATTCATTTGCATAATAATGAGCTGGATACAACACAGCATTCTAATACCTCTGGTGCTGTGACTGCTGTAAGTACTCTGGACAAGCTTTAGGAGAAATTTTTTGCAAAATGAAGAATTACTAGGGAATTGGAGCAGGGCAAGTCAAACATTCCGGAATGAATGCTCATAAAATCAGAGCCAGCTCGCTTGCACATTAGGGAGAAAAAATAAGCTCAAAGCATCATGGTTTACTGGGGGTTCATTTGCATATATATTAAATATATATTACTACTTGGGAAATAATCACAGCTTTCAATATTCATAGTTTAGAATCAATGGCAACATCACTTGCTATGTATGGCATCAGGGCAAAAACTGCTAATTAGGTGGAATCTTCTCAAATTAGTTTTATTTCACTGACTAGCTATGGGATAATTGGACTGCTTGTGATAGAGTTTAAGTATCTCTATTATGTGAGGCACATAGAGGAAAAAAACACTGAAAAAGAAGTAAGCAGGAAAGATAATTCTGTGACCTGCTTCAGTATGTGACACAAGTATACTATCCATGCCTACTAAACAGAGAATTCAGCATTTAAAGTATACATTTCATGGTTTCAGGGCGCCTCCAAATTCCTCATAGCAATAGCATTCCAATGAATGAAGTTATTACATAAGTATAGAAAGTCAGAACTCCACAACTAAATATTTCAGAATAGGTAAACTGTGCACACTATTTGCTTATCATTGTCCAAGTTACTTCATTTGTGAAAGAGACTTCAACAACAACTGATTCATACAGTTGCTTTAAGAGTAAAATAAGCCGGGGGTCGGGCGGTGGCGCAGTGGGTTGAACGCATGTGGCGCAGAGCGCAGGACCTGCGGGAGGATCCAGGTTCGAGCCCCCGGCTCCCCACCTGCAGGGGAGTCGCTTCACAGGCGGTGAAGCAGGTCTGCAGGTGTCTGTCTTTCTGTCCCCCTCTCTGTCTTCTCCTCCTCTCTCCATTTCTCTCTGTCCTATCCAACAACGAACGACATCAACAGTGGCAATGGTGATGACCACGGCGAGGCTACAATGACAAGGGCAACAAAAATGGGGAGAGAATGGCCTCCAGGAGCAGTGGATTCATTGTGCAAGCACTGAGCCCAGCAATAAGCCTGGAGGAAAAAAAAAAAAAGAGTAAAATAAGCCAATTTCTAAAGAGGTTTTATAATTGAATTAGGCAGGTACAACTATACAATTAAGATTACTAACATTATGATTTAAAACACATCTGATTTATTTAATATCTGACTTTACCACGGACCTATATTAGCACTAATTCTATATTAATTACAATTCTTTGAAACTATGATGATATAATAATGATGAAAGAATAGAATATCCATCACATGTTGTTTTGCTAGTAGGGAACACATTTCTAAATTACCATGCTGTCTGGGTTTTCTATATTTACTAAAAATTGTGGTTTATTTTCTGTAAGTCATCTTGTAATAGTTATAAATAATAAATATTAATAACATAGAAACCATTGTTTGTGTAGCAGCTAAAATAACTTTTATATTTCACTTTATTTTTATTATTGTTTAAAGAATTCCAAATTTTTAAAATATTTTCTTTATTTATCTTGGATAATGACAGAGAGAAATTAAGGGGGGGGGAGACATAGGGAGATGGGGAGAAAGACACCGGCTTCACCACCCATAAGTCTCTCCTCCAACGCCACAGGTAAAGATTGGGCAGCAGAATCTAGGTCCTTGGAGACTTTAAAATGTGTGCTACAAGTGGGTGTGCTACCATCTGGCCAATCATCACATTTTACACAAAAGTATTTGTTATCTGCTTCTGAGAAGAAATGTGAGACACACACATAAAATTGGAAGAAACAGTTTAGTTCAGGTTTTAGTTAGATGTGTCTCTGGACATAGCTCCTACACTTGAAAATATCTTTCTCAGATTAAGGAGAATGAATGAACGTTGTTTATTATTCATTTGTTTATTAAAGAGAGTCTTTCTGCATAATCATTATGCTATCTCCCCAGTCCATACTGAACTTTTTGTGACTGTTATCTCATTATACTTGTAAGTTAATTATTTGCTATACAGCTTAACAATTAAAGGCTGCTATATCAAATATGCATTTAATTCAGACTTTAAAACATCCCCAAGTCACTAGAGGTAGAAATTAAAACTTATGCAACATTAACAGATCAGTTTTGCCCAACATATTTGCAAAATTAGAAAACTGTTTATGACTCTGTCTAGACAGTCCAATATAATATAATCATAATAGTGATACCCTATTGCCTTGAACTCAAATTGCTGGTTAGAAAGCAAGTCACAACTCATGACCATCCATAAGAATTAGAGATTATAAAAGGACATGGATTCTAGACGACAAGGATTAGTGGTCATTTTAGTGTGTGTTTACTAGTTTACTCTTCATCATCTTTCATATGCAAAATGTAGTAATTTCACTTAAAGTTTCCCAAAGTTAATGATCAAATATTCATGTCAAGTTGCACAAACTGTTGCCTCTAGTTATTCAATAAAACACTAATCTGTGTGTTTCTATAAAGGAATTTTCTAACTGTGATTATCATCTATATCCAATTGACTTTAAATACAGCAGATGATTTTAGATAGTATGGTGGTCTTGATTCAGTCCTTTGATAAACCTTACAAGTTGGGGATGACAATGTCTTGTAGACATCTACCATGGCAGGATGGGAAATTATACTCGTTTGCCAATAGCTCTGTTAACCTCCCACTAAAACTATAAAAATAACTAAAATAAAAATAAGTATTTTCATGATGATAAACCAAAGCATAATAAGAAGAGCTAATAAATAATAAAATTCATCCTCATAATATTAAAAATAGAACTGAGATTTCTCTGAAGAGGAAACCTGCCTATGAAAAGAATATTTTTTACTATTCCTGCCTACCATGTAGAGCTAGGTCTTACCTTCACAGACCCATAACACAGTAAGTCGATTCTTTTAAATAATTCTGTGTGTTTTTTTTTCTGACTCTGGTTTTGTTTCTCTGACAGACAGAGTTTCATCACATCATCTCAAAGATGTAAACTTTACCACTAAGGTAAATCTAATAACTTATATATTATAGAAAATATATATGCATATATACATTCATTTGTATATATTAAGTTGTGCTATTTCTCAATTATTGTAACTATTGGGTTAATTTCTGCGAGAGAATAAAGATACTTGTTCTACACGGCATTAAAGCTACACATACTATATATAAATTCTGAGGGGAACATTAGAACAGATCAAAATAAAAGACTTGAAGTATTTGCATACATGATTTAATCACAACTCATAAAGTGAAAACAAACATGATTTCTTTTATAATTAAGCAAGGTATAAAGAAACTGTTTCTAAAATAGACTTTTGTTCTGAAGACTCAAAGCACACAGTGTGATTCAGTGTAATCAATAAAGTATCAACAGCATTGAAATTCACTGTTGACATTCTGAACAAGGACTTTTTAGAAATTCTTTTTTAAAATGCAGGTTTCTATATCATTTTCACAGGAGTTCTTTTTTTGTTTTCTTTTATCTGGTGCTTTTCCAAAGCTCAAATGAGTGACTTCGGGTAATTGTAGGAGGATAAATTGTCTTCATCAGGTGCAGTATTTTGACTTGTGTGTGGGTGAGGATTCAATGAAGATGAAGGCGATGAGCCTCTTACCTTTGTTGTCTTTGTACTAAGTGGATACAATCCAACTCCAGCAATGAAGACTCAACATTTAATTTATAATGGTTCCATGGAACATACTGTTGGCCCTTAATTTAATTTGCTTTGCTTAAAAGTCTGTTTCTCTCTTAACAACACTTATCCAGGGGATTGGTATCAGGGTCAAGGGAGTTGGTAGTTGGGAAAGCCTTTTACATTTCAAAGATTGAAAAGGAAAGCAAATTCCTGCAACATTCCACAGAATGGACTGGTAAGGTATCCAGATAAAAGAACAAGCTTAGGTCTCCCTGAAATCACAAAACTTGAGAATAAAAATAAAAATTTAGCTCGGTGTGAGAGATGAGAATTAAATTTCATTAACATTTCATGTTTAATTGTGATTTTTAGAAAACGCCCAACTATGAAATTGATGAACTCAAAATATATCTTTTTTGGTATATTTTAAATAATCATTTGAAGAATAATGCACATATTCTAAGCTGCATGATGAGGACAAGATTCACTAAGAAGACATACAAAATATACAAAACCAGAACTTGGTTTCTGGTTTACATAGAAGTTACAAGCTAAAGAGATGATCTTATGATATAAAGAGAAAACTACCAAAGACGTAGTATTTACAACTATATTTCTATTTCAGTTGCTAGATTTAACTTTTTTTTAAGATTTTATTTATTTATTAATGAGAAACATAGGTGGAGAGAGAGAGCCAGACATCACTTTGGTACATGTGCTGCTGGGGATTGAACTCAGGACCTCTTGCTTGAGAGCCTGATGCTTTATCCCCTGTGCCACCTCCCAGACCACTTAACTGTTGTTTCTTAGTGGCATAAAACATTAAACTGCTAGGAAAAAAATGCTGTAAGCTAGCATTATTTCCTGTCCCCATTTTTAATTATACATGGATGAAATTGTGTCAGCAACTGTATTTGCCCTTTCAATCTCAGCTGTTCGTATTTTTCTATTTCTAGTCTAATTTCTTGTCTTCATTGGTTTAAACTTATTTTACAAGACTGCAAAATGTGAGGATTATAGTATCATATATATACATATATATATATATATATATACACACACACACACACACATATATATGTAAGACTCACCATAACCACTACCATAGTTTCAATACCAGCACTTTAAAATGACCCCTCTACCTATCCCTACTCCTTTATTATTCATTTATTTATTGTCACTAGGGGTTATTGCTGGGGTTTGGTATAGATAGATAGATAGATAGATAGATAGATAGATCTGCAGTACTGCTTCATTGCTTGTGGTGTTTCTCCTCTGTAAGAGAGCTTGATAAGAGAGCTTGAAAACCATTCCTTGCATGTGGCAATGTGTGTTCCACTGGTATGTTACCTCCCAGCTCCCCTTTATTTTTAATTATACAAATAATTAATATATGACATTCTCCTCTCTCTACTACATAGATTTTTTTTCTACTAGTATTTTCAACTCCCATATAAAAAATCAGTTTGGTAAATATTCACCAGCTTTATTTTCCCATACTACCTCAATCTCATTGACTTAAACAACACAACTGTTTTTAGAAATGTTTAAGAACTATTTCATAGTTCTCTGTGTCAGAAGTCCAATATATGTCTCACTAGGAAAGCACTCAGTATATTAGCAAGGTTGCTTAGCTTTATGGAGGCTCTAGGAAAAATATTCTCTTGTCTTTTTTCCAACATCTAAGATTTTCTGCCTCCCTTGCTTCAAGGTCTTCTTTATAACCAGCTTTGAAAGGCTTAGTTTTTCTCACACTGCCACCTAATACTTAGAGGAATGCATTTTAATGTTTTAATTTTTATGTTTTTCCCTTTAATTTTTCTGACTCTTTAGGTGAGGTTTTAAGACTAACTGATACATTTTAATGCTTAATTATGACATTGACACTCAACCAAGTTTTAATATTTATATTTTTATTTCACTGATCATTTCCACGAGTGTAATAGTTGTCTATTATTGCTTATTACCTGGTGGTAATCATATAAATTACCTAACTTTTGGAATTTGACACCTTGAAGATTAATTTGTCTTGAGTCCATTTTCGTATAAGAAAATCATCTTCTTTGAGTCACTGAGATAAATCACTAAGTGATTTTTACATAGTTTTCACAGACATAAATCAAACAGTAAGAAAATAAAACTAATGTCCTAATGTCTGTGTTATTAGCTTAGGGGTGGGCCCACTTCTCCTGATGCCAGTTTAGCACATTTGCTTTTCTGCTTGATAAATAACAGAAATGGGAACCACTGTAGTCGTGTCTGTATTATATCACTGAACTGTACGTT
The DNA here is from genome assembly GCF_950295315.1 of Erinaceus europaeus. NCBI lineage: Eukaryota > Metazoa > Chordata > Mammalia > Eulipotyphla > Erinaceidae > Erinaceus > Erinaceus europaeus. Next base: position 147,706,339 of record NC_080165.1, on the reverse strand, counting down.
CTCTGGGAACATGTTGTTGCACCGTGTCTTATCAATGATGGAAAAACCTGTTTTCCCTCATGCGGAAACTCTGATAAATGTTGGGACCATAATATCAAAAAAGCCTTTACACATGACCCTGCAAAAGCAGGCAATAAATTGGTGCTACATTGATCATCTACTGGGATGAAGGTGGTCTATCATCCAGTTCAATCTCAAATGGGATCTGAAAGAGATTTGAGGGAGTCGGCTGGTAGTACAATGGGTTAAGCGCACATGGCACAAAGCGCAAGCCCCCGGCTCCCCACCTAGGAAGTTGCTTCACAAGCAATGAAGCAGGTCTGCAGGTGTCTGTCTTTCTCTCCCCCTCTCTGTCTTCCCCTCCTCTCTCCATTTCTCTCTGTCCTATCCAACAACAACAGCAGCTATGACAGCAATAACAGCTACAACAAGCACAACAACAGGCAACAAAAGGGGAAAAAATAGTCTCCAGGAGCAGTGGATTCGTAGTGGAGGCACTAAGCCCCAGCAATAACCCTGGAGGCAAAAGAACGAAAGAAAAAAGAAAGGGACTTAAAATTTTAGCCAAGGGGCAGGGTGGTGGTGCATCTGGTGACGCACAAGGACCCAGGTTCAAACACCCAGTCCCCACCTGCAAGAGGAAAGCAGTGAAGCAGCAAGGGCTGCAGGTGTCTCTCTGTCTCTCTCCCTCTCAAACTCCCTCTTCCTCTCAACTCCTGGCTATCTCTAGACAACAAATAAATAAAGATTAAAAAAACTTCAGTTTCAGCTAACATAGTGACCAACCCTTGGAGTTAATTATTTTTCCTGTCTGTCATAAATAATTATGAACCTAAATAAACTATCATGATTCTTTCCTAAATGTTACTTGTTATGAATGCAAAAACTTAATTTTCCATTTCAGGAAATATCTATTTTTTGGAAAATTGAACTATAATAAAGTAGTTTGCTTTGATGAACATTTTGCTTTAAGATTTTCTTCTTCACTATTAAGATATTTTTTCATAATTTCCACTCAGTTCCAACCAACCTGCTCTCTAGGATGAGCTGCTTTAAAAATCATTAAATCTAGATGATAAAACCCTACAAGCTTTGTGTCATGTGTCATCAGTTCTGATGAGACAAAACTATCATTTGTTCAATGTGATGTTCTTCAGAAACACTGTAATTCCAATATACTCAGTTGTATTCAGTATTTTTAAAGCAGCAATTTTGAAAGATTTTAAGTAGATGTGTTACATTCACACTAATTTAGAAAAGCCTACTGTAAATGAAATATCCAGAGACTAATGAATAAAATTAAGCATCTACATTGTTATTCTAACAGCTTAGAATAGTATTCTTTGTGATTATTTTTCCTGTGGACTATCTTACACTGAAGGGATAGGTTTTTAGACAGTAAACCTATGCGTACACTCAGCTCTTACATGTGTCATAGGAGACACTGAACCTGGGGTTTCATATAAATGAGCCCTGTCCTGTGTTCTACAATTGACCTTTTCCCCAACTCCTGAAACCACGTTTTTAAAACTGCAAGTAAGGATTACCTATGTGATAGCCCCTGAAGAAATCAGCTACCTAGATCCCATCTCTTAGAAAAAATCAGTCAACACAATCATCCAGTTTTAAAGATGTAAGACCATGACTTGAAAATAATCACATTGCTTAAGTGAAAAATATTCCTCTTACTGTTAGTTGAATGACTTCATATAGTTCACTAGTCAAACAATCTCATTAAATACTCTTTTCAATATATCCATGAATTATATTGTTACAGGTGTACTCAGTTTATTATATAGCACTGAACTATAGTTGTAATGTCACCTAGCTTGTACTCAGGCTCAGTCCTAGTGATTATTGTGAACAATTCTCTTAGAACTGTCCAGTCCCTAAGGCTATTGATCTGATGCCAAACCTTACCTCATTTTTCTATTTTCAACTGATGTTCTGGGTTTCACCTTTCCATTGTTCTGTAATTTTGTTTCTCTGTGGTTTCTTATAACAAGTCTGTCTACAACAATAAATCTTTTCTAGAATGTATAGCTTGTTTAACACACTTTAGTTCAAGTCTTTCAAATGATACATTTCAAGCATCATGGGATGGATATATGAAATGAACACATCTCCACTCAGTCTATGTATCTATTTAAAAAATTACTCAGTCATGTTACTTAATTTGATCATTGAAATGACACTATAAAGTAGTTTAAATGTCCACACTAAGTACCCATCTATCACCCTGTGTTAATGTTCATGATAGCATGTAGCAAGACCAAATCTCGGTCTGCCAGGCTGTAATATTTACACATTTGGAATGACAGAGCCACATGTGTTTTTTAAGACAGATTTATGGAAGTTTTGATTCCGCATTCTTGTTCGGGCTACTCTTTCTGATAAAAGTGCTTTTCAGGTTCCATTCGTTGTTATGATGACATTCTTTATGTAGAGTGGCAATTTTCTGAAATTTCCCAATTTCCCTACTTATTAGTCATATTCATACAGAGAGCTGGAATCTGGACTTAATTTCCTACTCCATCTTCTATTCACTCTCTCCCTAGTTGTTTCCCACCCCACAGCTAACAGAACATATAATCTCTATATGCTTCACTGATCTTGAATCTGTTCTCACTGCTTGTTGCATTTGTGCAGACTTCACCCATTATCTGAGAATTGAGTACTTAATTCCATAGTAACCTGGAAGTTCAAGTTCCAACATTTCCTGTTTTCTTCCAGAAGACAGAAAATAATTCTGTAGTATTCTTTCCCCTTTCTCATCAGCACTACATGCACATCTCTTCATCAACTTTTTAAACATTTTCTTAACTCCTTATCTTTTAAAACCCAATTTTATTGAGGGATCAACGCTTTAGATCACAGTGTTGGCACATGGGTACAGTTGTTCATCTCTTCGTGACAGGTGTCTGCTCACATTCTCACCCCCAGCTTAGGTCTTTATCCATTATTCTGCACCAGAACCCCAACACCTTCAACACCATTTTCCTCCTTCCCTACTTTAATTTGATACAGTCCACCACTCTGAGTTCATGGTTCACTTTACGAACACAGGAAATCTTGTTTGGGAGTGGATAGTCTCTTCTCTGGCCTCTTACCCCAATTCCATTGTTGCCATACACTCTTACTATTCATTACATCAAAATAGACCCAATTTACATATGCAGGGTTCTTGGGAATTAATTCTTTTTTTTTTTTTATTTAAGAAAGGATTAATTAACAAAACCATAGGGTAGGAGGGGTACAACTCCACACAATTCCCACCACCCAATCTCCATATCCCACCCCCTCCCCTGATAGCTTTCCCATTCTCTATCCCTCTGGGAGCATGGACCCAGGGTCATTGTGGGTTGCAGAAGGTGGAAGGTCTGGCTTCTGTAATTGCTTCCCCGCTGAAAATGGATGTTGACTGGTTGGTCCATACTCCCAGTCTGCCTCTCTCTTTCCCTAGTAGGGTGTGTCTCTGGGGAAGCTGAGCTCCAGGACACATTGGTGGGGTCTTCAGTCCAGGGAAGCCTGGCCGGCATCCTGATGACATCTGGAACCTGGTGACTGAAAAGAGAGTTAACATACAAAGCTTGGAATAGTGGAGAGGAAGTGTTAAGGAGGTACTCACTGCAAACTCTAGTGCACTTCTGTTTTCAGGTATATATTTTGCAGTAGTTTATGGATACGTGTGAACATATGCTCTCTCTCACAGAAACTGGTGTATATCTAGGTAGGTCCTGGGCCAGTGGGGGTTGGGAGGGGGTGGGAGGGATGGGTCACAGTCTTTTGGTGGTGGGAATGGTGTTTATGTACACTCCTAGAAAAATGTAGACATATAAATCACTAGTTAATTAATATGAGAGGAGGAAAATCAGTTGTATGTCTCAAAGTTTTTCAAAACACAGACTGAATATTTTTAATATATAGGCTGTGTATTTGATATGCGGACTCTCTCAAAAGCCTAGACCAAGTAGATCAGAAGCATCCAACAGCACAGCTATATACAAGATACTGGGTACTGTACAGCAAACCCTAACAGAAGGACTTTTCAAAGTTAACCCAATTACCAAATAATGTGATGGTAACATTAACTATCGATTGTCTTTTTGAACCCTAAGACAGCAGGAACCTCACATCTCCACTATAGAGCCCCTACTTCCCCCAGTCCTGGATCCCTTGGATAGGGCCCACTTTCCCATATGCCTCTCCCAATCCATATCAAATAATATTGCATCTGCCGATCACAACCTAACCAACGCAACGATTGCCACCTCAACATGCTTCACTTCAGACTGTGTCCAGAGACTTCACGTGTGGAATGACAACCCTTCAGCTTCATTACTCGGGAATTAATTCTTAATCAGTATTGGAAACTGCAACAATGCTAATCACTATAAAAATATCACACAAAGGGAGCCAGGGGGTGGCGCAGCAGGTTAAGCGCACATGGTGGAAAGTGCAAGGACTGGCCTAAAGATCCCAGTTCGAGCCCCGGGCTCCCCACCTGCAGGGGAGTCACTTCACAGGCGGTGAAGCAGGTCTGCAGGTGTCTATCTTTCGACCCCCCTCTATGTCTTCCCCTCCTCTCTCCATTTCTCTCTGTCCTAACCAATAACAACAACAACAATAATAACAACAACAACGATGATAAACAATTAGGGCAACAAAAGGGAAAAGTGAATAAAGTTTATAAATAAAAGAAAAAATGTATCACACAAAACAGATGAGATGATGATGCATGCTCTTTTTGATCCAGTTTTTCAGCTTTTCTTTTTTTTTTTTAATTTTTCTTCTCTGGGAACTTAATGCTCTGGGCCAAGCACCAAGTTTTTCAGCTAGGAAGGGCCAGGGAGAAGGAGAGAAACAGAGAGAGAGAGAAACCATAGAAACAAAGTTTTCCCCACTAGGGTGGGGGATGGACTCGAAGCTGGGTCACATGCTTGGCAAGACAAGCACCCTCCTAGGTGAATTATCTTGTCAGTACCTTACTTTTGTACTTAGTATTTTCTTTTTTGTGATTTATAAGATTATAAGTTAATAGGAGTGTATATTAACACAATTCCCACCACCAACCCTACCCCATATAGTGAAGTTGAAAACCCACCCTCACCCTCCACCCAGTTATTTGTTTTTCTTTACTTTGGTGCAATCTTCCAAACTCAGTCAAATTCTACCTTGCTTTTCCCTGTCTGTTCTTCTCCTCCTTTCTTTTCTTTATAACAGTACTGACTATTAGTTCTGATCTTTAGTCAGCTTGAAACATTTTTCTTTCTGGTAATCCGTCTACCCTTGCTAAAATTATTAAGTTAGTTGAAAGCTTTCTTTTGCATCTGTCCTAGAGGTTGTTTTATACACAGACTCCTTTCCTTACAGTTATCTTACCTATTTTAAATAAACTGATCAAAATCTAAGCTCAGTATCACAGGCTACACTATTCAAAGCCTTCCCTAGAATTTTTGAAGTTGGTTGTAAAATGAGCTGAAAAAAACGTAACTCTTCTTATTTTATAAGATTAAAACCTTTTGAGCTGCTAGTTTTTTCCATCATTTTCTAGGAAATAGAAAAATAAAAAATTAATGCCAGCAAGGGAATTGTGGAAGCCCTTGATTACTACTAGTCTTAGTGTTTAACTCAATTATTTTCTTTCCTGTGATTCTAGTGTCTGTTTTTGATCTTATTAAGTAAACTCTTTCAGTATTCCTAAAATAATGATGCAATTTTATGCACTGGCTATTTGTCTATTTACGGGCATCTGGGTTATAGTTGGGGCTTGGCGCCTGCACGATGACTCTTCTGGTCATGGAGTGTGTGTGTGTGTGTGTGTGTGTGTGTGTTAGAGGCAGAGAGAAGTAGAGAGGGAAAGAAAGAGAGAACGAGTGACACCTGCAGCACTGTTCAATCACTCATGAATCATCTTCCCTGCAGGTAGAGGAGACCAGTGGCTTGAACTTGGGTTCTTGTGCAAGACAGTTTTAGTGTGTGTTTTAATGGAGGCACCATCTCCTAGTCCCTACATTAATTCATCTAAATGGAACTTCTGCCCCATACATTAACAATTTTTATTCTACAAAAAATAAAGAACACAAATAAGTAAAAAATCTATTTCAGCCAAAGTTACAATTTGCACTGAATCTACAGATGTCAGCTTGAGCACTTTATGCTAAAATAGCTCACCTATTTTTCCTTTGTGTGTTAATAGTTATTTACGTAGAAACATTCCATAGCTCAACCACACTGCTTTATGTTGGTTTATAATCTGTTATCATTTGCCTTTATACTCTGAGGCTTGCTTGAAATGAAGTGTGCTGTTTTGATTTTTAATAATTTAGTTTTCCTTATTTTATGATTATCTGAATATAGAATACAGTGTGGCAAGTCTTACTTCTTTGATATCCTGCAGATTATTCTAGATGTTTTAAAATGAATGAAAGCATTTGACTTTAGCTTATTTCATACCCTGACCTTTATAATTAAGAAGAATTTTGACAGAGGGGTCAGCCATACCTGGTTTTATATGGGATTGATTCACTTGGAACAGTCAGGGTTTTTTTAATACTTTATTTATTTATTAATGAAAAAGATAGGAGAGAGAAAGGACCATCATGTGCGTCATTTGGTCCATGTGCTGCCAGGGATTGAACTCATGACCTCCGCTTGAGAGTCCAATGCTTTATGCACTGCACCGTCTCCCAGAGCACAATAATCAAGTTTTTTTATACTTCATCTGTAAATACTGCATTGCTGTTTTCAAGTTAATCTATTGCTGTCAGTGAATTATTTCATGTTATGAATTAATTACAAGTGTCTTGATTCAACAGGACTAGTAACACAATTGTTTACTTTAACATTGTTTTGTAACTTTGGGGGGCAGGAAGCATGGGGTACTGTCAGCACTCCTTTCCCCGTGGTGTCAAAGGTCATACCCCGAGCTTCATGTCTACAAGGCATTCCCTCTATTGCTGAGCCTCAGTCCTTGAGCCTCAATCCTTCTACTAAATAAAGAAACGCTCTACTGCGTTTCCTGCACTTATCTTTAGAAAGTGTGACCCACTGCCTAACTGAAAAACACTGATTTTAGACAGAGAAGATCAGAAAGAGAGCAATTTCTCTGAAGAGTCACTTCAGGGACTCTTAGTTTATTGACAGAAAATTAACCAGTGCACAGAGCACAACTGTCTAAAATATTTCTGAAAATACGTGGGTATAATTCCAGACAGTTTCCATCACCAGAGCTTCATTTCCATTGGAAACTTCCCTATTCTTTATGCCTCTGGGAATATGGAACAAAATTCATTTGGGGGTGCAGAAGGTAGAAGTCCTGGCTTCTGTACTGCTTCTTAAAAATATATAAATCTTTATAAGCATCTTAGTTTATCCCCCATCAGTTACCGTCTGACACAATATTGGTGGTACAGAAGAAAGATTTATTAATTAAATCTCAAACTAAGTAAAATCATGCCCGGTTATCTTATAATCTTGTTATTTATTATTAAATCACTAAAAAATTAAAAAAACAAAACTCTAATAATTTTGGTTATACATTGCGCAGTGTTTGTAGAAATTCAAGTGTGCCTATTTCATAGTATTTTGAATGACAGCAACTATATCCAGTTTTTTCAGTAATGAAAATTATATCAGACATGAATGCACTAGAATGGTTAATTGAATGGCATATGGTTAAACTGATGCTGTGTTTGATTTTTAACTTAATTTTATCTTAACTATGATGAATTTTATAACAATCTAAAAGTTTAATTGAGAATGTCAATGAAGATGCTTTGACCTTCATTTTGTAATGGTTATGTCTGTGTATTTCACATATGCTTATTATTACTATTTTTAATGGCCACTAGGGTTATCACTGGAAGTCAGTGTCAGCACTATGAAACCTACTCTTCCTGAAGCTGCTTCTCTTTCTCTTTTTTACTCTTTCTTCTTTCCTTCCTTCCTTCCTTCCTTCCTTCCTTCCTTCCTTCCTCCCTCCCTCCCTCCCTCCCTCCCTTCCTTCCTTCCTTCCTTCCTTCCTTCCTATCCCTTTTTCTACTTTACTTGATAGGACAGAGAGAAATCAAGAAAGGATGGGGGGAAATAGAGAGTGAGAGAGAAAAATAGACACCTGTAGACCGGCTTCACCAGCAGTGAAGCATCCCCCCTGCAGGTAGCATAAGCAGGGGCTCCAGCCCCAGCCTTTACATATTGTCATATGTGCACTCAACCAGATATGCTGCTGTCTGGCTCCTTGTATATATATATTTTTAGAGTATAATAACCATAAAAAATCAGGAGTTAACTTTTACATTGAGAATTTGATTATACTTTACCATGTCACCACAATTCTGTAATTGCTTTTTGGTCATATAAAACTAGTGTTTTTCTGAAGGGTATGATAAAGCAACACTACATTAAAAAATGTTTTTATGATAACTTCTACTAAACATAGAAATGTGTCTATTGTGCCTCATAATTACTTCAATACAGGTCGCCTATTCAAATAAATTCAAAATATTTTATTATTTTTAATACTAGTAAATACTTTGTAAAACTCATTCTTTCCTAATCTTTCCTCTGAATACAGTTGGAGTAACTGGACTATAAGTCTGATTCTAAATCAGATTCCATATAATAACCTTCATTTTTATAATAACAATTTGAGAAATGGCACTAGGATGTTTCCTTAAATTAACTGACATGTTCAAACTTGCCACAAGTACCTACAACAATTCTAGCCAACAACTGCACTAAATAAAATTAGTTTTTAATAAGAAGAAAGTAATTAATGAAGGTATGAAAAAAGGTTTCACATTTTCAAGATCTATTAGTTAGTCTCAGTCCAAATATTACTTGTTGTAAACAGAATCTCTTAAGGGATAGTAATATAATGAATAATAGTCATTAGTATCCACCTGCATTTATATGTGCTGACACATTTTTCATGTCATGGGTAATCTGCTAGTATTTTGCAACACAATGAAAACCTATTTGGTTAGAAAATTACAGAAGCAGAGAAAAGTAGATTACCATCTTTCTGGGCAGCCTTTATTTATAAAGCAATTTCTTTAGCAGTATTTCTCATTTGATTAGTTCAATATAAGAGCAGATGTATAAATATTTAAGTACATTATAAAAACAAGATGGTAGGTAATTATTATTCAGGCTTTTTTTTTTTGGTGATTAACTGTTCCTAAAAGGGGATCATTAACAAAATAATTTTTTTGAAGGATACAGAAGGAGCCAAGTTAATAGAGCATGGTGTTTCTTGTTTTATGGAGAAAACCAAATCAAAAGAGTATTACTGTAAAAGGAAAACACATTTAATCTCAGCCAAGCTATCTTCATTCATTAACCTGGAAACCTTTGAATGGAAGGAAAAAAAAAAACAACGAAGTATCTAGTTCCAAGAATATGAACAATTTTGAAACACTATTCAGATCATAAAAATTGACATTAGCATTAAAATAATAACATTGTTGTAACAAAGTACATTGCTCTTTTATTCATGCCAGGGTAAGGATTTCCACAGAAAAGTCATGATAATCTCACATGAGTATAACACCAAAAAAAATGTAAATGTAAGTAAATTTCTAATAGTAAATGATAATGAGCCAGACTAGGCACCACCAAATGACAAACTTGTTCTTCTTAGCCATCATCATCTATTTTCTGTAGACATGATTGATGATATAAATTATCCAATCCCAAAAAATAGTAGGATAGAGCTACTAGTCCAGTATTCTGTTAGACATATTTTCTGGTTTCCTATTGCATGACCTTTGTCAGCCATTTGTATTCTCTTTATATTTTCTATAGTGTGTAACATAATCACTGTTTTTATTTATGATTATTATTAATTTGTTACGCTGGGGTGGTCTGCATGTGTGATTTCTCTTCTCCTGGGCTGTTGTATTCATTCTTTTTATATCCAGCTGGTACAGATAAACAAAGAGGGGAAGAGAAATACCACCACCACCACCACCCCCAGTACTGTGGTCCTCCCATGTGATGTGCGAGCTCAAGCTCTAGGCCCAGATGTGGGAAGGCATGTGCCCTACCAAGCAAACTTGCTTCATAGCCCTGATCACCTTTCCTGATGCAAGCAGTAATATACGTAGTGAGGGTGAACTCTCCATTCTCCTCATAGGTAGTGTGTAAATATGAAGGTGTTATAAATTATTTCAATGACTTCAGACTAGGACTTCTGGGACTAGGACTTTGACTTCTTGTAAGTGAATTCCTGACCTTAAAAATTATTCACTGGTCTGGACTTCTCTTTTTTTATATTTTTATATTATTTTTCTTGGAGAAAGAAGAGAGAGAAGGGGAAAGATAGAATTGTCACTCTGATATATATTATAGGAGAGATCAAATACAGAGTCTCATGCATATAAAGCATGCCCCATACCACTGAACTACATTCTACATGCCGACACCTCCCTGACCCCCCTACTCTCTCCTTGCCTCCACCCCACTCTCCCATCTTGGGCTTCACCACTCCAGGTCTTTTTTTTTTTTTTTTTTTCAGAGAGACCAAGACACATATAGGAGAGAGGAAAAGACAGTATAGCACTGAAGTTTCTTCAGGAAAGAAAGCTTCTCAGAAGCGCTTTAACTATTTGTATGGATTTTTGTTTGTCTGTTTGTGATTCCACACAAATTTTTGGACAAGTAGTTCAATTTGCTTGAAAACTGGCATTGGGATTTTTAATAGGGGTTGCACTGAAATTGTACATTGCTTTTCAAATGGTAGATGGCCCTTTTAATAATGTTTGTTTTTCTAATCCAGGAAGAAGTGATTTTCTTTCACTTCTGTGTGTCCCTTTCTGTTTCTATTAACAATGTTCTCTAGTTTTCATTGTTTCCTTTGGATGTTTGCTCCCCAGAGACAGACTAGATGAATCTTTCTTTTTAAACCATTCAATCACTGAATCATGTGACTGGTGAATGTAAGCCATTCATATTTTGGGTGGTTATTGATCAATGAGGTTTTCTTATAGCCATTCTGTTTTCTGCTTTGAACTTATTTCACACTCTTGTTGATCCTTTTTCTGCTTGTTTCTGTTTTCTACTTTATGTGGATGGTTTTCTATAATGGTCTTGCCTACTGGATAATTGTCTCCTACTTGCATTTGTGCTATAGTTTGCTGTTGTTGTTGTTTTTACCTATTATGAGTATTTTGATTAACTTACAAAAGTCTTCTTTAAGTTGGCCTTGGTTCACCAACATTGGGCCGCATCACTCTTGTCTATTTTGTTCTCCCCTTTCCTGTGTCTATTTTTCCCTGGTGTAGTTATGCTTATGTTTCTGCTCCACTTCTACAGAGTCCATCTCTATGGGGTCCAAAGTGTGGGAGTCAGGGGATGAAACACCCAAACAAGGGACCTTGGACCATTTGGGGAACTGAACACCACGCATGCTTATTGGGGTACTTTTATATAGCAATTATTGGCCCCCTTCCCCATGAATCTGGGTTGTCACCCAGTTATGTAGTTGTTTGTCTTATTGGTCTGAGACAGTCTCTTCCCCTAACCTAGTCAGGTCAGGAGCAGCCAGGGGTGGCCTTTACAGCATGTAGCACAATGACGTTTTCCTCAGAGTTGTTTCATAGCGCACATCATCGCAGAGGGTTGCCTCTGAAAGCTGAGTCAGAGCACGGAATGAATGGAGGTTCCTCTCTAAAAACTGGACAGCATGTACTGTAGAGGTTTGCCTCGGAAGGCTGTTTTGAGAGGTTGTCCACCATTTATCTCCTTATATTGACATGACCTGGTCTCATACACACTACAAAGCATCTGATTAAAAGTTGGAATTCCCTAAGTCAAAAATAAACCAATGGGACTATATTCAATTATAAAACTTCTTCACAGCAAAAGCAACCACCACCCAAACAGAGACCATTTATAGAATGGGAGAAGATCTTTACATGCCATACATCAGACAAGAGGCTAATAACCAAAATATATAAAGATCTCACCAAACTCAGCAACAAGAAAACAAATGACCTCATCCAAAAATGGGGAGGAGATATGAACATAATATTCACCACAGAAGAGATCAAACAGTCCAAAAAGCGTATAAGAAAATGCTCCAAGTCTCTGATTGTCAGAGAAATGCAAATAAAGACAACAATGAGATACCACTTCACTCCTGTGAGAATATTATATATCAGAAAAGGTAGCAGCAACAAATGCTGGGGAGGTTGTGGGAACAAAGGAACCCTCCTGCACTGCTGGTGGGGATGTAAATTGGTTCAACCCCTGTGGAGAACAGTCTGGAGAACTCTCAGAAGGCTAGAAATGGACCTACCCTATGATCCTGTAATTCCCCTCCTGAGAATATATCCTAAGGAACCAAACACACCCAACCAAAAAGATCTGTGTATACCTATGTTCATAGCAGCACAATTTGTCATAGTCCAACCCAGGTGTCCGACAACAGAAGAGTGGCTGAGTAAGCTGTGGTCCATATACACAATGGAATACTACTCGGTTGTTAAAAGTGGTGGTTTCACTGCTTTCAGCCCATCTCGGATGGACTTTGAAGGAATCATGTTAAGTGAGATATGTCTAAAAGAGAAGGATGAAAATGGGATGATCTCACTCATAGGCAGAAGTTGAAAAGATCAGAAAGGAAATACAAAGCAGAACTTGGACTGGGGTTGGTGTATTGCACCAAAGTAAAAGATTCTTGTGTGTGTGGGGGGGGAGGGGGGTTTTCAGGTCCTGGGACATCATGGCAGAGGAGGAGCTAGTGGGGGTTGAATTCTCTTTATGTGGGAAACTGAGAAATGTTATGCATGTACTTATTATTGTATTTTACTCTCGACTGTAAACCATTAATCCTTCAATAAAGAAATTTTTAAAAAAGAAAAGAAACTGAGATTAAGAAAAAAGTTGAAAAGCCTTTGGTCTTTTTATGTGGGAGTTCTCTTAGCAATTCTTGCTCTAGGCTTATTTTTTAAGGAAGAAATGACAAAACAGAGATGTGGAGAAGGAAAGAAACCATAGCACTGAAGTTTCCTTTAGCGTTGTGGGTGTTTGACACAAACCAGTGTTACACACATGGTTTAATATACTCAATATAGTCTAATATAGTTGAATATAGTAGTAGGAAGTCATAATGTCCTTTCAATCTAATAAGTATTATAGTCCCTGTTTGGTAATTACATAATTAAAAGTCTCCACCTACTCAAATATAATGATGCTTTGCAAAATATGTCCAGAATAACACTATAAATGTGAGCAGGTTTTGGACAGATGTAGTTGAATTAAAATTCTTAGTACACATTAAATTATTTGATAATAAAATATTGTATATGAGGCTACATAAGTATATACATTACATTCAGAAACATTAAAATATTCCATTTCTGAATGTATTCAACATATCTGCAAAAGAACAATTTATACTTCAGAAAATATTTTGACTGTGAAATAATTCCATAAATTATTACTGAGTCCCCCTGACTCTTTGTAAAATTATGACTAAGCTCTCATGACTCTTTGTAAGAATATTATAAATATTAGATAATTTAATTAGTTTTGATGTGAAATTAATATTTACTCATAAAGATAATTATACTACAAAATGAGGTCTGATTTGCAAATTAAATGGGAAAAACTCACTTTGCCTCAACAAAGATGCAGGAAAAGTAAAGTTAGTTACTTTAAGTATAGTATAGATGGTAATACTTTTTTCATTACATTAAATATTATAGTCATTATCTGGTGATTGAGTAATAAAAAGACTCCACCTACTGATACACTATGATATTTTGCAAAATATATCCAGTAACCCTCCTTTCTATATGTAGTAATACACATTTGATTTTTTGGTAAAAGGAACATTCATACATTTTTTTTTTCAAAATAGCTGTTGTCTCTCAGAGATCTGAAGTGAAAGTATTGAGAAGGTACCAACAAGGTGAATGAAATAGATTCATGAATTTTTTAAAATTTTATTTATTTATTAATCAGAAAGATAGGAGGAGAGAAAGAAAGAACCTGACATCACTCTGGTACATATCCTGCCAGGGACTGAACTCAGGACCTCATTTTTGAGAGTCTAGTTCTTAGACTTTTATAGCTAACATAGAGGTGGACTGAAAATATTATTTGGAAAGATGCTGTCAGATTTTAGAATAGAACAAGAAAGTTGTATTAGGCCTAACAGCTCCATGTTAGCTAGGAAACTCAAGCACAAAGTGCTAAAGTCATGGTCCTCCTAGGAACATAGCTAAATACAACTCCTAGATTTTTTCCATCCTAAGATCTCTATTGTCATCTGTTATATTCCTACTTTTTGATTCCTGTTTATTAATCACTTTGTCCTTTCAGCCACCAAGTGGAAGATGCTACTATGACTCCATTCGGACGTCCCTGGGCAGACAACCTCACCAATGTGTCCAGAGTCTCACCTCTCTGGAGCCCTAGCCCACTAGGAAAAGAACAGACAGGGAATGGGTCAACCTGTCGGTGTCCACATCCAGTAGAGAAGCAACTGCAGAAGCCAGAACTCCCACCTTCTGGAGAAGGTGAAGAATTTTGGTCCATACTCCAAGAGGGGGAGAAATGTTAGGGGACAATGACCAGAGGGCGCTGAACTCCAATTCCATCAAGACCCGGAGAAAAAAGAGGAAAAAAGGAAGAGCATTCAGAAGCAGCAATAGGTGTAGGTGTGACGTAGAAAGGAAGGGGAAGCAGGACCATAGGAAAGAAAAGGGCAAATATATATATATAGAAATAATAGCAAGCCCATATCTATGACCTTGAGAGAACTACTCTAATTTCCAATGGAAGGAATGGGGACATAGAACTCTGGTTGTGGGAATGGTGTGAAACTATACCCCTGTTATCTCATAATTTTGTAAATAAGTATTAAGTCCCTAATAAAATGTAAAAAAAAAAAAAACCTTGACACCAAAAGTAAATGTATTTATACAATGTCAGGAGTATCATCACAGAATCATTTAATGTCACAAAGGCCAAATAATAATAATAATGCATAAAGGGTTGATGAAAATATAGTTCATTAATTTAGATGGAATATATTAATAAATGTTTACTAAGCAGTCCCATGGGCTTTTTTCATATATGGGAAGGCATCATTCTATTAGCTATTATTAAGGAGTGAGAAATATTAATATTTAGCTAATTCCTTAGAGATTGTAGACTTCCTATCTTGTCAGTGTGGAAGGGAGGCCTATAAAACTAGGGGGAAATGTTGGTTTGAAAGTGTTTCTCCCTTTCTCTGTGCTGTTTGTGTCTCTCTATGTGTAAAAGGTAGTCCAGAGTCTTGAAATTGCAGTGCATGAGGTCACAGTGTGGCCTCAAAAATAGAAGTAATTGTTTCATTCCTTGATTAAGTATTGCCAAGCATAGTCCTATTTTGCTGAATTTTTGTCTGGTTTAATGAGGACCATTTTGGTTGGCTTAATAAAACATACCAAGAAGAGTGGTGATGAAAGGAACAAATAGGGACCTACTGGGATTTTTTTTTTCCCCCTCCAGGGTTATTGCTGGGCTCGGTGCCTGCACCATGAATCCACCGCTCCTAGAGGCGATTTTTTGCCCCTTTTTGTTGCCCTTGTTGTTGTAGCCTCATTGTGGTTATTATTATTGCCATTGTTGATGTTGTTCGTTGTTGGATAGGACAGAGAGAAATGGAGAGAGGAGGGGAAGACAGAGAGGGGGAGAGAAAGACAGACACCTGCAGACCTACTTCACCGCCTGTGAAGCGACTCCCCTGTAGGTGGGGAGCCAGGGGTTCGAACCGGTATCCTTACGCCGGTCCTTGCGCTTTGAGCCACCTGCGCTTAAACCTCTGCGCCACCCCCCGACCCCCCCCCCACTGGGATTTTATGAGGACTTCGATCCTCAGTCTGAATCTATGTTGAACCATGAAAGTTAATGTTTCTGTATGCACATGTGATAGAGAGTTTAGCTTCTTACTGAAAGAATAATTTATAAAGAACATGGCTTTGCTTTCATCTAAAATAAAAGAAACCTTCCTAGAATACTGCCAACAAAATTAAGTATGTGAGACTTTCCTGAAATTGTTTACTTTTGGTCTGCTTTCTGTTATATTTCTATGTGCAAATATGTAAGTTTGTATATGATTCTGAGATTTCGTACACCTTTTCAATTTATTTTCCTTTACTGATATTTACAGAGAACCACATTATTATATTTATATTTCTTTCATTATAATTCTTTCCTATACTGTATATCATACAGGGGTGAAGCAGTAGGGGTTATTTTACATAAATACTATATATAGTCTATTTCAACTATGTGTTAATCATATCTGATCTTTTAGTATTCTGGAAGAATATGTTTAACAATTATGTGTGAAAGGTCATAAATATCTTATTATATAATTTGATTTCTAAAACCCTGCTTTAAAAATTTGCTGAAATATTATTATCAATGTCATTAAGATTCAGACTTCACGTTAATTTCTTATGAAATATGTATGCAATGCTCTCAGGAATGCCCTGTAACTAATTTAAAGCTAATTGCTAAATTTATTATTCATCAATGCATTAATTATTAACATATGCAATAGAAATTAAAATGATCCTACCTTATGCCTTTGTTCACTAATCCTTTCTTAAATTAAAAATTTAAATAAATAAAAAAAAAAAAAAAAAAAAAAGACTAGGTTAGTAATGGGACAATTCTAAAAAAAAAAAAAAAAAAAAAAAAAAAAAAAAAAAAAGAAATTAAAATGAAAAATATTTTCGACACAAAAAGACATGTTGTGAAAATTGCCAAATTTCAATTCGACATGAACATAGTAACTTCTTGTGAATAAAAACTTTAATGGGAGAAGGAGGAACTGATCACTGAACAAAAAAATTTAAAACTTTGAGGGAGTCGGGCAGTAGTGCAGCGGGTTAAGCGCAAGTGGTGGAAAATGCAAGGACCAGCGTAAAGATCCCGGTTCGAGCCCTGGCTCCCCACCTGCAAGGGAGTCGCTTCACAAGCAGTGAAGCAGGTCTGCAGGTGTCTATCTTTCTCTCCCTCTCTCTGTCTTCCCCTCCTTTCACCATTTCTCTCTGTTCTATCCAACAATGATGACATCAATAACAACAATAATAACTACAACAATAAAAAAAACAACAAGGGCAACAAAAGGGAATAAATAAATATTTCTTTAAAAAAATTTAAAAAAATAAAACTTGGGGGAGAAAATGGCTGGGGGTAGATAGCATAATGGTTATGCAAACAGACTCTCATGCCTGAGGCACCAAACCCAGGTTCAATGCCCTGCACCACCATAAGCCAGAGCTGAGCAGTGCTCTGGTTAAAAACTAAATTTAAAAAAACTTTGAGAAAATAACAGTACCAAAGGTTTTGTATATATGCTGTCCGAGACCAAGCCACAGACTTCATACCCGCCAGTTCTGTCTTCTAACCAATGAGCTACCTCCCAGGACACTAAGTTATTTAATTTTTTTATAATAAAATCATGGTAATAATTGCAAACAGAGGAGGTGTTAGCAAATATGTGAAAATGGAAATTCTGGCCATAGTACTACCATGTTTAGTGTTTGTCGTTATGAAACAAATCATACACTTTCAACATGTGTCGTGTATATATAGGCAGGTGGAAATAGAGTAAAAGAGACCAGAACACCAAGGCCCAAAGCTTCCTTCAGTGCCACGGAGGCTGGTCTTGAACCTTAGTTCTGCACATTTCCCAGAAGGAGCACACTGTCCAAGTGAGCTAAACCACAGGCCATTAGGTGATACAGTTTAACTGTAGAATTGGTCGGTATTTTTGAAAAAATAGTAGTGGTTCTCCCCTAGGTCCTGTATAAGAACATTCTTAACGCCTTACCCATACAGTTCCCAAACTGGGAACTACCTAATTATTGATTAATAGGTGAATAAAGAGTATCGTGATAAACTTATATAGTGGAATACTTCTTCTTCTTCTAGTGTTTGCCCTTCTTCCGTAGCCAGTCAACAGCGTCAGGTTGAGCCTGATGTAAAGTTTCGAGACCTCCTTTGAATCTGGAGAGGTGGCAGTTGTTGACTATGTGGGTCATAGTCTGTCTGTAGCTGCAGGGACTACTAAGCAATAAAGATAAACTTCCAATACTAGCAAGAAAAGAGCAAATTACTGTGCTCACGGGTGCTTTTCATCTAGTACAGTTGAAGCCTTGTATTATTATATGAGCCCTAGCATGATGTGAACCATAATTGTTAGGGTTCCCCTATATATATATTACACAAAACTCTATCTCATACGAAATAATTTTAAAGATGAGAAACTAAATGTTACTTATTAAACCGTCAATCATGACTAGCCAGTGACCCACACATATTCACGCCTATGAGCCTGACGTGAAGCCCCTGGTCCCCCACCTGCAGGAGGGAAGCTTCCCCAGTGCTGGTACAGTGCTGCAGGTGTCTCTCTTTCTCTTCATCTCTTTCCTCCCTTCATCTCCATTTCTGTCTATATAACAGACAAATGAAAGAAAAAAAAAAAAAAGAAATCATTCAGCTACCTGAAGGGGTTGATTTGTCCTGTATGCACTGAAATCCAGCAATGTCCTCCTTTACCAGTGAATCCAGCAGGGGAGTTGAAGGATTATATTGACTCAAGGCACAAGAGAACATTCTGAATGATAAAAATACTCCACAACTTGTGTAACTGGTAGTTGCCTGGGAATATAGTTACCGAATCTAATAAAAGAGACTCACATTCTGTGATTTTAAATTACATAAATTACAACCTATTAAACCTTAGAATGAAATGGGTTCTCAGTTGGACCTTCAAATACATTTTCACACAAGCTATAAAATATTTGTAAAATATATACTGAAATAATTTTCAGGATAACAGACATGAAGTGTTTTTATTCCTACTCATTACTACTATTAAAGTCATTGTCTAGGGGGAAAGAGAGCATAATGGTTATGCAAACAGACTCATGCCTGAGGCTCTGAGATCCATAAATCTGGCAAAATAAGTAAATAAACAATTAAATAATTGTGTATCTGAATTAAGTAATTAAATAATTGTGTATCTGAATAAAACCATGACTTTGTGTGTATGTGTGTGTAAAACACTGCAAAGTGGTTTAAGCTAAATAGCAAAAACATGTGTAGCATAGTATATACCAGTCAGGCCAAGAGTAGCAAGGAAGTTGTCTTTTTAATGTATACCTAGTATTATCACATTGGTTTGTGACCTTTTTTTATTTGTTTGCCTGATCCACATATGAAACTCTTTATTTTGTTTCTTTTTTAAAAAATTTTTTTAATATTTATTTTATTTATTTATTCCCTTTTGTTGCCCTTGTTGTTTTATTGTTGTAGTTATTATTGTTGTTGTCGTTGTTGGATAGGACAGAGAGAAATGGAGAGAGGGAGGGGAAGACAGAGAGGAGGAGAGAAAGATAGACACCTGCAGACCTGCTTCACCACCTGTGAAGCGACTCCCCTGCAGGTGGGGAGCCGGGGTTCGAACCGGGATCCTTATGCTCGTCCTTGTGCTTTGCGCCACCTGCGCTTAGCCCGCTGCACTACAGCCCGACTCCCAAAACTCTTTATTTTGATTCCCTTCATAATTTTTGTGTTTCAGAAGTGTTGCAAGATGTGACATCTTTTACATTTGAAAGTAAATCATTTCAGGGGTGGGAGGTTAACAGCTTAATGGTTATGCAAAGTGACTCACATGCCTGAGGCTCTGAAGTCCCAAATTCAATTTCCACCCTATACCCCAAACCACCATAGGCCAGAACTAGCAGTGCTCTGGTTACCAAAAAAATAAATAAATAAAATCATTACATAAATGGTCCTTCAAAAAGTGTGCTGAAATGCACACACACACACACATACACACAAGCTTTGAAAATTACCTGATCAGACAAAATCACTTAGTCATACAAGCAAAACTTACTTTAACCTATTTTGTCAGCCCAATTTGACCTGAGTCGTTTTTTTTGTTGTTGTTTATAATTCTTGAAATCGTTAGAAAAACAAACCACTTCCAAAGCTTGACATGAAGTGACCATGTGTGAAGTCTATGATTTGCAATCTGATACCATATATGCCCAAACAGTCCTCAGGGACCCTCTTATAAAATAAGTAATAATTAAATGTTTAAAAAAAAAGGAATGAGATCATTGAAAATTCCTGTGTTCAACCAATGTATTGCAGAATTAATGCTTACATGATTTAATTATAGCTTAAATAAATTATGACCAATTCTGTCATTTAACGTCTTATATCAACAACCACTGTGAAGAATACACAGCTCTGCATTCTCACTATAACCGTGATATGTAAAAAGTCTGCCATAGAACTCATTCCATGCCCTGGGTAGTCTCCATATAAACTGTTCTGTCCACAAATTTCTCCTATAGGCCACTCTGGTAGCCCCGTGGTTTGAGTGTTTCTAAACATTATTGCACCAAAGGTGCTGAATGTTCCTTATAATTAATTTCTTTGCTTCATGACAAAATAGGATAATATTAGTGAAAGATTCAGACTATATGTAATTGAAAGAATCTTATTAGGGCTTCTTTTTCTTCTGTATTTGTATATTGCTACTAATAATTCTCAAATCGAATGACTTTATTTCAATAGTTGTTGCAGGCAATATAAATATGTCTTTCATGTCATCTACTATACCAATGACAAACTCTAATGTATTAGGTATTAGTTGAAGGGTAGATAAATTTAATATGATTAAATGCTAATGGAGAAAGCCTAAAAATATATATTTCAAGCAGAAGCTGACAAGCCATTGAAAAGTTCAGACTGCATACAATATAAGTATAATACGAAAAACATTTTATTTATGGATTCCTGTCCTGGTTTAAACTGTTTTTCATCTACCTTCTTTGCTGCTCTTGCTATTATTATTGCTGATACATACAAATAAACACAACAAAGGAGTTTTTAGTTCTAGATGACTCTTCTGTCTGCTTCTTATTCTTAGCCTATTATCCTAATCCTTTCTTTGTAAATTTATTATTATTTCTGAAGTCAATTGTCATAGGAGATATAGCATTTTGAATTCAGGTAGGAAGAAGATTAACTGGAATAGAGAAAAAAAAGCTTTCATGTAGGTATTCTGAGAGAGTGGGAGTAGGAGAAAGATAGGATATCTAAATATGGTGGTGACAGTCATATCTAAGGTTATCCTGATTGCCACAGCAGACTGAGACTGAAGCAGAATTTTTTGTTTATTCAATACAATTCTCAAAAGTAGCTTTGAGGAAGCTTGTATATTCTACATCTAAAACCTTTTCCACGCTAGGGAAATAATTAAATTAAAAATGAGTAAATAAATAATATATGACTATTAGGAAATGTTACAAGTAACAGTTTTCATTTCTGTTGTGTGTTTCTTGTCTTCATGTTAGATCATTGTAAGTTTGAAGTGGTTGGAAAAGGGTAGTATTAAGTCTGAGTATGACAGAGAGCACTTAAAAGGGTGTAAACGCAGTGTGGGCCATTCATTTCTGCACAGAAGTGATCCACCCTTGATAAGTCATTTAATGATTACAATAATCTGTCAATACACTATGTCTTTTTCTTTTAACATATGACTTAACTTACTATAAATGACATTCCATGAAGTTTTATGTTTCTAATATCTGTTATATTTAGTTGCTTATTCAACTATTCTAGTCTGTCATCTTTTCTATATCCTTATTACTTACTTAAGTAATTAATTAACTATGGGTGGAAGCAGTCCCTCACATGCATATTTTCACCACTGTGGACTACAGAGAGAAGAACACCACACAACCTAAGTATTCTGTTTCCATAGTGCCTTCCATGTGGTGCTGAGGTTGGACATTTGTGCTGAAGAGCAAGATGCCCAGTGAGTTATCTCCCAGCCCTGTTTTTCTTTTATCCCATAGGAATCAAGTTCCTTTAGACTTATAAAAAAGATAAGTGGGGCACAATTACATATAGTTCTCACCACCAGAGTTCCTCATCCATCCCCTCCATTGGAAGCTTCCCTATTCTGTATCCCTCTAGGAGTATGGACCAAAGATCTTTATGGGGTGCGGAAGGTGGGAGTTCTGGCTTCTGCAATTGCTTCTCTGCTGGACCTGGGTGTTGGCAGGTGGATCCACACCCGAGCCAGTTTCTGTCTTTCCCTAGTGGGGTAGGGTTCCAAGGAGGACGGGTTCTGGTGAGGCTGTCTGCCCAGGGATGTCAGGCCGGCATCATAATTCCACCTGCAACTTGGGGGCAGAGGGATGGAGCTGAAAGGTTGAAACCCCAGGCCTGGCATCTCTGGACACAGTCTGAAGAGAAACATGTTGAGGTGGTAGTGGCTACACTGATGTGGGTGAGATCAGCAGGCGCAGTAGCCAATGGGCTGGATCAAGAGAAGCCTGAAGGGAAAGCAGCCACGCCCAGAGTTTGCAGGACTTGGAGAAATGTGGTTTCATAGAGAATGAGGAAGGTTCTTTGCTGTCTTAGAGTTTCAGAAGGTAACAGATAGTTATTGTTACGACCACGTTATTTGGGAAGTTGGTTTACCTTCAAAATCCCATGGTTAGTGTTTACTATACTATCCAAGACCTTGTGATGACTCCTGTCATTCAATGCTCCTTACAAATAACAATCACTTATAAACTGACACGAATAGTTGCTCCTGGTCTTCCTTTCTGTTCTTCTTTCTCAACTTTTTTTCTTTTCCGTTTTTACTTTCTTTCCTTTTTTTTTTTTTGGCTGGCCCTGAGGTGCTTATTATTATTATTATTATTATTATTATTATCTTTATTGACTTACCAGATAGACACAAGCCAGAAACTGTGAGGGAGAGAGAGCTACCCCTGCAGCCCTGCTTCACCACTCGCAAAGCTTTCTCCTCGCAGGTGGGAAGCAGGGGCTTGAACCTGGGTCCTTGTGACTGTAACATGTGCGCTCAACCAGGTGCAGCACCCCCGGCCCCATGTGCTTTTATTTCTGAGAGAGAGACCCGAGGCCTGCTGGAACCTAGGACCTAGGCTGAACCGCAGTGCGGGGCAGGGCTCGAACCCGGGTCCCAGGGCTAGCCACTGAGCTAGCTCCCCAGCTGGGTTGTGTCCTTTCCCTTCTAGGGTCTGTCCGCCACTCACCTCTGGCCTCTGTCCGGGAAGAGCCTGGGGGCTGGGGCTGGGGCTCCCCGGTCCCGCGGGGTCCGCGCTGCAGCTGACCGGGGGCGGCCCAGTGCCCAGTGGTCGCGGGCAGCAGCGGGACAGGACGGGCTGGGAGCGGGCTGGGCCCTGGGACCCCCGAGCCGGAGTCCTGGAGCCCCCTGGCCTGGCCTGGCCTGGCCTCGCGGCCGGGGCGCTGGTGGGCGCTGGTGGGCGCTGGTGGGCGCAGAGCTGCTCCTGGCCGGGCTGCGGTCTGCCAGGCCCCTCAGGCCCCTGGGACTTTGAGCTCTGTGGGCGGAGAACGAGAGCCAGCTGGAGCCCTCCTCCCCGCAGCTCACCTGAGCCCCAGGTGCGCAGCTTTGCCCGCAGCACAGACCCGCAGGGATGAAGTTGGCATGGAGCACAGGCCGGTGCCTCGGGCTGGGGAGCAGGAAGCAGCCAGAGGCCGCCAATGTGCACGATGGAAGGGCAGGAAAAGCTGTATCCTGGAGCTGTGAGAATGCATAGTCCCTTACTTTAATAAAATAAAAAGAAAAAATATATATATAAGCCAGGTGGTGGCTTACCTGATGAAGTGTATGTGTTACAGTGCACAAGGACCCAGGTTCAAGCCCCTGGTCTCCACCTGCAGGGGGAAAGCTTCACAAGTGGTGAAGCAGGACTGCAGGTGTCTCTCTGTCTCTCTCCCTCTTACTTCCCCCCTTCCCTCTCAATTTCTCTCTGTCTCTATCCAATAACAAATAAATAAAAATATTTTATATATATATATATATCCTCCAGGGTTATTGCTGGGGCTTGGTGCCTGCATTATGAATCTACTGTTTCTGGAGGCCATTTTTTTCCCACTTTGTGGCCCTTGTTGTTATTGCTGTTGTTGTTGGACAGGACAGAAAGAAATGAAGAGAGGAAGGGAAGACAGAGGGGGGGAGAGAAAAAATAAACACCTGCAGATCTGCTTCACCACTTGTGAGGCGATCCCCCTGCAGGTGGGAAGCTGGGGGCTTGAACCGGGACCGTGCTTGCTTTGGGTATTAGAGTGATGTTAGCTTCATAGAAGATGGAAGGGAGTATTGCCATGTCTTCACAATATTCACAACAATAGAGATCCAAAAGACCAACAAACATGAAAAAATGCTCCAAGTCATTGTCAGAGAAATGCTTATAAAGTCAACAATGAGATTTCACTTCACTCCTGTGAGAATGTCATACATCAGAAAATACAGCCGCAACAAATGCTGGAGAGACTGTGGGGACCAAGGAACCTTCAGGCACTGCTGATGGACATGTAAATGGGTCCAAAGACCATAGAGAAGAGTCTGGAGAACTCTCAGAAGGCTAGAAGTGGACCAACACTATGATCCTGCAATTCCTTTCCTGGCGATATATTCCAAGGAACCAAACCCATCCATCCCAAAAGTTTTGTGTATACCTATGTTCATAGCAGCACAATTTGTAATAGTCAAAATGTGGAAGCAACCCAGGTGTCCAACAACAAATGAGTGGCTCAGGAAATCCTGGTATATATATATATGGCTCAGAAAGTCCTGGTGTATATATACACAGTGGAATACTACTCAGCTATTAAAAAGTATGAGTTCATTTTCTTCACCTCATCTTGGATGGAGCTTGAAGGAATCATGTTAAGTGATATACGTCAGATAGAGAAAAATGAATATGGGATGATCTCACTTCTAGACAGAAGTTGAAAAATACTACCATGGTGCCAACCTGACTTCCCCAGGTAGACTACATAGTCAATATGTCCTAGGACCCCACGTCCCGGGAGCCCTACCTCACTAGGGGAAGGTGGAAACAGGCTAAGGGTGTGGCCCCGTGTCAACACCTATGTCCAGTGGCGAAGCAATTACAGAAGCCAGACTTCCCATCTTCTGCACCCTATAAAGAATTCTGGTCCATACTCCCAGAGGGATGAAGAATAAGGAAGTTATTATTTTATTATTATTTATTTTATTTTATTTATTTATTCCCTTTTGTTGCCCTTGTTGTTTTACTGTTGTAGTTATTATTGTTGTTGTCATCGTTGTTGGATAGGACAGAGAGAAATGGAGAGAGGAGGGGAAGACAGAGAGGGGGAGAGAAAGATAGACACCTGCAGACCTGCTTCACCGCCTGTGAAGCGACCCCCCTGCAGGTGGGGAGCCCGGGTTCGAACCGGGATCCTTATGCCAGTCCTTGTGCTTTGCGCCACCTGCGCTTAACCCGCTGCGCTACAGCCCGACTCCCATAAGGAAGTTTTTAATGGGGGTTGAGTGGAGAGTGAGAATGGGATATGGAACTCTGGTGTTGGAAGTTATATGGAATTGTATTTCTCTTATCCCACAAACTTGTTGATCATTATTAAATCACTAATAATTAAAAAGTTGAAAAATAAGAAAATGCAAAGCAGAACCTGGACTGGATGTTTGCCGGGATAGCCTGAGGGTACTTCTTCCCGAGCTAGTGCTCTCTGGGTTGGAGAGAACTCAACTGGAGCTGATCTAGGTTGCTGTGTGGGAGAGGGATCAGGAACTCGTGCTGCACCAACTTCCGCAGGAGATACACTCTGGAACTCTCGGAGCCGGAAAGCAATTTCCAAGTGTCTTTAATCAGAAGAGCAGCTGTTTTTATACTCTCCAAGTAGGGTGGAAACAGGATGTGATATAGAGAGGGTGGAGAGAAAAGTGACTGGTGAAAATCATAGTGTGACAAGGAGGGGGCGGAACAGGCGAGAATCCTATAACTGAACCACCAATGCCCTGGAGTGCTTTATGTAAAAGTGATTTATGTAAATAGACCAAACCTTTGGATCAGTAAATCCCTATATAGGCATATGGATAAGAAGAAGCCAGGGGGAGGTGGCAACTACCCAACATCTCCCCCTTTCTTTTTAACTTTTTGCCATAGTATCAGGAGTGCGGGTCACTTTGTGAGGCAGGGAGACTGATAAGAGGCACACGTTTTTGGGGGTTCTAATGTCCCTCCTTGCTCAACCTCTCCGTGGAGAGAGAGACTAACAGGATTGACACACCCCTCAGGCTCAAGCCCTTCCAAGCTCAACCATATCCTCACAATTCCCCAACATCTTCCTCTTACTTAATGGCCATATATAACTGGGTCAATGTCTGTAAAAGGCTTCATCTCTGTCAGGGGAATAGCAGTGTAGGGGTGAACGGAAACCTGTTGGGAAGAAAGCAGAATGATAGTGTGTAAGTGTCTTTAAAAAGAACTAGCACATGACGGAGGGATAAGTAAGAGTAGCAAGAGACAGAGTGAGCCTGATGGGTGGAGGAGTGGGGGCCTGATAAGCCGAGGGGCTAGAGTGGTGATCTGGCATTGCAAAATCCCGAGTCAGCTGGCGGTAAGTTCTATGAACTGCTACAGTCATTCTTCAAGAAGTCCAGCAGTATAAAAGGAGTGTCCAGCAAGTTCTATAGAAGCATTAGTCCAAGGTCAACGGCCAGGAAATAAATGCCACACGTCTATCTTGATGGAGGAGGACGGCCACCGGAACTTTTCTTCTCTGTAGAGAGTGACCTGGAACGCCAAAACATGATGGGCGAAACAGAAGCAGGAAGAGCAGACACGGATGGGTGAGAGAAAGGCAGTAGGAAAGTCTTGTCCTTTGGAGTCTGTGAATCAGGTTCTCCAGATCGTGTCAGGTCACATCATGGGTTTCGGGGGATGGCTGTAATTGTGGGTGATGTCAGAGGTCAGGGGTCCAAGATGGATTTCTGGGGATTCTATATGAGCAGATGCTTCTTTATGCGAAGGCTTGTCATAGCTGTAGTCAATTACTTATGAAAAAACTTTGTAACAAATTAGAAGTTTACTACAATTGATAACTCAATGATTATAACTGGTTTAGGTATCTTTATAATTTTGTGTAAAGGTCATCTTACGTGACCTCATGTAGCAGTCTTTATATAGCAAAGTTTTCTAACCGAATTTAAGTTACATATATTGATTCTTAACTATTTTTACATTGGGTTTTTAAGCAAACTCAGGTTACTAGAGTTAACACATTTTAGTGACAATTTTTTTTTTTGGTACATTTACAATATCAGATTGATGCCAAATTTGTTGTGGATTAATTTCCACAAGATAGCTTACAGGACATTTTTGGGGGCCCTCCAAAAATGTCCTGTATAGAGAATTTGTATTTTAACTTAGGAGATGATGAATTGTCACATTGAATATTTAGAGTTTTACCTTAAACACTCAGTTACTTAAATGAATTGATTTTACCTCTTCTCGTAAAAATGTAACTTCGAAGTTACAATTTAACTGTCAAGTTAATGTTTACCAAACTTGAAACACGCATATTAAACATATAGTTTATAACACACAGGAGGAGAAAAACTTGTAAATAAGATATATCATTTCAAATGTGAATTTAGAACTACTGTCATAGTTGAACCATCTTTACTCACACAGTTTAAGACTAAACATTTCATATTGATATCAAGACTTAAAAAAGAAATCAAAAGGGGGAATGAACAATTTTTGGACTGTTTCTGGACGTCTCCAGAAACCATGGCTGCGTCCAGCCGTTTGATATAAAGTCAGTTAACTTTCAGAGTACTCTGAGCACAATGGGTCATACAAAAATTTTGGTCACTCAACTCACTCAATTTTTTTTTTTCACTCACTCACTCACAAAACACAACTGGCCAGTCATAGCATAAGACATTCATTCGGGGGTGGGGGGGAGAGTTCTGTGAATCAGATTTTTTTTTTTTTTGATTCTGCCATGCTGTATTATGGATCCTGGGGTGCATCCTGTAGCCAGTCCTCTTGCAGCCAGTCTTCTTGCAGTGTTTCTTGTTCTTCAGGGATATCAGCGCCATCATGTGGGTATTGCCGGACATGGCGGGCAGGAACCCAAACAGGCTTGGAGTAATTTTGTGGAAAAATACATGCGAAACCCCTCCCCATAGTCAACAGGGGGTCAGGTCCTTTCCAAATTTTATCAAGTGGGTCTTTCCATTTGACTTTAATAGCTGGGAGGGTGGGTGGTGTTTGCCAATGAAGAATTATAGGAGGTTGGTCTGAGTTTTTGTAAATATTAAAGAGATTTAATGTAGTTAAGGCTTTTGCCAGCTGGATATTAGGGGGGTACATATCCCCTTTTTCTTTATTTAATTGAGCCTTAAGAGTTTGATGGGCCCTCTCAACAATGCCTTGTCCCTGTGGATTATACGGAATGCCTGTAGTATGAGTAATGTTCCAGAGGGAACAAAAATCTTTAAATTGTTTGCTGGTAAAAGCAGGTCCATTATCCGTTTTAAGTTGAAGAGGTAAGCGAATTACAACAAAACAGGAGAGCATATGGCTTATAAGCTTTTTTGAGTTTTCTCCAGTCTGAGCTGTAGCCCACATAAACTTAGAGAAGGTATCAATTGAGACGAACACATATTTTTGTTTGCCAAAGTTAGGTATGTGGGTAACATCAATTTGCCAAAGAGCGTTGGTTTTTAAACTTCGAGGATTAACCCCTAGAGTCTGAATAGCAGGTGTTTTGATTAGACCTGCACAGGAGGAACATGTAGCAAGAATACGTTTTAACTGTGGCAGAGGAATATCAGGAAATCGAGCTCGAAGACCTTTAAGATTAACATGGGTTAGGGAATGAAAGTCAGCAGGATTAGAGACAGAGGCTAGGAGAATTCCTGTGGAGGCAAGGCAGTCAGCTGCAGCATTCCCTTCGGACAGGGGACCAGGAAGAGGGCTGTGGGAACGTAGGTGCTGAACATACAGTGGAAGGGTTCGAGAACAGAGCATAGAGGCAATTTGAATTAAAAGAGGAGAAAGTGGGTTGTCATCAATTCTTACATAAGATCGAGCAAGCCATGGAAGTAAGCTAACAGTATACACACTGTCAGAAAAAAGGTTGAAGGATTCTGGTACAGCTTTTAATGCAAGGAAAACAGCATAAAGTTCTTTGTACTGAGGGGAATTGTCAGGAAGTTCAGTAAAGAGAGGTTTGGGGTATTGCTGGTCTGGATAATATATAAGGGCAGCAGCTCCCTTTTTTCCTCCATCAGTGAACACTGTAGGAGCAGAGGGGATGGGATCTCGAGAGAAAAGTTTAGGTACTAGTAGAGGCAACAGAGGTAAAGAAGCTATCAAATTATTAGAGGGAAAATGATTATCTAATTGTCCTGGAAAACCCATTAAACTTATGGCAAAACGAGAATGGTGGCGTATGAGCCATTCTGTATCAGTGAGAGAAAAGGGAAGAATGATTGAATCTGGTTCCCTTCCTAAGACCTGAACCGATCTGTTTCTTCCTTGGCGAACCATAAATGCTAAGGCATCAATCTCGGTAAGGAGTCTTGGAGCTCCACCTACTGGCGTATGAAGCCATTCGAGAACGCCATGTTTCTGCCACAATGCCCCCACTACTGTGGGTGTGGAGTTAAAGATTAGAAGATTTACTGGAGAGGAGGGGGAGAATCGAACGAGGTGCATGTCCTGGAGAGCCTGGTTAACTTTTTCCAGAGCCAAGGATGCTTCGGGGGTTAACATACGCTTTGAGGAGGGCTGTTTGTTTCCTTTTAACAGATCGAACAGTGGTTGCAGGCAGCTCGTAGGCAGATAAAGATACTGCCTAAGCCAATTCAAATTTCCAAGAAAACTTTGTAAAGAAGCAAGAGTGAGATTAGAAGGAAAAGTAACACAAGGTTTTAAAGGACGAATCTGCGTTAGGGAAATCTCTGAGCCTAAGAAAGATATTGGAGGGATTAGCTGTATCTTCTCAGGAGCTACATTAAGTCCACTTCTCTTTAAGGCAGGGATTAGAAAATCACGTAGGGCGGAGAGATCTGTATCTAATTCTCCCCATATTAACACGTCATCCATATAATGAAAAACCTTAAGGCCCTTATGAATATATGGAAAAAGGGCAGATTTAACAACCTCTTGACAAATAGTAGGACTATTAGTCATGCCCTGGGGCAGTACCACCCATTCAAATCTGTCGGCAGGGCTGGAATTATTAATAGAAGGAACAGAGAAAGCAAAATGTTTACAATCTTGTGGGTGTAAGGGAATAGAGAAAAAACAATCCTGTATATCAATAGCTATGATTGGAATTCCTGTGGGAATTGCGGAAGCAAGAGGCAAACCCCTTTGGGGGGAGCCCCAAACCTGCATGGTTTTATTAACTGCACGAAGATCTTGGAGGAGGCGCCATTTTCCTGAGCGCTTTTTAATTACAAAGACTGGAGTATTCCATGGGCTCCGAGAATGACGAATGTGTCCCAAAGATAACTGCTCTTGGACGAGTTTTTTTTAAATTTCTAGCTTCTCCCTAGGCAAAGGCCACTGTTCCACCCAGACAGGCTCATTAGAAAGCCAATCTAAGCGGGGAGTTCTGTTACGAACAGTGGCAGTTAGTATTGGGGGTGCTGGTTGGGTCTAGCAGTCTCACAGGAGTGAGTGTGGTGTCCTGCAGAGGTGTCTGAGGATATCACTACATCTAAAGATTCCAGCAAGTCTCTTCCCAATAAATTGGTGCTTATATCAGCTATTAAAGGCTGAAAGCGTCCAGTAGTCCCTTCTGGATCTTCCCACACAAGGGAATCTCGTGTGCGGAATGCCTGAGTCAACCCTCCAACACCATGTAAGCGTGGTCCTGGGAGGAGTTCCCAACTCTGGGGAACCTCTGCTTGTCTTAATATTGTCTTATCTGTTCCCGTGTCAATCAAACACTTAAAAGGAATATTACCAATCTTTACTGTCATAGTTGGGTGACCCCTTTCTAAAACAGGGGTGGTCCATAAAATCTCAGGCTCTGAATTCGAGCTGTTCTCTTGCTCCAGCCGGTTATTTCTATGCTGGAAGTTCCCACATACCACGGGTTCCTCCTTCTGCTCACCCTCTGTTATTGTTACTTGGCGTGGTGGGTATAGCGACGGATTGGGTCCCAAGCTGGGCTTCTGTTTGTGGAAGAAGGGCACAGCACCAAGCGGGCGACCTGCTTCCTTCCCTCTTGGGGGCGGGGCTAAGGGAAGCCCCATACCTAGTTTAAATCCCTGTTTACATTTGGCAGAGGCGTGCCGTTCCTATGGAACCTTGACCAACAATCTCTCCTCCAGTGAAATCCTTTCTGGCATCTGGGACAAGGCATTCGTGGTCTCTGATTCCCTGTCTGGAGGCGGGGTTGCCCTGATTGGAGGTGGGGTCGCCCTGACTGGAGGTGGGGTCGCCCTGACTGGAGGCGGGGTCGCGGTCTATTTTCTGGACATTGGTTACGCCAATGCCCTTGGCGACCGCACTGAAAGCAAGCTCCTTTTTGCTTATGTAAGGTAGCTGCATAGGCCTGTAACATAGGTCCTTGAAAAGAGCTTGATCTGAGATCCTGTGTAGCTAGAATCCAAGTATCTGGGTGTTCGTTTTTAAGAGTGATACAGGCCTGTCGAAAATGCGGAAGCATTCCATCCCAGACTATGGATCGCAGAAGGAGAAAACTAGCGTCAGGATTATAAATCTTCCTTTCCAAACTCGACTGGACCCTGGCAATGAATTTAGCGAGGGATTCATCAGGTTCTTGTTGCAGGGAGAGAATGGGGGCTGAGGCTGCTCCCATGGGTGGTGTTAATCGCTCCCATGCTTTTAATGCACACAGGCGTACTTGATCAAAATACCCCGCTGGAAACTTGGCTTCCGCCTGTTGAATCCCTGTTTCTAATTGGCCTGTTCCAAACAATGCATCAAAATTACCCTCTGGCTGATTTTGAATATTTTTCCGCGATTGTTGTAAACATTCGTCACGAAAGAATGCCTCCCATTGCAGGAAGAGGGGGCCTGGGAGCGTAGCACGAGTCACATCTCTCCAATCTTGAGGGGTATTAAGGTTCTGAAGCAGGCCTTGTAAAATGGACCTGGTCCATGGGGCATGAACACCGTCATCTTTGATAGCCTGGCGTAGTTCCTTCAGGTCTGTGGTGGAATATGGATACCAGGCCTGAGGTTTTTGTCTATTGGGGGCAACATTGACCGGAAATGTGTGGACTTGCTCTGATAAGTGTGTAGCGGTAGGAGGAGTCATCGAAGTGGAAGCTTCTGGACAAGTGGCCGAAGAAGTGGTTTTGGAGGCTATAGGAGAATTCGGACATGTGTCTATCAAAACAGGGGTGGGTGAAGAAGCAGCCGTGGAGGCAGCAGGAGGTTCCGGACACGTTTCTGCCAAAATGGGGGTGGCCGAAGAAGTGGCTGTGGAGTCCAAAGGAGAATTCGGACACGTGTCTGCCAAAATAGGGGCCTCAGGGCAAGATGCCAAAATAGGGGCCTCAGGGCAAGATGCAGAGGAATTAGGGTGGGTCAAGATCACGACAGGCCTTTGCTTCTTCTTGTTTTTAAGGTGCTGGTTAAGTTCTATGATTACTTCCTTTATCTCTTTGACCTCAGCCTCTAGGTCCTTAAGCCTTTTGAGAGGTTGACCTATATATCCCTTAAAAGCTGCTATGATGATCAACAGGATATAAGGTGAAGCCCCGAGAAAAATGTCCCAGATATATAAAAATTGTATACTGGAAAAAGAATGCAGGATCTGGAAAAGATTTTCCATGGTGGAAAGATCTCCGGAAAACAATAAGAAAGAAAAAAAATCACAGTGCCTTAACACAATATTGCAGATACCCAAAAGGTGTGTACTTATCTAAGATGTCTTCTTGTAAATCTGCTGCTTACGGGTCCCTGTTCCGGGCGCCAGATGCCGGGATAGCCTGAGGGTACTTCTTCCCGAGCTAGTGCTCTCTGGGTTGGAGAGAACTCAACTGGAGCTGATCTAGGCTGCTGTGTGGGAGAGGGATCAGGAACTCGTGCTGCACCAACTTCCGCAGGAGGTACACTCTGGAACTCTCGGAGCCGGAAAGCAATTTCCAAGTGTCTTTAATCAGAAGAGCAGCTGTTTTTATACTCTCCAAGTAGGGTGGAAACAGGATGTGATATAGAGAGGGTGGAGAGAAAAGTGACTGGTGAAAATCATAGTGTGACAAGGAGGGGGTGGAACAGGCGAGAATCCTATAACTGAACCACCAATGCCCTGGAGTGCTTTATGTAAAAGTGATTTATGTAAATAGACCAAACCTTTGGATCAGTAAATCCCTATATAGGCATATGGATAAGAAGAAGCCAGGGGGAGGTGGCAACTACCCAACAGATGTTTGGTGTATTTCACCAAAGTAAATGACTCTGTGGTAGGAGGGAGGGTTCAGCTCCTGGAACATGATGACAGAAGAGAACCTAGTGGGTGTTGAGTTGTTATGTGGAAAACCGGGAAATGTTACACATGTGCAAACTACTGTATTTTACTGTCGACCGTGAACCATTAACTCCACTCAATAGAGATAAAAATAATAAGAAGAACTGTGATATTATCTTCTAATGAGACTTTTTAATGTAGGATGACTGCAAGTTTGTGTATGAATAGTACTGATCTCATTTAGAGTAAAAGATGTGAATACGACTTAAATTTTTCATATCTCAGCAGAACTAAAATATAAGGAATATAGGTTAAAATAGAGAGAAATATGTCTTGGTCCTGCTGGAAGAAAACAAGAGGTAAGTAGATATTTGATATGAGACCTAAGAGGCTGGAAATGTCAGAACATCTATATATATATATCCTCCTTAGGAGCTTACTATTATGGGCAAGGAGAAAGACAGAAAAAAATGAAATCTTCTAATTGCTATTTTCTAGAAGAAAGTTATTCAGGACAGTGGTTTTCTAATCTCCTTTATGAATATAAATTATGGACAGATTACAAAGGCCATAGAAGCCCATGCAAATTCTTCAGGATATTACATTTAATATTAAATCATTAAATGGCCCTTGCAAATCGACCAGGGTTGCATGTGCAATGTAACATGTTGACCTGGCTATAAAAATAGAGTAAGTCAAATTCACAAACCCGGTATGCCAAATCCCTTGATACTTTTCTCACTGTATATCACCTATTAATACCAGATATAGAGAGAGGCACTCTACTTACTATAATATATTCAAAGTGATCAAAATGATAAAAAAAACACTATTTAAATATATTTCCACTTTAAATTTCACATGACAAATGCCTTTAGTATGATTTTGTTTCTATATCTCAAATCATTTATTATTCAATTCACTAGCAGTGATATGAAATGGAAAAAAAAAAGCAGTTAATATCTCCTACTGATCTGGCTTCCCCAGTAGAGAGCAGCTTTCTTACTAATTTAGTCATCTTCTTCTTACTAGATAAATTTGTGCAGTCACAGTCTTTTACACTAATTGAAAAAATGCTGATTTTGTGCACTGATGGGCCACAAACCCTCACTGGAGATTTTCTGTGATCATAAGTACATTTGATCATTTTAAATAGAGCTTGGGGACTAGCTGGCAGGGAGACTAATTCATCTCCGTGTGAAAGGTCTGTACCTAGCATAAAGAGGCATTTCTAATTCTACTCATTACTTCTTCTGA
Organism: Erinaceus europaeus; assembly: GCF_950295315.1. Taxonomy (NCBI): domain Eukaryota; kingdom Metazoa; phylum Chordata; class Mammalia; order Eulipotyphla; family Erinaceidae; genus Erinaceus; species Erinaceus europaeus. The sequence continues at coordinate 147,671,761 of NC_080165.1, read as the reverse complement.
GAGGAAGAATCTTAAATTTTTGATCAGTGTTTTAACAAGGAAGTATTTACTTAATGCTGACTAAAACCTATGTGTCATTGTTGAATATCAGAGTTAGAATTGGCAGAAACAGTCATTTAAGAAAATTTAAAACATAGATGTTAAATTAATGGCTAAGAGTACTGCATGCCTTCGCATCTTACCAACCTGTGGTACAAATGATACTGGAGTAGTTCCTGTATCAAGGAAAGATTTTTTTGAACTCTTTCAAATCTTGCATTATTCTTCAGTCTATTCGAACCCTTGTTGATTTTCCGACTTCAGTGAACCCCACTTTTACTAAGCACATTTATGATCTTATAATGTTCTTAAATCACATAATTCATAAGAAATTTTGACCCAAAATATCACCATGGGGGTGGAATAACTGGCTTTCTCCTAAACAATATATATATAATTTTTTTGAAACATTATTTACTTATTTTTATTATTTTTGCCACCAGGTTTATTGCTGTGGCTTGGTGCCTGTATGATGAATCCTCTGCTCTCAGTGGTCATATTCTGTCTCTTTTTTTTATTTCTGTTTTACTGTTGCGATAGAGACAGAAGGAAGTAGAGAGGGCCAGGGGAGAGAGGAGGAGAGTGAAAGGCAGACACTGATAGCTCTCATGACGCTTCCCCCCACTACAGGTGGGGACCACGGACATGAACCCTGGGTCTCAGAGCATGATAACAAGTGCACGTTACCAGATGCACTACCACCCAGCCCCGAGCCATTTATATATATGTATATTTTCATCACTCGAGCTTTACCACCACAGGATGACTTTTCAGATAGAAAGAGACCAAGCTACAAATGAAAACACCACTAAAGCTCCTGGTGCCCCCAGGACTGAACCTGCGTCAATCAGATGGGAAATCAGGCACCTTTCAAGGTGAAGCATCTTTCCTGTTCTTTTGAAACATTATTCTTTGTAATGGAAATTGAGGGGGTGTTTTCCGGCCCGTGTTACAAAGAACAAAATGCTGTTAGGTACAAGTAGGCCAGTTAGGTGTGAGACCACCCAAAACCACCAAGGAAGGACCCAAGAACAAAATGTGAGATGACAAAGCTTGTGATCAGGTATGTCCTGCCAAGAGTGACCAATTTGTCTCACATCTGTCCTACTCAGGAAAGCTCTCAGCCATGAATAAATTATCACCTGGCTTACTGAGGGGGAATGAAGCCCACTTGCCAAGCACTACAGGTAAAGCAAGTACAGGAAGGAGAAATGGGTGACCAAAGGTGGTCCCCTGCGTCACTATAATGTCTTCATGATTAATTTGCTTGCCAGCCCCAGTGGTCTTATCTGTATCTATTATGGGTGCACACATGCGCAGGGTACTATTGATTATAGAAGCCTCGACTTGCCAATCAATGATGTCATCACAAACTCCTCCCCAACTTTTTGCCTTCAAACACATTCAGATGCAATACACATGGCAACCACAAAACAAAATATAGCACAGAGATGAATAGGAAGCAGATATGCAAGATAACAAGATAACGTAGTAAACCATCCACACAAAATGATAAACAGAAACAAACAAGAAAGCAATCAACAAAAATACAAAACAACTTCAAACAAGAATAAGAATGGCCTCAAGTAATCTCAATAATTACTCTAGATGTGAAGGGTCTAAATTCAACAATTTAAAAAGAGTAAGATTGGCTGAATGAAGTACAAGGCAAGAGTAATCTATTTTATATCTCCAGGAAACACACAGCTGAAGGAAAGACAAATGGAAGCTCCAAGTGACAGGATGGAACAAGGTGTATCAACCCAACTATGTGGGTTAATAGATTTTATGATATATATAATAAATGTATAATTAATATACAATATATACTATATACTATATACTATATAATAAATATTTTCAGACAAAGAAGGTGATAAGAGGCTGAGATGGATATTACATATTGGTATTAATTCATTTTGTTTTCCCACACTATAACTAAAAAGTATTTTTGTACAGTACGTGATTGTTTCGTTTTGATACTCCATATATATATATTTTAACTTTGGTATTATTATCTGACAGAGGGAAATCGAGAGAGGAGGGGAAAACAGAGAGGAGAAAGAAAGATAGACACTTGCAGACCTGTTTCACTGCTTGTGAAGTGACTCCCCTGCAAGTGGGGAACCGGGGGCTCGAACTAGGTCCTTGTGCAGTTCCTTATACTGTGCACTATGGGTGCTTAACCAGGTGCGCCACCAGCTGGCCCTGATATATGTATGCTCTGTAGAATGATTTCCACCATGAAATAAATGAAAATGGTCATCACGAAATGACCTCTTCCATTTGCAATAATGTAAATGAAGCTTGATCTCATTTTGATAAGTGAAATAAGTCAAATACAAAAAAGGTAGATATTGTATGATCTCACTCATGTGGAATTTAAAATAATAATACACACTTATCTAAACTCAGAGTAATACATGGTAGTAAATGGGAGTAGGGCGTATTTGCTAATGGACACACACTTCCAGCTATGGGTAACCAGCATGCTGTCAGTCAGACATCAGACGTGCAGGACATTAGCCAGTGACCAATTCTCTGAATCAGATGTAGTTCCAGGATCATGTGGCTTTTAACATGCATATCTGCCAAATACAATATGGATCTTCTCATAGCAAAAAGGGGGCAGAGCTAACATACTAAAGATGCTCATCAGTGATATAGAACGAGACCAGAAACGTAAGGGAAAAGCAGTGGCAACTTTGTACACAGTAAATGCTAAACAAACGTGTAAATATTACAATAAGCATGGCAACTTATCTAGAAAAGAGATGCAGTTTGTGGCAGTGAATGGTAAAATTGGTGATGACTTACAGACAGTTGTGTTGTTCTGGAAAGAGAAAGATGAATTTTAACACTAATAAGGCTGTGAGCCCCTCATAATACCACGAGCCAAGATATTAAATAATTAAAGTGTATATCGGTATTTTTTGCATATTCCTCTGAGATCTGTTTTGTTGGGCGTAATTTTCTATATTAATTTACTACTTCGCTCAGATGGAATCACACGTGAGCATATGCTGGAACCGTCACATTGCAAAAGCAAGCATTATAGCAGAACTGACTGTAATTAGAAATGTGACCTGAATCGCAGCCTGTTGTTGAGGTGCAACAGCAGCCTATGTCTCCACCTTTAAACAAATCAATCCCTATACTTTCTATTTACTTACTTTGATATACCTGCTTCATAGGCAACGACATATAGTCAGTTTTTATAATTAATTATATCAGTGTATTTTCATTGTAAGTATACGGTTGACTTTGTTGTACATTTTATGTTATGCAAATATTTTAGAATTTTTAAGTTCCTCCCAGTCTTGGTTTTCTTTTATTAAAAATAAATTAAGGGGGTCGGACAGGTGCACAGCTGGTAAAGCCCACTTGACTCAAATCACAAGGACAGGCAGAAGGATCCCAGTTCGAGGCCCGGCTCCCCACCTGCAGGGGAGTCGCTTCACAGGCGGTAAGGCAGGTCTGCAGGTGTCTGTCTTTCTCTCCCCCTCTCTGTCTTCCCTTTCTCTCTCCATTTCTCTCTGTCCTGTCCAACAACAACAGCAATAACAACAACAAGGTCAACAAAGAGGAAAAAAATGGTCTCTAGAAACAATATAGTTGTAGTGCAGGCACCAAGTCCCAGCAATAACCCTGGAGGATATACATATACATATATACATATACATACACACACACATACACATACACACATACATATACATATTATTGGATAGAGACAGAGAAATTGAGAGGAGAGAGGGAAGTAAGAGGGAGAGAGACAGAGAGACACCTGCAGTCCTGCTTCACCACTTGTGAAGCTTTCCCCCTGCAGGTGGAGACCAGGGGCTTGAACCTGGGTCCTTGTGCACTGTAACACATACACTTCATCAGGTAAGCCACCACCTGGCTTATATATATATTTTTTCTTTTTATTTTATTAAAGTAAGGGACTATGCATTCTCACAGCTCCAGGATACAGCTTTTCCTGCCCTTCCATCGTGCACATTGGCGGCCTCTGGCTGCTTCCTGCTCCCCAGCCCGAGGCACCGGCCTGTGCTCCATGCCAACTTCATCCCTGCGGGTCTGTGCTGCGGGCAAAGCTGCGCACCTGGGGCTCAGGTGAGCTGCGGGGAGGAGGGCTCCAGCTGGCTCTCGTTCTCCGCCCACAGAGCTCAAAGTCCCAGGGGCCTGAGGGGCCTGGCAGACCGCAGCCCGGCCAGGAGCAGCTCTGCGCCCACCAGCGCCCACCAGCGCCCACCAGCGCCCACCAGCGCCCACCAGCGCCCACCAGCGCCCACCAGCGCCCCGGCCGCGAGGCCAGGCCAGGCCAGGGGGCTCCAGGACTCCGGCTCGGGGGTCCCAGGGCCCAGCCCGCTCCCAGCCCGTCCTGTCCCGCTGCTGCCCGCGACCACTGGGCACTGGGCCGCCCCCGGTCAGCTGCAGCGCGGACCCCGCGGGACCGGGGAGCCCCAGCCCCAGCCCCCAGGCTCTTCCCGGACAGAGGCCAGAGGTGAGTGGCGGACAGACCCTAGAAGGGAAAGGACACAACCCAGCTGGGGAGCTAGCTCAGTGGCTAGCCCTGGGACCCGGGTTCGAGCCCTGCCCCGCACTGCAGTTCAGCCTAGGTCCTAGGTTCCAGCAGGCCTCGGGTCTCTCTCTCGGAAATAAAAGCACACGGGGCCGGGGGTGCTGCACCTGGTTGAGCGCACATGTGACAGTCACAAGGACCCAGGTTCAAGCCCCTGCTTCCCACCTGCGAGGAGAAAGCTTTGCGAGTGGTGAAGCAGGGCTGCAGGGGTAGCTCTCTCTCCCTCACAGTTTCTGGCTTGTGTCTATCTGGTAAGTCAATAAAGATAATAATAATAATAATAATAATAATAATAATAATAATAAGCACCTCAGGGCCAGCCAAAAAAAAAAAAAAAGGAAAGAAAGTAAAAACGGAAAAGAAAAAAAGTTGAGAAAGAAGAACAGAAAGGAAGACCAGGAGCAACTATTCGTGTCAGTTTATAAGTGATTGTTATTTGTAAGGAACATTGAATGACAGGAGTCATCACAAGGTCTTGGATAGTATAGTAAACACTAACCATGGGATTTTGAAGGTAAACCAACTTCCCAAATAACGTGGTCGTAACAATAACTATCTGTTACCTTCTGAAACTCTAAGACAGCAAAGAACCTTCCTCATTCTCTATGAAACCACATTTCTCCAAGTCCTGCAACCTCTGGGCGTGGCTGCTTTCCCTTCAGGCTTCTCTTGATCCAGCCCATTGGCTACTGCGCCTGCTGATCTCACCCACATCAGTGCAGCCACTACCACCTCAACATGTTTCTCTTCAGACTGTGTCCAGAGATGCCAGGCCTGGGGTTTCAACCTTTCAGCTCCATTTCTCTGCCCCCAAGTTGCAGGTGGAATTATGATGCCGGCCTGACATCCCTGGGCAGACAGCCTCACCAGAACCCGTCCTCCTTGGAACCCTACCCCACTAGGGAAAGACAGAAACTGGCTCCGGTGTGGATCCACCTGCCAACACCCAGGTCCAGCAGAGAAGCAATTGCAGAAGCCAGAACTCCCACCTTCCGCACCCCATAAAGATCTTTGGTCCATACTCCTAGAGGGATACAGAATAGGGAAGCTTCCAGTGGAGGAGATGGATACAGAACTCTGGTGCTGGGAACTATATGGAATTATACCCCAGTTATCTTACAATCTTGTTAATTATTATTACGCTGAAAGGAATTTAGTTTATGAATCGGTTTTTATTAAATGTTCTAAAGTGTGAACCATAGGCTGAGCAACCCCAAATGTCTTCTCATTTCACACTGCACTCCCCTGTGTATGTTGAAAAGGAGATAATGCATGAATATCCTATTGCATATTAGTGAGAGTTATGAGGAAAACAAACTGTACTAGGTCCTTCATCAGAGAGAAGGTAAGAAAACTAATCAATGAAACACAAATTAGAAATATTAAATGCAAAAATCAGTTAAAATGAAATAGTGTAAGGGTAGCACATGAAGAAACAGATAAAAAAAACATTGGTATGGGTAGATAGCATAATGGTTATGCAAACAGACTTTCATGCCTGAGGCTCCCTCAAGTCCCAGGTTCAATCCCCTGCACCACCATAAGCCAGAGCTGAGCAGTGCTCTGGTTAAAAAAAAAAATTGAAAACCCATTACCTTGACATTAATAAAAGTAAAATTATATACAAATAAAAAGAGGGATTTTGTAGACAACAGCTTTGGAGCAAGAAATGTCAAACATATTAGGAGTTTGAAATAAGGACCATGGAGTAAGAGCTGATCCCTGTTGAGAAAATACTATTATTGCCTTTCGTTTTTCTTGTTATAAACTTTTTTTTAAATTTTATTTGTTTATTTGGGTAAAGACAAAGAAATCAAGAGGGGAGTAGGAAAACAGAGAGAGAGACAGAGAGACACCTGCAACACAGCTTCACCACTTCTGACTCTATTCCCCTATAGGTGTGCGCCAGGGGCTGGAGCCAGTGTCCTTGTGCGCTCAGTCGGGTTGAGTTTAAATATCCAGGGAAACAGAAATGAGAAATGAGTGCTGACAAAGTGACACTGATCCAGTAGGCGAGGGGAAATAAACGAGTTCCTTTGATCCTCCTTCCTTTCATTCGTACTCCAGTGGCTGCAGTGAGAAGGTGTATGAAGAACCTACTTGGAAAATAATTTTTTAGATTGCAGAATACCACCCCAGTTCCAAAAAGCAAAGCACAAAAGTGCAGATGTAGAGATGAAAGTCAGAACACCGTGCAGTGCGGGGGGGCCTCACACTTGTGTGCTTGATGCCCCAGAACCCCAGACTCAGTGTCCCGACCGCCGTGTTCCAGGACACTTCAGTGCGCTGGATTCTTTCTCACGTGCTTTCTTTCGCGAAAACATACAAATACATCTCCCATGAAACTATATAAGTGAATATATATATTTTTAAAAGCTGGAAGTCAAATTGTTACACAATCAGTATGAACAGGACACCTAATTACAAATTATTTTATCTGTTTTAATATTTATTAATTTGTATTCCCTTTTGTTGTCCATGACTTTGTATTGTTGTAGTTATTATTGTTGTTGTTGTTATTGATGTTGTCGTCGCTGTTGGGTAGGACAGAGAGAAATGGAGAGAGGAAGGGAAGACAGAGAGGGGAGAGAAAGATAGACACCTGCAGACCTGCTTCATCGCCTGTGAAGCGATTCCCCTGCAGGTGGGGAGCCGGAGGCTCGAACTGGGATCCTTACGCCGGTCCTTGCGCTTTGCGCCACGTGTGCTTAACCCACTGCGCTACCACCGGGTCTCCCCAGTATTTAAATATTTCTACTTATATCTAAATATTAAATAAATTGTATAACATGGAGAACATGGATTTACCATGTATATTTGAAAATATTATATAGAGATTTATCAGGCACATATTTTCCCTCATATACATTTTATCTTATATAAATAAATGCTGTCTAATTACAACATGAAAATATACAGATGTGGTGGAACTGGCTTTATGAAAATATTTGTAGGTAATTGGACATTATATTTAAATTAATAAAGAAAGCAGATTTACTGTGGTCCGGGAAGTGGCACAGTAGATAAAGCACTGGACACTAAAGCATGAGGTCCTGAGTTCAGTTCCCAGCAGCACAAGTACCAGAGTGATGTCTGGTTCTTTCTCTCTCCTCCTATCTTTCTCATTAATAAATAAAAGAAATATTTAAAAAGAAAGCAGATTTACTTAAACATTTGATAGATGTATAGTATCCACCGAGATTAATATCAAAACTACATACACAGGAACAGATAATAATGCGTTACACCTGTTGACATCTCCTGTCCAATGACTACCATCAACTATAATTTTTTATGAACTATTTCACTTTTCAAACAGCCTATAATTATGCTTTATGTAGTTGTCTTGCCAGTTCACCATACTAAGGCAATGTCCGTCTTTGTTTTTGGTTTTTTTTTTTTTATTTTTTAATTTTTTAAATTTTTTTTTATTTTTAAATTTTTTATTTAAGAAAGGATTAGTGAACAAAAGCATAAGGTAGGAGGGGTACAACTCCACACAATTCCCACCACCCAATCCCCATAACCCACCCCCTCCAATGGTAGCTTTCCCATTCTCTATCCCTCTGGGAGCATGGACCCAGGGTCATTGAGGGTTGCAGAAGGTGGAAGGTCTGGCTTCTGTAATTGCTTCCCCACTGAACATGGGCGTTGACTGGTCAGTCCATACCCCCAGCCTGCCTCTCTCTTTCCCTAGTAGGGTGTGTCTCTGGGGAAGCTGAGCTCCAGGACACATTGGTGGGGTCTTCAATCCAGGGAAGCCTAGCCAGCATCCTGGTGGCATCTGGAACCTGGTGATTGAAAAGAGAGTTAACATATGAAGCCAAACAATTTGTTGAGCAATCATGGATCCCAAGCTTGGAATAGTGGAGAGGAAGTGTTAGGGAAGTACTCACTGCAAACTCTAGTGTAATCCTGCTTTCAGGTATATATTTTGCAGTAGTTTATGGATACGTGTGCACATAAGATCTCTCTCACAGAAACTGGTGTATATCTAGGTTATGGGACTTTGTTAGAAAGTGAACTACCTGAGATGAAATTAGAGTGTACTATTAAAGGAAAGGTCTCACCCGAGTAATGAAGCTGAAGGGTTGTCATTCCACACGTGAAGTCTCTGGATACAGTCTGAGGTGAAGCATGTTGAGATGGCAATCGTTGCTTTGGTTAGGTTGTGATCGGCGGATGCAATATTATTTGGTTTAGATTGGGAGATGCATATGGGAAAGTGGGCCCTATCCAAGGGTGCCAGGACTGGGGGAAGTAGGGGCTCTATAGTGAAGATGTGAGGTTCCTGCTGTCTTAGGGTTCAAAAAGACAATCAATAGTTAATATTATCATCACATTATTTGTTAATTGGGTTAACTTTGAAAAGTCCCTTTGTTATGGTTTGCTGTACAGTACCCAGTATCTTGTATATAGCTGTGCTATTGGAAGCTTCTAATCTACTTGGTCTAGGCTTTTGAGAGAGTCCGCATATCAAATACATAGCCTATATATTAAAAAGATTCAGTTTGTCTTTTGAGAAACTTTGAGACATACAATTGATTTCCCCCTCATATTAATTAGCTACTGATTTATATGTCTACATTTTGCTAGGAGTGTACATAAACACCATTCCCACCACCAAAGGACTGTGACCCATCCCTCCCGCCCACTCCCACCCCCCACTGGCCCAGGAAGCTACATGTCTACCCCTCACCACTGGGTTTTTACTTTGGTGCCCTACTTACAATTTCATCAACAGAAGCTGACTTAGAAGATCTGAAAGGGAAACTAAAAGCAGGACCTGATCAAATTGGCAATGTCTGTCTTTGATGGCGGACATATCCTAAGAGAAAAATAAGAAAAATCTGGAAAAAATGAATAGAAAAGAAGCATATTCTTCTGCGTCTTCTGTTTTATGATGGCCTGAGATACTGAGGTATAATCGCTCTGAGCTGACAGTGATTTGAATCCGGGAGACCCTTCACTGGCAGCAATGATTATCTTATCAAGATTGTCTTCATTTTGATCACCTTAATCTCTATCATGCAATAACGATCTTTAAGAAAACACATTTTTTTCAAGGAGCCAGTATTTCATAAATGTTCAATTTAGCCATGCTAATGAACACTTAATATCAGATAAATATATTTTTGCTTAAAATTCTCTGGTGTAAATCGAATATATCGGCTGTTTGGATTGTGACTTCAATCATGGCAACTAATCCTGAGTGAAAAGGGGAGGAAAGTCCTTTGCTTAGAAGCATGTAGGCTATATCACTGAAGCGATAATCAAGATACCATTTTTTTTTTGGAATGATAGAGACGTGTTCATAAAAAGCTAGTACAATAGTCAGTCATCCAGTAGTCTCAGTAGTCGTGATATAGGAAAGCTAGGTGGAAAGTTGAGATGGTGATCTGTTCGGAATTCAGGTCACCAACTGCCAAAAGACTTGGTTTTGAGGTGATTGCTTAATGGAAACCAAGCAAACTGAATAACTCCTATTTGTCGTGAGTGTGTGTGTGTGTGTGTGTGTGTGTGTGTGTGTGTTAATTTTCTTTAGCAATGACACATTTCCCCTCTGATATTCTGTGAAGGAAGTTTGTAAGAACTCAGTCTGACTGTTGTATAGAGCTCATTTAACTCAGTGAAAAAGACATTATTGAAAAGATGCCCTAAGTACACTTCTTTTGTACCTCTCCATCAAATCATAACACAGCAGAGGGAGAAGAGCCTGAGCAGAAGTTGGTGCCTTATGCAGTCTACACGTTTTTAACATGGTAATAAGAAACTTGGGAGAGTCATTTTTTTGCCAGTTCAATAATCTCTAGTATAATGATCAATATAGATCTGGTAGTTTTAAAGGTTTTGAAGATGAAAGTCTTTTCTTAGCTGTGAATGTAAATTGAAAATATATGTTTTAACATCATTTAAAAATATTTTTATTTATTGACTATTTGAAAGAGACTCTAGAAATTGAGAGGGGAGAGGGAAATAGGAGAGAGAGAGAGACACCCGTAGCCCTGCTTCACCTCTTGTGAAGTGACTCCCCTGCAGGTGGGGAGCCGGGGGCTTGAACCCGGATCCTTACACCAGTCCTTGAATAATTTCTTAAACAATAATAAATTCATGATTACCTTTGAAGTTATAAAATATGTTAATAGAAGACATATAGCATAATTCAGCTTCACCATAGAAGCACAAATAAGTGATTGAACTCATGAAATAAGAGAAAAATGTAATTTATTAACTCACATACCAGAAATCTAGTTTAATTTTGAAATTGTGATCAGAAAAGCTGCTGCATTATGTCAGTCAACTGAATTTCAGAATGATACATGAGAAAATATAAAGGTATTTTACAAATTTCTGTTGTGATAAAACTGAGATGTATTATATGCAAACTCAACTAGATGATTTACTATAGATAAAAACTGGTTTAACATAGTAAAATGCAGACTCAATTTACACATGTGTGCTTATGTGAAGCATTTACAATTGCTTCAGGTTTGAAGCAATAACTAGTGGGACTAGTCTTTACAGTGAAGACAGATCATTACTCACACAAATGTCACCTGCTAATCTGTTGTTCTTCTGAAAGTCCCCTATACTGTTTCCCCCAATATACCATGTTGTCTGTACTATGCCCTTGAAAATCATAAAATTCTGAGTTGAATTGTGAGGCATTTAGGAAAGCGTTTTCTCTTTTATATAGAGTCTTCAGTTACCATATTTTCTGAGTTGAACTGAGCTACCCTCAGGCAACATTAGGAGGCATGAAAGAAAGGGTTTTTAAAAAAATGGTACTTGAACAAAGTTTTTTAATCTACTGTATGTTCTGATCTGACATAAAATAAATCACTGTATAACTTATAGTTTTAAGCTTCATCAAGTAGGGAATCGAGTTAGCCATTTATTAATCAGTCAAGGAAGAGTAAAGATACACCCAAAGGTTTTAGAATAAATAGCAGTCAGCTTCCTCCCATCTCTTACTTTCATCCTTTCATTCATTCCTTTCTTCTTCTTTTCTTTCCCCACTTTTTTTTTTTTCTTAATCACCAGGTTTTAACTGCTCTGGGCTGAATTTTTCAGATGATAGATGATTGATAGATGATGATACATAGCTAGAGAGACAGACTGACAAAAAGACAGAAAGAGAGAGAGAGAGAGAGAGAGACCACAACTAAAACTTTCTCCAGTGCAGTAGGAGGCAGACTTGAACCTGGATCGCACATGGCCGTGTAGACACAATATCTAAGTGACTAGTTTACCGCCCCCACCATCTATCTTTTTGATGGAAGTGCCATGCTACTTGAGCAGTTTCTCCCTCTACCCTTTCCTGCTATTTATCCCTCACCTTTCCTTCTCTTTATTTTTATTTTATTTTATCTTATTTCATTTATTTATTTGCCTCCAGGGTTATTGCTAGGGCTCAGTGCTTGCACTACAAATCCACTGCTCCTGGAGGCCATTTTTCTCATTTTTTTGCCCTTGTAGTTGCACTTGCTATAGTTGTTATTGTTGTCATAGATGTTGTTGTTGTTGGATAGGACAGAGAGAAATAGAGAGGGGAATACAGAGAGGGGGAGAGAAAGACAGACACCTGCAGACCTGCTTCACCGCTTGTGAAGAGACTCCCCTGAAGGTGGGGAGCCGGGGGCTTGTGCTTTGCGCCATGTGTGCTTAACCCACTGCACTACCATCCAGGTCCCTATTTTTCATTTTTGTTGGATAGAGACAGCCAGAAATCGAGTGAGGAGAGGGAGTGAGAGAGGAAGAGAGAGAGAGAGAGACACCTGCAGCTCTACTTCACTACTTGTGAAGCTTTCCCCTTGCAGGTGGGGACCAGGGTCTTGAACCCGGGTCCTTGTGCACTGTAATGTGAGTGCTTAGCCAGGTGAGCCATGGCCTGGCACCTTGCCTTCCCTTCTCCATATTTCCTTTCATTCCATTCCTCCATTCCATTTCTCTGTTCTTCTTTATTATTCTCTATACATTTATTTTTGGTCTTTGGTTGAGAAATATCTCTGTCTGTTTTCAAAAGTCTTGAAAAACCTTCTGCGCATCACAATTTGTTTTACGATTTTGAACTTTGTACCCTTTATAGCTACTACCATTCAGTATCTCAGTCTGTCTTTAAATTTATTTAAAGAGTAACAAGCATTTTGGGGTAATGAAGTTTTCTACACCTCATTAATGTTCTGTTACCTTTTGACTCAAAATATAGCTGAGTATTTTCAGGTACAATGTTCTCATTTAGATGCTCTATTGATTAGATAAATGCAAATTATGAGATGAAGGGAACTAATAGTTATATTTTCAAGAAAGACTGAGGTTAGGGTAATCTATAGGTCCTCTGTTTCATTTTGGTAAACTTCATAATGCTGATAGTCGTGATAGTGTTTTTAGGACTGAATTGTTGGATGATATTTCCCTTTACACAAAATAGTAGAAATGATGTGGAATTCAGATAATTCTTGTTAACTATACCCTCTCCCACTTTGATACTCTACATGGAAAGGGAAACTTTAATATTTGAAAGCTTGTTATAGAATCTATTCTTTACCAGTAAGTTCTTACTCAGTATGTAACACACACTGTTTTAAAAGTCTGGGCATGCATAAAAAAGTGCATATAAATTACTTACCTTCAGGGGCCTGGGAGGTGGGGTGCCCGGTTGAGTGCCTGTGTGGTCTTGGTTGTTACTATACACAAGTTACTATACACAAGGACCAGGGTTCAAGCTCATGGTCACAATCTGCAGGGGTACTTCAAGTCTCTCTCTCTCTCTCCCTCCTCCACCCCTCTAATTTCTCTCTATGCTATCAAATCAAAACTGAAATGAAATAAAAATGGTTAAATGGAGGAGGAGTTTCACCATGAACACACCAAGCCTCAGCAATAGTGGCAATAAATACAAACAAATTATGGGTGCAGGTGCATTATATTCTACTGGGAGATGAGAAATGATAACAGATGATGGACATAGAAGGTAGAATATTCTCCATATTCCTCGGTCCACCAGTCAATGCCCATATTCAGCGGGGAAGCAATTACAGAAGCCAGACCTTCTACCTTCTGCAACCCTCAATGACCCTGGGTCCATGCTCCCAGAGGGATAGAGAATGGGAAAGCTATCAGGGGAGGGGGTGGGTTATGGAGATTGGGTGGTGGGAATTGTGTGGAGTTATACCCCTCCTACCTTATGGTTTTGTTAATTAATCCTTTCTTAAATAAAAAAAAAGAAGGTAGAGTATTTTGAACAGATGTTAGTTGAAGAAAATGGATATTTTTAGGGTAGACTAACATTCTCTATAATAGAGATCCAAATATAGAAACAAGCTTAACTACTCAGGAAACAGCAAGAAAGAAAGAAAGAAAGAAAGAAAGAAAGAAAGAAAGAAAGAAAGAAAGAAAGAAAAGGAAAGAAATGAGGGAAGGAGAGGGGATAGAAGGGGAGGGGACGGGATGGGAGAGGAGAGGAGAGGAGAAAAGAGAAGAGGAGAAGAGAGGAGTGGAGTGGAGAAGAAAAGATGTCAAAATTATACAAGAGGAAAGCCTTGATCATGAAGAATGCTTTGGCAATTCACAGATTATGGAAAGGACTTTGGTGCCATTCTGAATAAAGAGGACAACTGGAAGCTATGAACAAGGCAGTCAACTGATTTCAGTTACAGTTCTTAAAACTTGAACTACTTTATGGATAACAGCCTCTAATGAAGCACAAATGTACCACTGATGAGGCTGCCATACAAGTTCAGTTGGCAAAATGTTGATAGAACTCTTTTCCACATAAATTTTAAAGACATTTTCAAATAAACTAATCTAATTATAAAGAAGACTAAAAAATAAACCAATGGGACTACATCAAATTAGTTGTTTTTGTTTCTTATTATCCAATTTTTCCCATCCTCTTATAGTAGTATTTCCTTTTTATCATGAACCTATCAGCAGTGTTTTTGTTTTCTGTGTTTTGTTGATGTTAAAAATTACTCCGATTTGAGCCCCCGGCTCCCCATATTCAGGGGAGTCTCTTCACAAGCGGTAAAGCAGGTCTGCAGGTGTCTGTCTTTCTCTCCCCCTCTTTGTCTTCCCCTCCTCTCTCCATTTCTCTCTGTCCTATCCAACAACAATGACAGCGAAAACAAGTGATAATAATAACAACAATGAAAAACAACAAGGGCAACAAAAGGGAAAAAACAGCCTCCAAGAGCAGTGGATTCATAGGACAGGCACCACGCCCCAGCGATAATCCTGGAGGCAAAAAAATTAATTTAAAAAAACTCCGTTGTATAAAAATCCAGCATAACTATACTCATTGTCTCCACTTCATTTAGCATAGTTGCTTACTTGTTTCTTAAACTCGTCTCTTTTTGTTTTATTATGTTACACTTACCTGCTTTTTGTTCTATCTCACTGAACTCTTATTTCTAAATTTATTTTGCTGATTCTTCTTATTCTCTACTTTCACTTTTAGAATGCCCTGAGATTCAGCCTCTGACTCTTTTCTGTTTAGATTTGCTAAACAAATGAATATCATGAGGTCACAAGGTATTAATTATCTAAGTCACCCCAGATTACTTCAGATTGCTCCAAATTACTATTACTGACTCTGGCTCTCCCTGAATTTGACTTAAGTCCAAATACTACTTATAAATTGCATTTGTATGTCTACTGGGCATTTATCTTATAAGTAAGAAGTTGAACACCTGGATTTTTTTTTTAACAAACTTTTAACAAAAAAGTCAACTCTATTTAAAGGTTCTATCTCTGAATATCTGAAAAACTCAGTTGTTTAGGACAAGAATGCATGTCCCTGTGCATATACAACATCTGTGTTCAACAAGCAGAAAATCCAACTAATTACAAACTTTTAAATTACACCCAGATTATGGTCACTGCTTGCCATTTCTATATCTGTACCCTATTTCCAAGGCATAGTCATTATATAACCATATGGTTTTGGTCTTGCTTTTATTGATGTGGTAGATCATGTTGATTGATTTATGTATATTAAACCAACCTTGCATCCCTCGGATAAATCCAATTTGGTCATGATGAACAATACTACACTGCTGTATCTGCTTGGCTAGGATTTTGTTCAATATTTTAGCATCAGTGTTCATTAGAGATATTGATCTGTAGTTTTCTTTTTTTGTTATATCCCTGTATGCTTTTGGTATCAGAGTAATGCTGGCATCATAGTTGCTGGAAGGGAGTATTCTTGTGTCTTCAGTCTTCTGGAAGACTTTTAAAAATAGAAGTATTAACTCTTCCTTGAAGGTTTTGTAGAATTCATTTGTAAAACCACCTGGTCCAGGACTTTTATTTTGGGGAAGGTTTTTGCTAACTGTTTCAACTTCTTTGGCTGTGATTGGCCTGTTCATATTTTTTAGTTCCTCTTTATATTTAATTTTGGAAGTTTGTGGGTATCTAGGAAATCGTCCATTTCTTCCAGGTTCTCTAGCTTGGTGGCATGTAGTTGTTCATAGAAGCCTCGCATAATATGTTGAATTTCTGTGATGTCTGTTGTGGTATCTCCTCTTTCATTTACAATCCGATTTATTTGGGCATTCTTCCTTTTTTGTTATGTGAGTCTGGCTAACAGTTTGTCGATTTTGTTTACTCTTTCGGAGAACCAACATTTAGCTTCCTTGATCTTTTGTATTTTTTAAAAAAAAAAATTTTATAAATATTTATGCATTTATTCCCTTTTGTTGCCCTTGTTGTTTTATTGTTGTTGTTATTATTGATGTCGCCATTGTGGGAAAGGACAGAGAGAAATGGAGAGAGGAGGAGAAGAAAGAGTGGGAGAGAAAGACAGATACCTGCAGACCTGCTTCACCACCTGTGAAGTGACTCCCCTGCAGGTGGGGAGCCCGGGGCTCGAATCAGGGTCCTAACACTGGTTCTTGCTCTTTGTGCCACATGCGCTTAAACCGCTGCGCTACCGACAGACTCCTTTTTTAAAATTTTTAATACTATTTCTTTTTGCCCTAACTTTAGTTATTTCTGTCTTTCTGGTTGCTTTATGGTTCCTTTGATTTTCTTTTTCTAAGTCTTTAAGGTGTGCAATCAGGTTGTTTATTTGAGCTTTATCTTCCTAATGTGTGCTTGTATGGATGGCTGTGAATTTCCCTCTCAGTATAGCCTTAGCTGTGTCCCAAAATATTTTGATAGCTTGTGTTTTTATTTTCACTGAACTCTCGAAACATTTTGATTTTTTCCTAAATTTCCTCTTTGACCCACTAGTTGTTAAGTAGTGTATTGTTGATTTTCCAAATTGTGGGACTTTTACAAATTATTTGTTTATTGTTAGGTGTTAATTCCACTGTAGTCTGAGAAAATGATTGGGATGATTTCAGTACTCTTGAATTTGCTTGCACCATCTTTGAGGCCTAGCATATGGTCTGTTTTTTTGGGAATGACCCATGTGGATTTGAATAGAATGTGTATTCCAGTTTCTTGGGATGAATGACTCTGAAGATATCCAATAGTTCTAGTTTATCTATCTCCTCATTTAGCTCTCTCATTTCTTTATTGATTTTCTGCCTGGATGATCTGTCAAGTTGAAAGTGTGGTGCTGAAGTCCCCTACTATGACTGTGTTGCTGTAATATATTGCTGTAGCTCTTTTAGTAGATGTTTGATATATTTAGATGGTCTCTCATTGGGTATATAGATGTTGATAATCATTAAGTCCTCTTGATTGACTGACCCTATAATCCTATAATCACTAAGTAATGTTCATCCCTATCTTTTTTAAATTTTTTATTTATTTATTTTCCCTTTTGTTGTCCTTGTTGTAGTAGTTATTATTGTTGTTACTGATATCATTGTTGTTGTTAGATAGGACAGAGAAGTGGAGAGAGGAGGGAAAGACAGAGATGGGGAGAGAAAGACAGACACCTGCAGACCTGCTTCACTGCCTGTGAAGCGACTCCTCTGCAGGTGGAGAGCCGGGGGCTCGAACTGGGATCCTCATGCTGGTCCTTGAGCTTTGCGCCACCTGCATTTAACCCACTGCACTACCGCCTGGCCATCCCTATCTTTTTAAATTTTATTTATTTTAAGGTCTGTCATGTCAGATATGAGAATAGCTCATATTCCTGCCCTTTTCTATGGTCCATTAGCTTGTATGATAGTTTTCCATCCTTTCACTTTGAGTCTGTGTTTGTCTTGTTGAGTTAGGTGGGTTTCCTATAGACAGCATATTGTTAGGTTGTGTTTTCTGATCCATCTTCCTACTCTGTGCCTTTTAATGGGGGAATTCAGGCCATTGACATTTATTGATATCAACGATTGAAGATATTTTTATGCCACTATTGTAGATTTTTAGAGTATTCTGATAGATGGCATTTTTATGGTGATCTGATTGTTTATAGGAGAACTTTCAGAACTTCTTTCAGGGCAGGCTTGATGATAGTTGATTCAACTGTTGCTTGTCTGAGAAGGTTTTGATGCCTCCATTTAGTCTGAATGACAGTTTAGCAGGATGCAGTAGTCTTGGTTGAAAGCCTTTCTCATTGAGCACTCGATAGATATTTTGCTATTCTTTTCTGGCCTTTAGTGTTTGTGTGGAAAAATCTGCTGCTAATCTTATGGGTTTTCCTCTGTAGGTGACTCTTTGTTTTTCTCTTGCAGCCTGCAGGATCCTTTCTTTATCCTTATTCCTTTTCATTCTAAATATGGTACATCTCAGTGTCTTTAAGTCTGGGTTAATTCTATTTGAGACCCTCTGAGCTTCTCAAACGTTTATATCTTTTATGTTATCTAGACTAGGTAAGTTCTCATCTATTATGTCCTATAGAATGTTTTCTTCCTCTCCTTCTCTTTCATCCACTGGTAGACCTATAATGCATACATTATTTCTTTTGAAGTCATCCCATATGTCGCTGTTGTTGTTTTCAGTATCTCTTAATCTCTTTTTGAGATCCTTACTTCTTTCTTAGTTTTCTCTAATTCATCCTCAACCTTTCTAATTCTGTCTCCTGCCTCATTTCTTCTATTCTCTCTCCCTTCTGTTGTTTTCTGGAGTTCATCTATTTTGTTGCCCTGTTCTGATGCTGTATTAGCTTGTTCAACTAGTTGTGCTCTTAGTTCAACTATTTCAGCTTTCAGCTTCTCTAAGTACCTGGGGATAGTTGGTATTTTCTTTCAAAGTCTCATTTGTTATTTCCCCATTTCTGATGACATTTCTTTCAAGCTTTTTTCTCACTCCTGTGACTAATATCTCCATTAATGTTTGAATATTGCCCTCATTCTTATGTGCTTCTACTTTAAGGGGGGGGTGTTAGCTGGGCTTTTTTCCTGGTTCATTTCTCCAATGTTTCTTCTTGCTTTATATAGTGTGTTATGAGGTCCCCCTCTCTGTACTTTTCAATCCACTGATCACTCTTTCCTGGATTGACTTGTTTAAGTAAGGTACGTAAAGAGTTCACAGTTGTGGAAATTAACAATAGTTTTAATGTTGTCCAATCCCTGAATTGAAGCACAATGGTTATTATTACCTCTTTTGTTATTTTTCTTCCACGTAGGATATGGTAGCCTGAGGGATTTTTACCTATAAGTAGGTTTTTTAGCCTAATCACTCACTCCTGACCAAGAGATAAAGCAGGATAGGGGAGAGAGAGCATGTTAGTTATGCAAAGAGACTCCCATGCCCCATGGATCCAAAGCCCTGGGTTCAATTTAGCTTCTCTGCCAGAAGCCAGAGCCAAGAAATGCTTTTCAAGAAGTATGAGAAGAATCAGAGAGCTCACTGCTCCCCCCTCTCTCTCTCTCTCCCTCCCTCCCCCCTCCCTCCCTCCCTCTCCACTCCCATCTCTCTTTCTGTCTCCATCTCTTTATATGAATTAAAAGTGGTCTGGGAACTATGAAATTGTGCATATGTAAGACCAAGGCTCCCCCCAAAAAGTGAGGGAAATGGTTCTGAGGTATGGAAAGTTCTTCCCCTCAAAAGTTGATGAAATAGTGAGATAGTTGCTTTTTTGTTTTCTACTTTTTCCTATAGAATTTTCATGTCCCACCATCATCCCTACTTAGAATCCATCTTAAAGAATCCTGAATCCAGGAGTTATTGCTTGTGGCATTTCCGGTTTGTATTTCTTTTCTTTCAACTAATAGAGAAAGTCTGGAGTTCAGGGATCAGGGCCACATAAATCAACTCTAGAAAAACATTAATATACAAACAAAATTAGCTGTGTGGTTTACCAGCCAACTCAATCTTCATGTACTTCTTTTCTGTCTCTGTAAGATCTGGTTATGAGTTGTTTTTTGTTTGTTTGTTTTAGAAAAGTGTATTAAATTGCATAAATTTAATCATATAGCTTTAGTTGTTATAGACCTATTCTTTTAGTCAGGACAAATTCACATTTTCTGACTTGCCGGGAGCACAGTTACTCCCTGAGAAATAAAACTTGCTGCATTCTCATAAATATGAGTTCACACTGAACTTGGCCCCGTGAGTACTGAGGTTAAAATCGCATATCATGGAGACTTGGCTTGTCATGATTTCGCTGAATTCATGAGCAGTTATGGCTGTAATGATAATAGCACACTGCAGTTTTCTGAATGCATAAGACCTGTAATAACAAGATATCAATATATACCGCCTTGAAATATCACATCCTTATAGTCATTGAGAAGTATAAATAGAACTTAAACTTGCAAACAACTTCTAAAGCTGTCTTCCTAAACAATGCCAATATGAACAATGAAAGCACTTATTCGACTTACATGTGCATTGGGATACACTTTAGATCAATTTAAACAAAGTAACTTTGACACAGCTTAATACTTAAGTTTGAGATGTGACCTCCAAATTATCATTGTTACTACTTGGTTTATTCAGGTTTTTATTTGTCAGTTTTGTTTATTTATTTGACCAGAGAATTGCTCAGCTATGGCTTAAGGTGGCACTGGGAACTGAACGTGGAACCTTGGATCATCAAGAATGAGAATCATTTAAAAATATTTTTTATATTATCTTTATTTATTGGATAGAGACAGCCAGAAACCAAGAGGGTGATAGAGAGGGAGAGAGACAGAGAGACAGCTGCAGCCCTGCTTCACCACTCGTGAAGCTTCCCCCCTACAGGTAGGGACTGGGGGCTCGAACTTGGGTCCTTGTACACTGTAACATGTGCAGTCAACCAGGTCCACCACCATCCAGCCCCTACAGATACACCAACCAGCCCCTACAGATACAGATTTTTTTATCCAATGTGACCTCTATCCAATAAATAAAGATAATATAAAAATATTATATTATTATATGACCTCATTCTTGAGGTTCCGAGGTCCCAGGTTCAGTTCCCAGCGCCACCATAAGCCAAAGCTGAGCCAAAGTGGTCTTGTCAAATAAATAAATAAAACTGGCAAACAACAAACCTGAATAAACCAAGTAGTAACAATGATAATTTGGAGGTCACTTCTCAAAATGTAAAATGTGGATGAAATTCATTAATGTGACATTGTTTATATTCAGAAACTAGTTATCTTCTATTTCTGAGGAAGAGCAGTAGGTGAATTCTAAGACCCTAAGTTTACTATCATCTGTATTAAGTCTCCTGAAATGCAACTAATAGTGTGATTATGGTGGGAATGTGAACTGGTTCAACCTGTATGAAGAACAATCTGGAGAACTTTCAGAAGGCTAGAAATGAACCTGCCCTATGACCTGGAAATTTCTCTGCTAGGGATACATCCTAAAAATAAAATACACCATCTAAAGACAACTGCATGTACCAAAATTCATAGCAACATAACTGGTAATAGCCCAAACCTGGAAGCAACCTAGGTGTTCAGCCACAGATGAGTAGTTGAGAAAGTTGTGCACAATGAAATTCTACTCAGATATTAAGAATGATGAAGTCACTTTCTACACCTCATCTTGGATAGAACTTGAAGGAATGGTGTAAAGTAAGATAAACCAGAAAGGGAAGGATGAATATGGGATGATCTTACTCATGGGCAGAACTTAAGAAGTAAGAAGAGATAAGGAAGCCCAATGTAAAAGTTGTATTGGTGGTGTATTGCACCAAAGCAAAAAACTTTGAAGAAGAAGGACAGAAAGGGTTGTGGAGAGGGAGAGTTCAGGTTACAAGTTGATGGACATAATTTGTGAGTGAGAATGTTTTACAGATTCCTATCTTGGTGAAAATGAGAAATTGTACCCAGGTGCTAACAATCATACTGTAAACAATTGACCTCGCAATAAAAAATAAATAAATAAAGGCAAAAAAGATGTTTATGACATAACTCACTCCTTTATTATGTTTTATTTAAACTAATTATGGGCCCCAGATCACATCAAATCTATGGTGTTTATAGTCAACAATATTTATACCCCTTTCCCATATTAGGGAGCTACTGTCTTCCCTGATGCAGCTTTCTGGTTCTTTTTCCAGCCATGACATCATCTCCCCAGACAATAACTTAGATCCACTGGCATATCAGATTTCAGGCTCAGGGGCAAAAAGAAAAAGGAAAAAAAAATAGTATAGCCACTGGCCCTTTGGAATATAACTAAAATATGCCTACTAGCTATCTACAAAATGGAGGACCCCCCCCCCCCCCAGCTCTTCATCTGCACTATTCCAGCCTTTAGGTCCATGATTGCTCAACAATTTGTTTGGGTTTGTATGTTAACTCTCTTGTCAGCCACCAGGTTCCAGATGATAGCAGTATGCCAACCAGACTTGCCTGGACAGACAGATGGGATACTGAGTTGTGATGGTGGGAATTGTGTGGAGTTGTACACCTCTTATCCTATTGTTTTGTCAATGTTTCCTTTTTATAAATAAAAAATTTAAATAAGAGGGAACAAAAAAGGTGAAGAATATCGCAGATGCCTTAATATCCCAAATCAGTTAAAATTGAGTTAACCAAAAGGAATTAGTAGTAGTGGGCTATACTAATCAAATAGATCCTTGTCAGGAACACAGTCTTTCATTAATGGAAAGTTCTGATGGAGAAACTGTTCCATTTGGTCATGAAGAGGCAAGAGTTGCAGGTTTTAACTGTCTGTGGATGAGACCATTTAGTATGGGACTTAGAGGGATCCTTACAAGATAGTAGTGATCTTTAACTGATCACCAGTTTTTTTTTAAAGTACTTCAGTTCTACAGCTGTAAGAAATTCAATTTGTAAGAAAACTAAGAAGCACATTTGGCCCTCATCAAGCTGCCAAATGAGTCCTTACTGACTTATATTTTTATTTCAGCCTGGGGAAATCTTGAAGAGAAAATTTAGCTGGTCAAATTCAGGGTTTCCTGGCCCAGAAAAACTGTGGTATAATAACCTATACTGCATACAATTGCTAAGTTTATGGCCATTTTATGCAGCAATAAGAAAATAACACAGGGAATAGAACCAGCAATCATAAACCCTATTAGAGAAATAAATGTGCTAGTCTGTAGTGACCTTATAAATTCAAAGGACACTGAAATATTATCATGGCTCCAAAAATATCCAGAATCAAACTGATTTAAAATGTCACTTTTGTCACCACATAGTCCAATACCATCTCCATATCTGCTCTACATTACCACTATCATTTCCAATTGGACGTCTCAATTTATCTTTTCTATTTTGTAGTGTATTTTAACAATATATCTAAATTATAGTTCTTGCGATAGAGATGCATATCTATGTCTAAAGTTCTCCAATGACTTCATTTATATTTCAGGTAAGAACTAAAACATATAGCACCTTAAATACTATTGAATTGTTTTTCTCTGAACTAGTGGTTTACCACTCATATACAATATTAGCCTGCGTACACCCTCACCCTGCTTTTTCTCTTTTACTTTCTTTTCTTTTAAATATTTATTTTATTTATTCCCTTTTGTTGCCCTTGTTGTTTTATTGTTGTAGTTATTATTGTTGTCGTCATTGTTGGATAGGACAGAGAGACATGGAGAGAGGAGGGGAAGACAGAGAGGGGGAGAGAAAGACAGACACCTGCAGACCTGCTTCACTGCCTGTGAAGCGACTCCCCTGCAGGTGGGGAGCCGGGGGCTCGAACCGGGATCCTTATGCCGGTCCTTGTGCTTTGCGCCACCTGCGCTTAACCTGCCGCGCCACCGCCCAACTCCCTCTCTTTTACTTTCTAAAGTGCTTTCCAGCATGTGAAGCAGAACAAGCATTTATTTATTTTGTTGATGGTGGAAAACAATCCCAACTTCAACTGTTCCTTTCCCATCCTTTTAGTTTCTTTTATTTTCAAGCAAAATAATTTTTCTTGTATTTACTTTTTTATTTTATGTCATGCTCACTAGTGATCAGTATTGATGCACATGATTATTATAAGATCACAGGGACATAATTCCACACGGTTCCCACCACCAGAGTTCTGTGTCCCCACATCCCCTCCACTGGAAATTGAAGTAGTTTTGCCAAGATTTCAGATATGTGTTGATCCTGATAGTCTTCAAACATATTGTATTGTAACACTGTTAACATTCAATCAGTATTTATTGAATGAATGAATGAACGAACGAATGAATGAATGAATGGGTGAATGAATAGAAGTATTATCACCACCGCCCACGACCCACCCTGGAAATATCTCAGAAAAGAGGAGGTGGGACAGTGTCCTATTTTTTTTTCTACCAGGTTAATTACTGGGACTCAGTTCCTACATACTCCATCACTTATTTTCTGGTGGCTATCTATATATATATTTTTTTTCCCTTTTCTCTATATAAAGGGTGAGGCACAAGAGAGAAAGGGAGCAAGAAAACAAAGAGAGAGAGACACTGTTCCATCACTCTACTAAACACACAGCTGCCCCTTGCAGAAGCTTCCATTTGGTGGTCTGATTCTCAGACCAACTTGCTTGCACACGGTAATGTGTTTGTTCTGCCAGGCGAGCCCCTGCTGGATCCAGGATAATGACTTGTAAATCAACAACTCATGAACTGTATTTGTTTAGAAAACACACAACTATGCACACACGCACGCACACACACACACACACACACACACACACACACACGGCATATTTCTCGATAAAGTTTAGAATGGAAAGTCTAATTCTCTGTATAGACAGAGAGATGTCTCAGAAATCCAAAAGGGAGATGAATAGCTTTTTCAAAGATTTATGGGTGTGGTTTTGCTTCCCTACACATATGAGACACTAAAAATCTGTTCAAGAATTTGTATCCTATGTGCTTGTTTTTTCTTGCTTACTTTAACAAACTAACTCATTTGCTAGCAATTAGAGGCAGGAATGCATCAAATGATCCTATTGATAAATAACCAGTAGCCAGGGCTAATAGTAATAATTTGCCCCAAATTGGTGAAATAGCTGGAAATAGACTAAAAGGAAGAATTAATGTGCTATAAATGATGCCGGACCTCATTCTCAATATGCCAAGTCACATTCAGACCACCACCTCTGTAATCTCAAACTTATCCCCACGGAACACCACACAGTTGCTTAGCAATACTAACTAAAAGCATCAATACTGACTGGTCATCTACTGAGTCCGGATCAAATAAAATGCTGCTTTGCATAGTGTATTTGTTACAGCAAATATCTCTTTGGTTTAAGGTAGTTAACTTGCTCCTTTGAAGGCATTACTTAGTTCACATTGTAACTGTGGTTTTTTTCAAATCCATAAAAAAGAACTATTATATGTTAAACACACTAAGAGGAAGTAGAACAGAAACTCTGTTCTACTGAATATACCCACTAGGGACACAATGAGATATAACATCTACTCTTTCCTGTAAATGCATCCAAGACTGTAGTTAAAATGGAAATACGTATCATAAATATTTTGACCCCATAGACATTAGGGTTTCTGACCTCACTGAGAATTGTTTTAGATATAAATGATTATTAATATTCTTTTGTATTTTATTTTGTGGTTAATTTAAGTTAGCATGATTCTAAGTTCTAACACTTAAAGAAGAAAAACTCTATTTTGCCTAAGGGGGAGTTTCTCCAAAAAGTCCTTCCGTGGGAAATTTAAGTTCATTTTTTTCTTGACCTTTGTTAGCCAGAGGTGTGATACACAGTTAACATTGCAGTTCAAATCTGGGTCACTGAATAATGTTTTTACTTGTGGTGTCTATAAACTTTGAATTATCTAACTAGGAAAACAGTAAAGAAATGCAATTCTACTTTTTCATAAATGTATTTTAAATGAGTCTATGGTCTCTTCACTTTCTGGACTTTATTGAAAAGGTACTTTAAGAGAAATTCCCTCATAAATTTCAGAGTTTTAACTTTTTTCTGAGAAGTTACTAGTGGTTTTAATCCAATGACAGAAAGCAAACTATAGTTCTAATTATAATTTGCAACAGCTCAATTATAATTCTTTTATAGAAAAAAATTATTATCTAGCTGTAGCTCTTGTCTTTATTGGTGGAATTACTATTAATGAAATGATAATCTCAGCATTTTAATAGACTTCTGCTGTTGTTCATTGAGGCGTAGAGTATACTGATACGTAAACATACTTGCTATGTTTTAAAGCTTTAGACTAACGGAATCTAAAAACAACCTTATTACACTTTTGATTGATTAATATGAGTGCTCATTGAGTATTTAGAAGAGATTAATGAAAAGACAGCATGTGAAAACAGAACTAACCTTTTACTAATTAGTTTTTCTGACCTCTATGACATTCTCAAAGGGAATAAAAGTGAAGTGTGTAATGATGAATACCTTCTTTGTCATTGGCTGAGCTTGAATTGTGTATTTTCAGTTTAAACATTTTACGTTTTCACAAATAAATATGAATAAAGAATGTTTTACAAATATACATACAAGCGATAGTTTTTTAGTAGACTTAATAATCAAAGTCATGTTATTAATTCAAAAACTATACCGACACTTCTCAGTTTATAGAGATTATCCAGGACAGAGTAACTTCTAAGGATTTTCTTAAAATATATTTTATTTACACTGTTGAGCTGATATACAGTGAGAAAGACACCAGTGTCCTTGTTCAGCTTTGGCTTATGGTGGTGCTAGAGATTGAACCTGGGACCTCAGAGCCTAGGGCATGAAATCTTTTTGTATAACCATTATACTCTCTCTTCAGCCCAACAAATACTATTTTTCATATTGGAAGAAGTTTGGGATGACTTGTAGAATTGTGATACATTTGATGCAGGCATAAACACAATTTATATATTTTTAAAAAATTTTTTATTTATAAAATGGAAATATTGACAAGACCATAGGATAAGAGGGGTACAACTCCACACAATTCCCACCACCAGAACTCTGTATCCCATCCCCTCCCCTCCCCTGATAGCTTTCCTATTCTTTATCCCTCTGGGAGTATGGAGACAGGGTCATTATGGGGTACAGAAGAGGGAAGGTCTGGCTTCTGCAATTGCTTCCCTGCTAAACATGGGTGTTGATGCATACTCCCAGCCTGGCTCTCTCTTTCCCTAGAGGGGCAGGGATCTGGGGAGGTGGGGCTCCAGGACATGTTGGTGGAGTCTTCTGCCCAGGGAAGTCAGGTTGGCATCATGGTAGAGTCTGAAACCTGGTGGCTAAAAAAGATATAAAGCAGAACAAATTGTTTAATAATCATGAACCTAAAGGCAAGAATATTGAAGATGAAGATTTGGGGTTTCCATTTGGAAAAAGGCTAGTAGATCTATTTTAGGTATATTCCAAAGGGGCCCATGATTTTACTATTTTTTGCCTGAGCCTCAACAATGGTACATAATGTTCCACTCTCTGAAAGGAGGTTGGACAGCATACTCAACCTATTACCCGAGGAAATTAGGTCTTGAAATTAGTTTAGACTGGAATGTTCCTAGTCATGACCACAGAATGTGAGCTCATACCTACAGGGATACAGAGGTTACACAGGCTCCTGTGCTGAATATGGGCCCAGATCAAATTAATGAGGTTTACAGTTAACAGTATTTATATATTTCCCTCATATTTGGAAGCTACTCTCTCCTCTGATCCTGCTTTCTGGTCCTTTTTCCAGCTATGACACCATCTCCCTAAACAATAACCTGAGTCCATCTGTATGTTAGATGTCAGGCAAAAATTAGTAAAGTCATGGCCCTTGTAATATACCTAAAATAAGCCTACTAGCTTTTCCCAACACAATTCATATTTTTAAATATTCATTATCAACAAATCAAAATGTATAGATTTGAAAATATTTTTAGGCCCCTGATGATTCTTATGCTTTTCCTCTAAAGTAATTCAGGTTTACATACCTTTATGCAGTGTTTTTACACACACATTTCTGTAAGCAGGCATCCAGATGTACATATATTCACAGTAGAATTTTATACAATGACACAAAACTCAAGTAAAATTAAGAGACACAGCTGTTAGCTGTCATGTATTCACACTGATTTGGACATTTATTCCTATATCTTCTGGGTTTCCTTTACTTCTTTCATGCCAATGCAAAATTATACACAGATCTAACTAATGCTAAGAGACAGGTCATGCCAGGCTAGCTTCATGGGCAGGAGAGAGATGACCGGGAACTCATGGCTGAGCAGGAACACAATCCAATGTTTATTGAGAAAAGAATCTGCGTTTATACTTTCCAGGAAGGAAGTGATAGGGTGGAAAAGGAAGTACATAGGATAAGGGGGAGGAGTAGAAAAAGGGGATTAAACCAATGCCCTGCAGGTAGGGCGGGTCTCAAACAAAACAGTGATTATGTAAATAGACCACAGCATTAAGTAATGCAGGGGAACCGGGCATGATGACACAGATATTAACAGAAGCAGAATTAGCCAAAGGAGAAATGATGACCAACAAAACCAAACTTGCTTCCCTTCCCCATTCAAGGTACTATTATATCTCTGATTTTTCAAGTAACATCTCTTTTATGCACCTATATTCATCTCATCACACTTTCTCAATTTTAAATAGCATTTTTGTTCTTTCCAGAGATTCACCATGATTACCTGTTTTCAAGCTCTTTAAACTTTCTGCTCTTTCACTTTATAACACTATACAGATTCTTTATCCTCAAGGGCTAAGGTCTCATTTTTTTTTTGTCTGCTGTACTTCTGCCAGCAATTGATATGTGTTCTCTCCAAGGAGGCAAACTGCCTTAAGATCATATCAACTTTTTACTCTCTCTTAAAACTTGTATCCATATCTGTTCCTTCAGTAATGATCTTCAGGTATTAGAAGAACTTTCTGATACAATAGCACCTTTTGTTTGGATGTCTATTTCTATTTAAACCTGCCTTTTAAGAACTTTTAAATGGAATTCTTCTAATTTAAGTAATGATTGTTTTATGTACTTTCTTTTTTTCTAACAACATTATTACTTGGACATGACATCGACACAACTTCACTATGCCTGGAAGCTATTTTTTCATTAATTTTTTAAAGTGGTCACTAGACTTTATTTATTTATTCCGTTTAGTTTCCCTTGTAGTTATTGTCACGACTGCCACCTCTCCAGATTCAAAGGAGGTCTCGAAACTTTACATCAGGCTCAACCTGATGCTGTTGACTGGCTACGGAAGAAGGGCAAACGCTAGAAGAAGAAGAATTGTCATCATCGTTGTTGGATAGGACAGAGAGAAATGGAGAGAGGAGGGGAAGACAGAGGGGGGAGAGAAAGATAGACACCTGCAGACCTGCTTCACCACCTGTGAAGTGACTCCCCTGCAGGTGGGGAGCTGGGGGTTCAGCTCATACCTGGATCCTTAGGGCAGTCCTTGTGCTTTGCGCCACCTGTGCTTAACCTGCTGCTGTACACTTGACTCCCTTTTTCATTAATTTTTATAAAACTTGAGAGAGAGAGAGAGAGGGAGAGAGAGAGGAGAGAAGATACATGCAGGACTATTCCACTAGTGAATTTTCTTCCCTGTAGGTGGATACTGAAGCCTTGAACCTGGATCTTCACCCAAAGAAACACATGCACTCCATCTGGTAAGCCACTGACTGACAACAATGTACAGATTGTTAGTGCCCATCTACCTTGGCCCTCAGAGATATTAATGTTTTAATAAATCATTCTTCTATATATCTTATATTTCACATTGAACTATTATAAAATTGGGGGGCCTGGTGGTGGTGCACCTGGTTGAGCACACATGCTATCGTGCACAAGGACCCAGGTTCAACCCCCCAGTTCCCACCTGCAGGGGGAAAGCTTTGTGAGTGGTGAAGCAGGGCTGCAGGTGTCTCTCTGTTTTTCTCCCTCACTACATCCTCCTTCCTCTTGATTTCTGGCTGTGCCTAGCCAAAATATAAATAAATATGAAAAAATAAGATAAAATTGGATTTATCCATAATGCATTGGACTAAATTTGTAATTCGTTGTCCAATCGTTCTTAGGTTTCTGGTTAATACATTTTTAACTGTCTTCTGTGTTCTAGAAAATCATATAAAGGTAGGAATTTCGTTTCTCTCTCAAATCCTTTTCTTTAATACCTAAATAAGATGACTAGTAACTATATTCTCAAATCTTCCTCCTCTTACTATGTCTGAGTAAATTCACTGTGAATTTTTAATGGAGGGTGAGTGATAAAATAAAGTTGTTGTCAAAATAAGACATAAAAATTTTTGCTTCATTATTGTTTCTTTCTTAGTATCTCATTCCCAGAGCAATACTTGCCTTTCTGTCAATATTTACCAAAATAAAAGTTTACTATTTTAAAAGGCAATATAAATTTCCTGTTATGGATGGTTATTAAAATTCTGAAGAGTAGTCAAATTAAAATTCAACATAAGCTTTCTGCATCCCTGTAGCTCTGAGCTCACATTCTGTGGTCATGAGTAGGAATGTACCAAGCTGCCCCAATTTCAGGACCCATCTTCCTCAAGTGGTAGATAAAGTATGTTATCCAGCCTCCCTTCGGAGGTTGGAACATTCTCCACCATTGCTGATCCACATTGAGGGCAAGGTCCTATGGGGGCCCACAAAAGGGGTCTTTTGTGTTGTTCCTGATGGAGATGGCCAGTGACAATGGAGAGAGGGATCTGTTTGAGGTCTAGGCCCATCATGTGGAGTGGCAATCCCAGACTTCCTGACTAGGGCCCCAGATGACAGGGTGGCCTTACAGTGACTGAAGAGTCATCATTATCGTGTGCCAATCTCTTGACCTTATTCAGCTTTTGTAATAATTATTTTGATAAGGTTAGCTTTGGAGTGACTAAGGGAAGTATAATAGGAAGTAGGTGAGGAGGGTATCTAGGTCTAAGTAGAAACTATTTCATTAGGTACTTTATGGTATAAAGACTTTTTAGGTCTTTCTACTTGCTTCATTTATTGACTCACTGCAGACTATTGTGCACTTTTGCTTTAAGGTATAAATTTTGCCCTAGTTTATGGATAAATGTGTACATCTGCCCTATCTCATGGGACCTGGTCTTTATCTAGGTTTTGGGGCTTTGTTAGGAAGTGAACCACCTGGAATGGAATTAGAGAATCATGAAAAGAAAGGTCTCACCCGAGCAATGAGGCTGAAAAGTTGACATTCCACACCTGAAGTTTCTAGATACAGTCCAAAATGAAGCATGCTGAGGTGGTACTCATTGCATTGATTAGGTTGGGATCAGCAGATGCAGTATCATTTGGTATGAATTGAGAGAAGCATGCAGGAAAGTGAGCCCCCTCCCCAGAAGAACAATTTGAAACCACTGTTAAAATTCAGTCTGATTACAAATTTGAAATCTTAAGTGCTTAGATTGAAGGAACATATACTCAGCTATGGTCTGTGCATTAAAAGGTTTGAGACCTTCAGTTTTCCCCCCTCATATTAATTAAATAGTGATTTATGAGACTGCAAGTTAATAGGAGTGTACATCATCACCCTTCCCACCACCAAAGTACTGTGTTCCAATCCTTACCCCCCTACCCCTGGAAGCTGAACATTTACTCTCACCGTCCACCCAGAGATTTTTTTACTTTGGTGCCCTTCTCCAAACTCAGTCCAATTCTGTTTTGAGTTTCTCTTTCTGTTCTTCTTTCTCAACTTCTGTTGATGAGTGGGATCATCCCATACCCATCTTTGTCTTTCTGACTTAGCTCACTTAACATAATTCCTTCTAGCTCCATACAAGTTGGATCATAGAAGGTGTGTTCATTTTTCTTAATAGCTGCATAGTATTCCATTGGCTAAATATACCACAGCTTTCTCAGTCATTCCTCTCTTGTTGGGCACCTGGATTGCTTCCAGGTTTTAGCTATTATGAATTGCGTTGCTATGAACATTGGTATACACATATCTTTTTGGTTGGGTGTTATGGTATCCTTGGGATGTATCCCTAGGAGAAGAATTACTAGTTTCTTGCTAATGCTCACTATGTTGTATCATTTGGGAAAAGTGTCAATATATCTGTTGAGGCATTTTAAAAAAATCCTCATTTTCTTGTACTTTTTTTTTCACTTTGGGAGTTCTCTTCCAAATCATTTTGTGAACCTAAAGAACCAGTCTTCTTTTAGTTGAGGTATTTGTATTACTAGATAAAGGGTGCAGTAGCAGAGTCACTATGTTATTGTGTGTGTGTGTGTGTGTGTGTGTGTGTGTTTTAATCTTAGCCTTTGTACATTTGAGAGAAATGGACAGATTGTAATTCTTGTCTTACAGCACAACATAGACATGATTCTTCGATGTAAATGTCCTTGTATAAGTGTGCTGTCGTGTCAGCTAATATCTTCTGCCATATCTCTTTGTGACCATAATAAGCTCATTTTGAAAAATGTGAGATGCATTGTAATGGGAAAGGCATAGGTCCCCAAATTGGTCTGCAGTCAACATTCACTGAGAGGGCATTTTGTTATTTTTGTACAATGCTTTGTTAGTCACCTAATGATAAAGGAGGCAAACTGCATGGAAAAAATTTTAACTTCTTAGATATAGCTGATTGACCGAATTCTAATGAGATATGAAAGGCGCACTGAAATGAACACCAAACTGAAGTAGGATATTCTAACTATTCAATAGATCTTGATGGATTAGTCACTGGAGGACAAAGTAGAAAATGAGCTCAAAGTGGAAAGAAACAGAATCACATTTTCACTGTGTTTGAGTCTGAATTGATTGGTTGAAGGTGTCTAAATATTTTCATATAGAAATAAAGTACAGGTAACCCTCACTGCATTGATTCTAGTCTGGGAGTGCTCTTGCAAATCATAATTGCTCCCCTGATTCTCCTTTACTGAGCAAGACTCTTGACAAAAGAATTTGATGTCAGGATTTAAACAATTTATAATTTGAGTGATCTGATGGTAGATTAAAAAGAGGATCAAATGAAGGAACAAAATATTTATAGTACTTAGCTCAAATGCACAGAGAAAAAAGTTCATGGAGCTGGAATTCTATTCCCCCCCAAAATTATTCTTTTAAAAAAACATTTATTTATTTATATCCTTTTGTTGCCTTTACTGCTTTATTGTTGTAGTTATTATTGTTGTTGTTGATGTTGTTGTTGTTGGATAGGACAGAGAGAAATGGAGAGAGGAGGGGAAGACAGAGGGGGAGGGAAAGACAGACACCTGCAAACCTGCTTCACCACCTGTGAAGCAGATGTGGGGAGCCTGGGGCTTGAACTGGGATTGTTACACTGGTCCTTGTGCTTTGCACCACGTGCGCTTATCCCGCTGCACTACTGCCCAACCCCCAAAAGTATCCTTTTTAAAGTCAAAGAGAAATCAATACAAGACCAAAATATGTGGCATTGCTGGCTTTATACCTGTCTTTATTTTTAAAACATATGGTTGCCTATGTAGAAAATAAAAAAAAAAAAAAAAGGTTAGTGACTCCTGGAAAGTGCTGTTAAGCCACCCTGCCCTGCAACTTGCAAGTAGCCTGGAAGTGGGGATGCCAGTGTCTGCACCCTGCACTGCTACATTTCTCTGTCACTTGGCCAAGGCCATAAAATGCAGACAAATGAAGATGTTCACACTTGGAGATAATGACATCCCTGGAGCCCACTATGAAAGTCAGAGGACGTGGACACTCTGGTCTCTGTCTCTCTCTCTCTCCCTTTTGTTCTCCTCGCATGCTAGTGACTGTGTTTATCTTTCTATTCTCTTTCCGACTTCTGTTTTACTTAAATAAATGCTTTGTCCTTAAAACTGATAGAGTCTCTTGTGATTTTTCGGTGTGGATATTCATCTTAAGCCCTTCCAGCTGAGCTGGAAAGGGAGCTCTGTTTCCTTTGTCCTGCTTCCTTCTGCTCCCCAGCAGCACAGCCAGTACCAACAATAAAAACTCCTTGAACTAATAAGCGACTATAACAAGTTTCAAGGTATAGCACATATATACAAAAATAAATTGCTTTCCTGTTTACCAACAATGAACAATTGGAACAAACACAGTAATGTTTATATGCTACATATAATCACATATAAAATCACATATAAAAACACAGTAATGTTTATATGCTACATATAATCACACCCAATAAAAAATTTAGCTGTAAATATAATCAATATGACTATTGTAAGACATGTAAGAGAACTGTAATGCTCTGATGAAAGAAACTGAAGCTGAAACAGCAGAATACTCAGAGTATTTTGTCATGTACACAGCATAATTTTGAGTCAGGGCTCTCACTGAAGATTGAAGGAATCATCAGATGTATAGTCTCCCTCTCCCTCTCCCTCTCCCTCTCCCTCTCCCTCTCCCTCTCCCTCTCCCTCTCCCTCTCCCTCTCCCTCTCCCTCTCCCTCTCCCTCTCCCTCCCTCTCCCTCTCCCTCTCCCTCTCCTTCTCCCTCTTCTCTCTCTTTTGCTATCACTCTGTCTTTATCTAAACAAAGAATCCCATGGAGAGGAATCCATGTTCATATTGAAGAAAATTCTGTTAAGATATCAGTTCTCTCAGATTTTATCTATAGGTTCAACATAATCCCCTAAAAATTCCTGCAAATAATTTTGTGATTATCACCAAATTCTGTATGGACAACAATGTAGAAAAATAGACACAACAATGAAAAAGTCAAAAAACTAACACTAAGACTTCTAGACTTACTATGAATCCATAACAATAAATGTGTTGTGCCGGACTAGCTTCGCGGGTGGGAGACAGATGACCAGAGACTCATGGCTGAGCTGTGTGCAGTATCTCTTTATTCATGAAGAATGCAGGGCAATCTAAGCCATCCTATTCACAAAGCCTGTCCTTATATATATACTCGCCAAGTAGGGTGGAAACAGGATGTGACGTAGAGAGGGTAGAGCGAAAAGTGACTGGTGCAAATCAGGGTGTACTAGGAGAGGGGGAGGAGCAAAAAGACATCATGAACCAGTGAGGATTAAACCAATGCCCTGCAGGCAGGGTGGTGCTTAGTTAACAGTGGCTATGTAAATAGAATACAGTGGTTATGTAAATAGAATACAGTGTTAAGCAGGGGGGATTAAACCAATGAAACATAAGGGGATTTGGAAGCAGAATTAGAAGCAGACCAACAGTGTTGTAGGGTAACAGAAGACTAGACACAAATTAATGGTACAGGATGGACACCTCTGATTTATACTTAAATAATATATTTAATTGATGTTTTATAAAGGAACAAAGGCAGCTAAGTAGAGAAAAAATATTATTTTTACTGCGTGCTTTAGTCCCTAGATATCTACATAAAATTATTATAGTCACAATGGAAATTGAAAACTAGAAAAATATTTTCAAACATTTGAGCCCATGAAAATCTATTAGCTTTTCTAATACATTCAAGTTACTAAATGATAAAAATGCTGCTGAAATATTGGTTTGAGAGGTTTCAAAGCAGAAGATAATAAACACTGAAATCTACAAAATATATTTATCAAAAAAGTTTTCAAGATTATCAAATGAGTAGTTTCTCTTCTCCAAGATGATTTTTTTTATATAGTAATCTCAGGTCATTTCTTTCTTTGCATTTTTTTTTTTTGGGTGAAAATGATCTCACATAAAAATGTTGGAGGTCACATGTAAAATGAGCCCATTTTGTTAAATCAGGCTCCATTTACTCAAGATTACACTCTTTTTAGACTAGGGGATATTATCATCTTGTCCTACTTTACCTTATAAAGCTAAAGAACACAGTAAAATGAGAAAGTCTTTTTTGCCCACAGATTTTATGTAATGAAAAAAAAAGGCCAACATTGACAAAAACAAAACAGTTACAGAGCATTTTTTACCTGAAAAATTGCAAGGCTTTTATCTTATTACCTACTTGCATAGTACCACTGTATAGCCGCCACATAAATTAAACATTAGTTGAATGCTACATACATTAATGTTGTGTAACTATAAAGTATACATCTTTCTAAGTCAATAAATAGATTTTTAATTTTTTAATACTTATTTTTTTATTTTCCCTTTTGTTGGCCTTGTTTTTTTTATTGTTGTTGTTGTAGTTATTATTTTTGTTATTATTGATGTCATCATTGTTGGATAGGACAGATTGAAAAGGAGAGAGGAGGGGAAGACAGAGAGGAGAAAGAAGGATAGACACCTACAGACCTGCTTCACTGCCTCTGAAGCGACTCCCCTGCAGGTGAGGAGCCAGGGACTCGAACCGGGATTGTTACAGTGGTCCTTGAGCTTAGTGCCATGTGTGTTTAACTCACTGTGCTACCGCCCGACTCCCCAATAAATAGATTTTTTGGTGGCTTCACATCTAATTCATTCATTAATTCAACATTAGTTTATGTTAAATGTCAACAAATCTTTAGGGCCTGGAATGAAAAATAAATCAAATAGACTTTACTTCATTATGAATGGGCCTTGAAGGAATCATGCTCAGTGAGCTCATCCAGAAAGAGAAGGATGAATATGGGATGATCTCACTCATAGAAGCTGAAAAACAAGAACAGAAAGGGAAACACAAAGTAGAACTTGGACTGGGATTGGTGTATTGAGCTAAAGTAAAGAATTCTGAAGTTGGGGTGGTGGTGGTGGTGGCAGAGGGGACTTACAGGTCTGCTGCATGATGGTGGACAGGACCAAGGCTGCAGGTGAGAGTGTTTTGCAGAAAACTGAGACACGTTGCACATATACCAACAACTGTATTCACTGTAAACCATCAATCCTTCCAATTAAAAAAATAATTTAAAAATATGTTTATTATTTAATTAATAGTGTCACAGGAGAAAAGAGAAGCATATTGTGCTTTAGCAAAATAACTCACTTGAATCATGGGCTGGTTTGACATGTGTGACAGATGTTTGAGCCCAACCCTCACTACTTTAGAGAGAACTTTTGTTATTTCTCTTAAATTTATCTCTCTCTTTCACTTTTATGTCTCTACCTTCATGTCTAGATCTAGAAAAATGCAAAGAACATAAATCTCATATGATCTACCATTCTATGTTTTCAATTTTGTCTTAATTTTTGAATTTCAACTTTGTCTTAAAGTACCAATTGTCCCATGAACATCTCACTTGGTACGCTTAACCCATTGTGCTACCACCCAACTCCCCATGAACATCTCAAGAACAGAAAATAATAGTATTGCTAAAAATCTTACATATTTTAGAGAGTATAAGAGAATGTATTTAGTGAGAGAACACAAAATTCCTCTAAAAAATGACAGAAAAGAATGAATCATCGTTAAAAAAGAATCACTGAACTAGGAGACTTGCTGCTCACTTAATATAGTGACACTTTAGCACACTAGAGGAACCAAGTTTGAACCCCCAGACCAAATTAGACAAAG
This sequence comes from Erinaceus europaeus, assembly GCF_950295315.1. NCBI lineage: Eukaryota > Metazoa > Chordata > Mammalia > Eulipotyphla > Erinaceidae > Erinaceus > Erinaceus europaeus. The sequence goes on along the minus strand of NC_080165.1, from coordinate 147,634,540 downwards.
GGAAATACCTTCTTGCTCAGTGTATACACTATGAATTCACTGCTCCCAGAGGCCATTTTTTTCTTTTTCTTTTACTTTCTATTTTTTAGATAGGACAGATAGAAATTAAGAGGAGAAAGGGAGATAGAGAATGAAGAATGAGAGAGAGAGAGAGAGAGAGAGACCTGTAAACCTGCTTCACCACTCTTCAAGTACCCTCTCTCCAGTAGACAGGGAGTGGTTTATCAGACAAAGGACCTTGAACTGTATGTGCTTATCTGGATGCATCATTGCCCAGCCCCTGAATAATATACCTCTTTTTAAATTTTTTATATTTATTTCCCCTTTTGTTACCCTTATTATTTTTTATTGTTGTTAGATGTTATTATTGTTGTTGTTATAGATGTCATCTTATTGGATAGGACAAAGAGAAATGAAGAGAGGAGGGAAAGACAAAGAGAAAGAGAGAAAGACAGACACCTGCAGACCTGCTTCACCACCTGTGAAGCGACTCCCCTGCAGGTGGGAATCCAGGGGCTCGAACCAGGATCCTTAAGCCTGTCCTTGCGCTTGGCAACACATGTGCTTAATCCACCGCACTACCGCCTGACTCCCAGCATACCTCTTTCTGATGACCTTTGAGAAGAAAATGTAGAATTAAACACTTTTTAGAATATATATTTTGATTCACAGATCATCGTTTTGCTTCATATTGTGATAGCACATTGTGGTGCATTAACACTGTAAGAGGAAAAAGCAGTCAGAAGATTTTTGCAAACATATCTGTGGGAGATAACAGCCCTTTGAAATGGTATGGAGATATATAAGACTAGATAGCATGATAAATATTTTAAAAGCAATGGAATAAAGCATTCTTCAGGACATAATAGCCTAGAACTTCTCTAGTCTAGACAACATCAAAGACATAAAGGTTCAATAATCCCAGAGGGTCCCAAATATAATTAACCCAGACTTAAAGATACCAAGACAAATCATATTTAGAATGGAAAGGAATAAGGATAAATAAAGGATCCTGAAAACTGCAAGAGGAAAACAAAGAGTCACCTATAGGGGAAAACCCATAATATGAGCAGCAGACTTCCCCACACAAACACTACAGGCCAGAAGAGAATGGAAAGATATCTATCTAGTGCTCAATGAGAAAGGCTTTCAACCAAGAGTACTGTATTCTGCTAGACTGTCATTCAGACTAGATGGAGGCATCAAAACCTTCTCAGAAAAGCAAAAGTTCAAAGAATCAACTATCGCCGAACCTGCTCTTAATGAAGTTCTGAAAGGTCTCCTATAAACAAACCACCATAAATATTTCATCTATCAGAACACTCCAAAACTCTACAATAATGGCATTAAAATATCTTCAGTCTTTGATACCAATAAATGTCAATGGCCTGAATTTACCTATTAAAAGGCACAGAGTAGGAAAAAGGATCAGAAAACACAACCCAACAATATGCTGTCTATAGGAAACCCACCTAACTCAACAAGACAAACAAAGACTCAAAGTGAAAGAATGGAAAACTATCATACAAGCCAATGGACCACAGAAAAGGGCAGGAAGAGCTATTCACATATCTGACATGATAGACTTTAAAATCAATAAAATTAAAAAAGATAAAGGTGGACACTACTTAATGCTCAGTGGATCAGTCAATCAAGAGGACTTAACAATTATTAACATCTATGCACCCAATGAGAAGCCATCTAAATACATCAACATCTACTAAAAGAGCTACAGCAATATATTAACAGCAACACAGTCATAGTAGGGGCTTCAATACCCCACTCTCTCAACTTGACTGATCATCCAAGCAGAAAATCAATGAAGACATGAGGGAGCTAAATGAGGAGATAGATAAACTAGAACTATTGGCCATTTTCAGAGTCATTCACCCCAAGAAATGGGAATACACATTTTTCTTAAGTCTACATGGGTCATTCGCAAGGATAGACCATATGTTAGGCCACAAAGACAGCATCAGCAAATTCAAGAGCATTGAAATCATCCCAAGCATCTTCTCAGACCACAGTGGAATTAAACAAACACTTAACAATCCACAAAAGATTAGTAATAATCCCAAAATGTGGTAGATCAACAGTACACTACTTCACAACTGCTGGGTCAAAGAGAAATAAAATTTTTTTTAAGAGTTCAATGGAAATAAAGACACAAGATATCAAAATATTTGGGACACATCTAAGGCAGTACTGAGAGGGAAATTCATAGCCATACAAGCACACATTAGGAAATAAGAAAAAGCACAAATAAACAGCCTGATTTCACATCTTAAAGACCTAGAAGAAGAACAACAAAGGAACCCTAAAGCAACCAGAAGGACAGAAATGGCTAAAGTTAGGGCAGAAATAAATAACATTGAAAATAAGGAAACCATACAAAAGATCAAGGAAAGTAAATGTTGATTTTTCGAAACAGGGAACAAAATCGACAAAAGTTTAGCCAGACTCACAAAACAAAAAAGGGAGAAGAACCAAAAATTGATTGTAAATAAAAGAGGAGATATTACAACAGACACCACAGAAATTCAACATATTATATGAGACTTCTATGTGCCACCAAGCTAGAGAACCTGGAAGAAATGGAAGATTTCCTAGATACCTACGAACTTCCAAAATTAAATATAAAGAACAACTCTATAATATGAACAGTCCCATCACAGATAATGAAATTGTAACAGTTATAAAAAACCTTCCCAAGAATAAAAGTCCTAGACCAGATAGTTTTACAAATGAATTCAACAAAACCTTCAAGGAAGAGTTATTACCTCCACTTATAAAAGTCTTCCAGAATATTGAAGACACTGCAATACTCCCTTCCAGGTTCTATGAAGCCAACATCACTCTGACACGAAAAGCAGACAGGGACACAAATAATAAAAAAAAACATAGACTAATATCTCTGATGAAAATAGAGGCTAAATATTGAACAAAATTCTAACTAACCAGATACATCAGTATATTAAAAAGATTGTTCATCATGACCAAGTGGGGTTTATACCAGGGATGCAAGATTCATTTAATATACATAAATCAATCAATGTGATCCAACACAACAATAAAAGCAAGACCACAAACCACATGGTCATATCAATAGATGCAGAGAAAACCTTTGACAAAATACAACACCCTTTTGTGATCAAAAAGCTACAAAAATTGGGACTAGATGGAAAATTCCTGAAGATAGTGGAGTCTATATATAGCAAACCTACAGCCAACTTCATAGTCAATTGTGAAAAACTGGAAGCATTTCCACTCAGATCAGGTACTAGACAGGGCTGTCTACTATCACCACTACTATTCAACATAGTGTTGGAAGTTCTTGCCATCACAGTCAGGCAGGAACAAGGAATTAAAGGCATACAGATTGGAAGAGAAGAAGTCAAAGTCTCCCTACTTGCAGATGACATGATAGTATACATAGAAAGACCTAAAGAATCTAGCAAGAAGCTTTTGGAAATCATCAGGCAACACAGTAAGGTGTCAGGATAGAAAACTAACATTCAAATTCAGTGGCATTCCTCTGTGCAAACACTAAGTTAAAAGAAGGTGAAATCCAGAAATCAATTCATTTTACTATAGCAATACACAATAAAATATCTAGGAATAAACCTAAGCAAAGTAGTGAAAGACATATACTGAAAATTATGAGTCACTACTCAAGGAAATTGAAAAAGACACACAAAGAAGTGGAAAGATATTCCATGCTCATGGGTTGGAAGAATTACCATCATTAAAATGAATATACTACCCAGAGCCATATACAAATTTAATGCTATCTCCATCAAGATCCCAAGAACATCTTTTAGGAGAATAGAACAAATGCTACAAATGTTTATCTGGAACCAGAAAAGACCTATAATTGCCAAAACAATCTTGAAAAGAAAGAACAGGACCAGAAGCATCACACTCCCAGATCTCAGATTGGGCCATTGTCATCAAAACTGCTTGGTAATGGAACATTAATAGACACACTGACCAATGGAATAGAATTGAGAGCCCAGAAGTAAACCCCCGCAACTATGGACATCTAATCTTTGACAAAGGTTATTAAATGGGGAAAGCAGAGTCTCTTCAACAAATTTGGAAAAAATGGGTTGAAACATGCAGAAGAATGAAACTGAACAACTATAATTCACTAAACACAAAAGTAAATTCCAAGTGGATCAAGGACTTGGATGTTAGACCAGAAACTATCAGATACATAGAGGTACATATTGATAGAACTCTTTTCTACATAAATTTTAAGAACATCTTTAATGAAATGAATCCAATTACAAAGAAGACTAAGGCAAGCATAAACCTATGGGACTACATCAAATTAAAAATCTTCAGCACAGCAAAAGAAACCACTACCCAAAACAAGAGACCCCTCACAGAATGGGAGAAAATCTTTACAAACCATACATCAGACAAGAGTTTAATAATCAGAATATATTAAGAGCTTGCCAAACCCAACAACAAAACAAATAACCTCTTACAAAAATGAGGGGAGGACATGGACAGAATATTCACCACAGAAGAGATCCAAAAGGATGAGAAACACATGAAAAAATGCTCCAAGTCTCTGATTGTCAGAGAAATGCAAATAAAGCAACAATGAGATACCACTTCACTCCTGTGAGAATGTCATACATCAGAAAAGGTAACAGCAGCAAGTGCTGGAGAGGTTGTGAGGTCAAAGGAACCCTCCTACACTGCTGGTGGGAATGTCAATTGGTCCAGCCTCTGTGGAGATCAGTCTGGAGAACTCTCAGAAGACTAAACATGGACCTACCCTATGGTCCTGCAATTCCTCTCCTGGGGATATATCCTAAGGAACCCAACACACCCATCCAAAAACATTTGTGTATATCTATGTTCTTAGCAGCATAATTTGTAATAGCCAAAACCTGGAAGCAACCCAGGTGTCCAACAACAGATGAGTGGCTGAGCAAGTTGTGGTCTATATACACAATGGAATAATATTCAGCTATTAAAAACTATGACTTCACCTTTTTCAGTCATTCTTGGATGGGCCTTGAAAAAATCATGTTAAGTGAAATAAGTCAGAAACAGAAGGATGAATATGGGATGATCTCACTCTCTGGCAGAAGTTGAAAAACAAGATCAGAAGAGAAAACACAAGTAGAACCTGAACTGGAATTGGTGTATTGCACCAAAGTAGAAGACTCTGGGCTGGATGGGGGGGGGGGGGGATGTGTGGAGAACACAGGTCCAAAAAGACAGAGGATCTCTTGAGGGTTGTATTGTTATGTGGAAAACTGAGAAATATTATGCATGTAAAAACTATTGTATTTATTGTCGAATGTAAAACATTAATCCCCCAATAAAGAAATCTTTTAAAAAAAGTAGAACTCAGCAGAGGCTTGGTCTCTCTGTCTCGCTTATTAAAATTAAGCAAATAAAAAAGTCATTTTAAAATAATAAAATGACTAAAAGTAAAAAGCATGAAAATTTAAAAAATTGGAGAAAGAACTGACAAGACCATTCACCCAAGAAAATAATTCAGATGACCAACAAATACATGGAAAAATGCTCAAAATCACTGATGATCAATGAAATTCAACCAAGATAAAAATGAGATAGCCTCTCCTCCTCCTGAGACTGGACTAAATGTAAAAGGGCAGAAATAAGAAGTGCTTTCATGGATGTGGAGAGTAAGGAATCCTTCTGCACTGCTGGTGGGAATGTAAATTGGTGCATCTCCCTTGAAAACAGCTTGGGGATTCCGGAAAAAAATGAAAATGAACCTGCCGCCTGACCTAGTGATTCTTCTCCTAAGCATCTTTTTAAAGAATGCAAAAACACTTATCTGGAAAGATCTGCATGCACCTTTACTTGTAGCAGTGCTATTTGTAATTTCCAAGCCAAATTCCCAGCAACTGATGAATAGCTAAGAGTTATGGCATATATATGCAATGGTACACTACTCAGCTATAACTCAGTTTCAACATAGATGGAACTAGAAATAATGCTGAGCTTAAAAGCCAAAAGGAAAATGATGAATATCTGATTATCTCAGTCACAAAGTGGATTTAAGACACAAGGCAATGGACAATACATAGAGCTTCCTTAGTGGGCCATGTCCTGTTGTAACAACAGGTCTGAGGATTCCAAAGGCAAAAGGAAGCGTGCAAAGGGTAGGTTAGGGACTCAAATTCCTACGGTGGAAAAAATGATGACTCGCAAAAGGGTAACGTGAAAATTATAACAACAGCCATATAAAACAATAGCCCTTCATTGAAATCAAATATGGGGACCTGGTGGGTTTGCATCTGGTAAAGAACTCACACTACAGTGCACAAAAGCCCAGGTTCAAACCCCTGGTCCCCATTTGCAGGGAGAAAGCTTCATGAATGGTGAAACCGGGCTGCAGGTGTCTCTCTCTCTCCCTTCTCCCCCTTCTCAATTTCCCTCTCTCTATATCCAATAAAAAGTAAATAAAATCATAACTGAAAATAAAATCAAATATTAAGATGAATTGTGCTATGAAATGATATAGCTACCAAGATCAATGAAAGTATTAGAGATATTGAAACATTTTATTAGGAGAGGCAGTAGTAATATTTTAGATGGGTAATACTGAGAGTAATAAAATGTAGAAAAGATATGGAATAAGGAGGTGTTAAAAGATATTTAAAGCCCAACAAGAATTGGGAAGTGTCCACAAGATTGGTAAACAAATATATGACTACAGACAAATTGTACGTGGAGAGATTAAAATGAAACCTCAGAATACAATCTCTCAGATTTTTCTCCCTAATTCCATATGCTGCTTTCCATTGCAAACACCTTTCGAATCACCATAGATGAGACAGAAATTAACCAGAAGTTTAAATATCTTTTATATACTTGTTAAATTTATCTCCTTAAATGAAACCATCAAACATGAGATTTTATTAAATTTCTGATGTGCAGTGTATTAAATCCGATTATCTGTGTCTCTTCCACTGAATTAAAATATATTTAAATTCTTCATTATTAAATTATTACAAGTCAATGATCATAACTTGCTCTTAAACAGTATTATATCAAAAGATCAACATCAGTTTTGAATATTTGAATTTTATAGCCTTTGTCACTAAAAATTAAAACAGATCTGTAGGGTGTTGGAAATTTGATTTTTTAAAATATTACTATAAAGCATATTTTTATCAACTTATCAAAATATATACCAGTAGAGAAATGACTCCATTAGTCTAATTACATGAAAGTTACCAAGCTATCATAATGAAATTTTAAATGAAACAGATCTCAAAAGAAAATTATGAACTTTTTTCTTTTTATGCTGAAAAACAGGAGGAAGATTTTGATCTGACTTCCACTTTACATACACACAGAAATGGAGCCCATATGTTGCATACCTAGAACCATAGGGCAAGGCGCAAGGATGCTATTTTGAATGTGCACAGCTTGTGCCTAGAGGCATTTATGCATAAATCCTTTTTTAACAGAGCTCAAATTCACACCCACATTTTACAGTTCAATGAACTCAGTTTGAACAATGCATCTACACTTTGACCTGAAGCTGAAAATATATAAACCAAATGAAAACAAATCTGACTATACTTCTTCAAATTTATGTTCATGAATATGTATGTTTCAAACAGGTCTGCATAAAAATTGAAATGGGCTTAGCATACCAATTAAAAGTGTCTGTTAATGATACACTGAATCTCAGAAATGTCTAGAAGTGGTTTTTATTTCTCATAAAGAAATATATATTTTCAGTTCATCCCACTATGGGATTTAGTAAGTTTAGTGATTATAGGGAATATTGTGTTACATTATATATTTACATTAATGTATAAAATATATTTTAGGTTATTTTAAGAAGACATATAATTTTGTAAAATTATTTTATGTACCTAAAATATAAATGCATGTAGTGTAAAAATTGGTTATTTTTCATTTACATTTAAATTGTTTTTTTATTATTGATTTAATAATGATTCAGGAAATTCTTGACAGAAATTCTAGTCCCTAAAATAATTATCCCTATCTTTCTTTTCTTTCGAGCATGCCTATGACATACATGTCATTCCTCCTGATATTTTCTCTTAATGGCTAATTTTATTGTTATTATTTTTAATTTGCTGCCACTGGGGTATCACTGTGGCTTGGCTTCTGCATAATGAATTCACCACTCCTGGCTCTTTTCGGTTAATGCTTTCTTTTGAATGTCTCCTCTGCCCTGTGTATTAGCTCACTACTCTGTTACAAACTTTCTTTTCTATCTTTCTGTCTTTTTCTTACATGTGATTTTTATTTTTTGTTTTATTTATTTATTTATTTACTTATTTATTATAGGCTAGAGACAGCGGGGAATTGAGAAGGGAGGGGAAGACAGAGAGGGAAAGAGACAGAGAGACACCTGCAGCCCTACTTCACCACTCATGAAGCTTTCTCCCCTGCAGGTGGGGACCAGGGTCCTTGAACACTATAATGTGTGCTCTTAACCAGGTGCACCGCCACGTGGCCCTGATTTTTATTTTTTTTATTACTTTCCATATAATGTAATATTCTTTACCTCTTTTCTTTCTGTTAAGAATTCAGTCATAATGTCTGTTTATTGAAGTTTTCTCCCACTGAATTTCTCCTCAGTGAGATCACCAGGAACATAACTTTAAAGTCCCCTAGGGGAAATTTTTATACCTGTGTTGAATTTTTTGCTGCCCTGGTCCGTCAGTATGATGGATTTCCTTGTCTTCATATGTCTGATGCTCCATGAATACATAGGTGTTTGTGTTTAATCAGACTCAGGTCTGATCACAGTGGTTGCCGTGCCTGGCATAGGCTATAACATCAAGGATGAGCTTATCTGACTAGCCACTCTGAGTTTGATGTAATTGCTCATGAGTCTCTAGACTGTCACGTTCAAGGATTTGTCTGAAAATTGGTGGGGGCCTTCTGTTATGGTATCAACAACATGTATATTCAAGGCTAATGGGACCTAGAATATGGCAGCCTGGGCCTGCAAGGGATAACTTCTCTTGGAATCTGTTTCGACGTTATATTATAGACATGAAATTACAATATGGAGTCCGCCAGTATTTCTCTTAGCAAGTTATAGAGACCATCAGAAATGGTGTTGATATGATGTCATAAAGTTTGTAACTTTTAAATTCCTGTGTCCCATTGTTATAACTCTGAAGATATGAAATTGTAATACCATGAGCGTAGTGGAAATTCAGAATAACCTGCTTTTTGTTTTTCTCAACTGCATACCTTACACTTGCCTCTGTGTTGCCACTATGCACATGGAAGGGATTTCAGTTTGATAGACATCACCTATCCGTGCCCTAGGTGCTAAGTTTTTATCCCTTGTTCTGAAAGCTTGTTGAAATTGAATCTATTTCTATGCAGTTTTTATTCCTTCATGTATTATTTTACCTTGGCTGTCAAGTTCTCCCTATTCAGTCATCTTGCCCCTGCTCCTTATACATATGTCCCTTATAGAGGGAGAAAGTGTCATTTAATTAATAGTCTAGGGTTTTTTGATCCTGAGGGTTTTTTTTATTGTTATTTTTATTTGTTTGTTTGCTTATTAATGCTTGTTTTTCATTTCTAAGAGGAAACTTTTATTTCCTCACTTTATAGAAATATGGGAATATCAGAGTAATAATCATATTATTCATCTTTAAATTCACACCCTGAGTATTAGTTAATATATTGGATTTTTTTCATTTTTTAAATTTTAATAGTTTATTGTGAAGTTGTTGACACATGGGCACTGTTTCTCGGCTCCGTATGACAGGTTCTGCTAAAGACTCTCACACTCCACCATCATGCACCAGGATCCCAAAGTGTTCTCACCCCTTCTTTCCCCAGAGTCTTTGCCTTGCTGTGATATACCACATCTATGCAAATTTCATTTTGTGTTTTCCCTTTCTGTCCTTGTTTCTTAAGTGAAATCATCCTATGAATAGTCAGATCATCCAATATTTGTCCTCTTTTTAGATAATCTTCTTAACATGATTCCTTAAAGTTCCTTTCAAGAGGAGACAAAGGAGATGATTTCTTCAGCAGTTCTAAATTTTAGGTCACTCGACACTAAAAGGAGTAACGTGCAGTTTCATTCACTTGTGATGTACAATTTAAAGCTTAACTATTTCTACTTCAAGCACTGCTTAAGGTTCATATATTCCAAATGACCTTTGGTTAATTATTGCATCAAATGCTACAATCTAGCTATTTTGATTCATACATTTATAAATCATATTTTAAATTGCCTTCATGGTTATTGAGTATATTAATTATACGTATTCAAAGCAATGAAGAAATAAAATGTAAGTTTTGTGAAAAGGAAAATAATTTCTATCCTTTCACACTCAAGATAGCTATTAGATAAGATTGCCCTTTATCCATATGTACTATCAGGGAGTTCTTGAATTTTTTTAAATAAAAGGCTTTGCATGAATGAATCAGATCTGTTATTCATACAGAATATTCAATTACCATAATATTATACCTCATAACTGAAATGGCTCTGACATTAAATTAATGAAGCAGTATGTCATTAAGAGTTTTGTAGGTATGACAACTTTCTTCTAATAATTTTGAAAGATTTTTCACCTAATATTCTTAATCATAAGATGGAAATCTGGAGTGAATAATTTTTGGTAGAGTGACAAACTAAATTGAAATGTCAATAACCACAACAAAAAGGGTATCAAGAGAAGATGAACAGAGACTATACTTGGACAACAGGTTTAAGAAACTAGAAACTGAAACATTTAAATAAAAATAAAGCTATAGAAACATCAGAAATAGAGAAGTAGTAACAGTCAGTTAAAATTAAATGATAACAAAGAATACCAGTAAAGATAAGGATGAAAGATAATTATGTTAGAGATGCATTAGCAAAACATTAAACTAAATTCTGCCCAAAAAGATCCTTGGATATTGCTGAATTGATCTGATCATTTATGAAGCTTTCTAAAGTGAATAAAGCTAAATGATTAGAACTATATAATTAAGTTATATATGAAAAATGTTATTTTATCTTTCCTTTTTAAAGCACTTAAATTGAGGTTACGTATCATTACGTATTATATGCATCTAACATTGTAAAGTATAAGCATTATGTTATATATAAAGGCCTCAAAATTAATCATCTAGCATAACTGAAACTTTTTTTTAGCTGTTGATCAAATCTCCACTTCCCATAGTCTCTTACAAGACCATTCTACTCAACAGACTTTTCAAAACTCTAACACCCTGCATCCATTTTGATGCTATCGCTTACTTAATTTTACTAGAAGGTTCAATAAATGATTTTCAAACAGTAGCTAGGATTCAAGTTCTTTTCTGAAGTGTCTATTCAGAATAATCTCTTGACTCCTATAACAAGGAGTTGCAATCATTCCGTTATGTCATCAGGATAGTCAAGTGCATGCAAAGAATGGGCAATGAGTATCCCGTGACTGCTGTCTCATCAGTAACAGTAAAATACATGTCCTTGTTCTATGATTCTAGAGCTGCTAACTATGGGGGAAGAAACAACAGATATGTAAAGACTCTCTGGTACTACCGTATAATTGCTTTAAATAAGCAACCATACAAAACACCTTCATTCCTGAGGCTCTGAGGCACACGGTTTAACACCCAAACCACCATAAGACAGGACAAAGCAGTGCTCTGTGTCAGAGAATCCCTGATTTCTTGATAGCTTCTTGAATCATAATGCGTCCTATTTCTCTGCTGAAAATCTTTTTTTATAATTACTAACAGCTATGTATTATACCAGACATGCCAGGAATTCTTTGTTAGGGAAGCTTTCAGGTCTACCCTATGGAATTGGGGATGGGGACACAGACCTTTGGAGGTGGGAACAGCATGAAACTATAATCCTATGAACTCAGAATTTTATAATCCACTATTAATTCTACTTATCAACTGTCTAGATTTAAGTTCTGAGTATAGATTTCTTTAGTCTAAGCATTTAATATTTCAAAATTGTAAACTGATTAAACTCTGACACTGGGTTTAAATTGAGAGATTCCCAGTACACAGTATACCTGTCACCAGACTGGGAGAATGATAGACGAGGCACACCACTTCTGGCTCAGAGTCAAAGAAACAACTGTTAAAAAGAAGGAGGAGGAGGAGGAGGAGGAGGAGGGAAAAGAAAAGAAAAGAAAAGAAAAGAAAAGAAAAGAAAAGAAAAGAAAAGAAAAGAAAAGAAAAGGAAGCTACCTAAGCTGGGAAAGAGGGTGAAGGAGCAATTCCTAGGACTAAAAAGTGCTCAGGGAGAAGGAGCAATTCCTAGGAGTAAAAAGTGCTCAGGGACAGCTGGTATCAAATTGGGAGATTAGCTGCTGAGCCACACCACTTCCAGGTCCAAGATTAAGCAACAAAGAACTGTTAAAAAGTAAAAGAATCACCTAAAAGCTCGCCAACTTACAACTATGACTTCCTGTGTTTCCAATGCTATTGTCCCACAGAGGCTGGAACAGCAGCAGGGAGGCCCTGTGTTCACATCAGGGACACTGACCCAGCCTGGTGAGTCAAAGATAAAATCTTTATTTTATCTTTGACTCACCAATAATGTCTATAAACAGGGAAATTGAACACTTTAGCCACAGCATCTTTATCTGTCACAACAACAAAAGGACAATAAATGTGGAAACTGAGAAATAACAAAGCGACAAGAAAAAACCCAAAGCAACCAGATAGACACAGATATAGAAAAAGTGACAGAGATAGATTTCAGAAAATCCATAAAATCCATTGTGAAATCAATTCAAGAAACCAAAGTTAAGATTCAAGAACTCAGTGGTCATTTTACCAAATACTTACAAAGTACAGAAAGAAAAAAAAACAAACCCTCCAAATAGAACTGCAGGGCTTAAAGGACAATTTGAATGCCATCTAGGTTGTTGATGTAAGAGACCTTGGAAGTAGACTTAATCAGGTGGAGGAGAGAATATCAACACTAGAAGACACATCCACCATCCTGCATGAATTTAAAACTATTGAAGAGGAAATGTTTAATAAATGAAACACTTCTCTCTGAAATAGAAGACTGTATCAGAATAGTAAGCAACAGAGTTTTGGGGATCTCTGAGGAAGGAGAGAGAGAGAGGGAGAGAGAGAGAGGGAGAGAGAGAGAGAGAGAGATAAATGGGAGTAGAGGACATATTCAAAGAAATTTTAGCAGAAAAAATTCCATACCTGAGCAAAGTTCAGAATATTGAAATCTAACAATATGAGCACACACCTACATTTTTAATCCAAAATGACACTCACCAAGACATATTACAAAACTATCCAAAACCAGGGATAAGGAAAAAGTATTGCAAGTTTCCAGGAAATGAAGAAAGTCACATACAAAGGCAGAACCATTAGGTTTTCATCAGATTTCTCACCACAAACTCTAGAGGCAAGGTGAGAGTGGAATGGCATATTCAAAGTATTAAAAGACAAGAATTGCAAGCCACAAACTCTAAATTATCTTTCAAATATGATAGGGAAATAAAGATCTTTTCAAACATTCAGAAACTGAAGGAATTTGCAAATGAGAGGAGTCCCACATGAAAAGAAGAAGCCAAATAACTCCAACTTTTAATGAGATGAGCAGTATTATAATATACCCAGGAACACAGCAAAAATAAGGAATATGACACACAAAAGAGGAGAGCAAAATACAGTGGTGTGGTCCAATGTTTGTGATCCAAGGCCAACTTAAAAAAAGATTTGTAGATATTGTTATCTAGTCACAAAAGTCATGATAACCATCAAAAAAAATATAACACAAAGACAAATAGGAAATATATATATATATATATATATGTGTGTGTGTGTGTGTGTGTGTGTGTGTATGCATATATACACACACAATAGGCAAGACTGTTATAGAAAACCATCCACATAAATTAACAAACAGAAATAAACAGGGAAAAAGTCAACGAGAACATAAAATAACTTCAAAATAAAAACCAGAATGGCTGTAAATGAAACCACATTTATCAATAATCATCCTAAATGTTAATAGCTTCAATTTGCTAATCAAGAGATTCAGTTACTGAAAGGACTGAAAGGCAAGACCCCTCTATTCTGTGTCTGCAGGAAACATGCATCCAAAACAACGACAAACAGAAGCTCTGGTGGTGACGGGTTGGAACAAGGTATTCCAAGCCAACAGTGTGAATGAGTGAGCAGAAACAGCTATTGGAAAATCAGATACTGGTGGGGGGTAGATAGCATAATGGTTATGCAAACAGACTCTCATGCCTGAGGCTTCGTCAAGTTCCAGGTTCAATCCCCCGCACCACCATAAGCCAGAGCTGAGCAGTGCTCTGGTAAAAAAAAAAAGAAAAAAAAGAAAAGAAGAAAAGAAAAGAAAAGAAAAAAGAAAATTAGATACAATAGACTTTCAGGCAAAGAAGATGAGAAGTGACAGACATGGACACTATGTATTGGCCAGAGGATCAGTCCAATAGGAAGAAATAACCATTGTTAATATATATGCTCCCAATATACATGAACCTAATATGTAAAAAAAAAAACAGAAAAGAAAAAGGAAAGGTTACAGCAGCACAGTATTAGTTAGAGACCTCTACACAGCACTCACAGCAAGAGACAGATCATTAGGACCAAAAATCAACATGAAATAGAGGCCTTATATGAAGTCATAGGTGAGATGAACTTAACATATATATTCAGAACCTTTAATTACCCGCACACACCAAAATATATATATATTCTTTCAAGTACACAATGAAAATTCTCAAAGATCAACCATGTTGTGTTGGAACACAAAAATAGCCTTAGTAAATCATATATATTATAGAGAATCTTTTCTGACTCAGGGCTGTTGCCTTTTTAAACTCTAAAATTATAAGGAACTTTCTCCATTCTCTTTAAAAATCCATATTTCCCCCAGTCCTAGTACCTCTGGGACACTGCTTGTATTTATTAATTGCTCCCTCTTGATATTTTACTTGTTATATTGCCTCTACTAACCTCAAAACAGATGAACATGGAAGTGTGTTATGCCCAATAATATCCCTGCTAAACATAGATTCTAAGGACATGAACACATTAAAGAAATATATGCAACTCTATGTTCATAGCTGCATTATTCCAATAGCCAAAATGTGAAAGCAACCTAAATGCTCACTGGCAGGACTATACGCTAAATGAAACTACTCTATAATTAAGATGATATTGTATCCTTTGTGACAAAATGGTTGGAACTGGAGATAAATGTGCTTGGTGAAGTAAGAAAGAAGGTGAAAGACAACTATAGGATGATTTTGCTCATATGTGGAATTAGGAATTTGAAACATATAAACTTGGAGTGAGGAAAGAGAGAAGGAAAGAAAGAACGAAAGAAAGAAAGAAAGAGAGAGAGAAAGAAAGAGAGAGAGAGAGAAAGAAAGAAAGAAAGAAAGAAAGAAAGAAAGAAAGAAAGAAAGAAAAAGAAAGGAAGGAAGGAAAGGAAGGAGGGACGGAGAGGAAGAGAGAATTAGCAAAATTGACACTAAGTCTTTGTAAGAACTATGATGCCTGCCTGCTACTGATGGGAGTGAGTGGTTGTGCATCTTTGATGGTTGGTGAAATTTGCACTATTTTTAAAAGTTAAAATGGATTTATGTGCCACTAATGTTCACTGCTGAACTATTCACAATAACCAATATGTGGAAGTAGTTTATATGTCCATTAACAGAAAATTGGATAAAGCTATATGTTACCTATTTAATATAATTATACTCTGCAATTAAAAATGATATTGTTTTGTTCTGGACCAAATGTTTGGGACTAGGTGTGATTATGCTAAGTGAAATAAAAAACAGATGTGAATGATGACTACAGGATGCTTTTACTTTTATATAGAGTATAGATAAATAACCAAATAAAGCAAAATGCAGGAAGTTGAAAAAAAAAAAAACAACATTGAACAAACTGTCTCTGAAACTTTGTGAGAACTTTATCACCGAGGTCACAAGCATTTTGATGGTGGTAGTGACTTAAACAACCATGCTAGCAAGAAACACCTGTGCTGTTGCGTCTGCTATTAAATCACTAGTAGCTGGTTTAAAAAACTATTCTCTGAGGGTGGGGATATAGCATAATGGTTATGCAAAGAGACTTTCATTCCTGAGGCTAGGCTCTCAAGTCCCAGGTTCAATCCCCCACACCACCATAAGCCAGAGCTAAGCAGTGCTCTGGTAAAAAAAAAAAAAAAAAAAATATATATATATATATATATATATATATATATATATATATTCTCTGAATTTGTCATCTATCAATTCATTGCTTATTTATTTTCAAATTTGCACTCTGGTATTGACATGGTTTTTGACTCATTTTAATTATATTTTCATTGATTGTGATTTAGCAGGAATCTTGTGCAAAATGTAACAAAAAAATCACTTTGTCCCTGTTATAGATACCCTAATAGAATTCCTCACCCCCGACGTTATTTTTGCTAGCTGTACTCGTCTTTACAATTATCCTTCTACATTCGATTTGAGTGGAATTTTATGCTTTACTAGAGGGTTCTTGGAATTTATTAATAGTCACACTTAGAAGTTAACTTGAATAGTAACTACTATCCTAACTGCTATGATTTTCATCTTCCTCTGGGTCCATATCTTGCTCAAAATATATTGACATTATTTTCTCCTTCCTTGCTAAAACCCTTAATCATCTTCTCAAAAAGAGACTGAAAATTCCCCAGAGTCAATGGTGTTGTGCCTCCCTTAGCAAATCTGGAATAATTGCTTGCAAAGAACTGTAAAAGTTTCCTAAAGTCATTTGTGCTGTGCCTCTCTGAATAAGTATAGCATATTTAAATTTAAATACTAGTGGGAGATCTGAAACCCCCTAAAATCTCAATAGAGAAATCACTGTACTCTCCCTCATAGCCTATATATACGCGTATGCCTTTTGAGCTATACATTTTGATCTTCTCGATTTTAATATCCTTTGGGTGAACTATCACTTACAACTGGACAATTGTTGCATTTTGCATGTCTATAATCTGAAAACGGAAACTGCAACTTGATATCGCTGAATTCTAAAGACATCATCTAAATGTAACATAGCCTTCCCTTTCTTCTCTTGCCTCTTTCTCCTACTTTTGCCTTCACTTGCATTTGTTTTTCTTTCTACCTTGGCCTATCTGGATTATTCTCCTTACTTACTTTCCATGATTCCTCTCACAAGTTTCCTCTTGCCAGCTGCCTATCTACGTATACATTTTGTAACCTCGACTGCAACACATTTGAAGCACCTACATGGAAGTTGTCTAGAATCTAAATTCAACCTGAATTTTCTACAAGAAAAAAAAAATAATAAGATTTACTGAGAAAAAAATTGGTTGCCCACTTAGACTAATATGAAAGGATTTTTCTTTAGTAAGAAGGGAATTAACGATAAGTATCCTGCACATATCACAGTGTTTTTAAAAAAATGCATAAAATAAGGGCAAAATGTGCATAGTCTGATAGTAGAAAGTGAAAAAGGAAAACCTCCCATTCACTTAAGATGTTATAAGCTCTGGGGGCCTATAAGATAATGAAATTGCTTGCATATGTTAATGATTGCTCTGTAAAGCATTAACTCCCTCAATAATAAAAAAAAAAAAAGAAGTTATAAAGTGTCGTCCCTCTAGCACTTGGTGGTAGTAAAATGCACATTTAAAAGAAATATTGGGAGTCAGGCAGTAGTGCAATAGGTTAAACGCATGTGGCACAAAGTACAAGGACCAGCATAAGGATTCAGGTTCGAGCCCCCGGCTCCCCACCTGCAGGGGAGTCGCTTCACAGGTGGTGAAACAGGTCTGCAGGTGTCTGTCTTTCCCCCCTCTGTCTTTCCCCTCTTCTCTCCATTTCTCTCTGTCCTAATGACGACATCAATAACAACAACAATAATAACTACAACAACAAGGGCAACAAAAGGGAAAATAAATAAATCTTCTACTTCTAGCGTTTGCCCTTCTTCCGTAGCCAGTCAACAGCGTCAGGTTGAGCCTGATGTCAAGTTTCGAGACCTCCTTTGAATCTGGAGAGGTGGCAGTCGTTGACTATGTGGGTCATAGTCTGTCTGGAGCCGCAGGGGCAGTTCGGGTCGTCTCTGGCTCCCCAGCGATGGAACATAGCAGCGCACCGGCCATGGCCTGTTCGATAGTGATTGAGGAGGGCCCGGTCATAACGTGCCAGGTCAAAGCCGGGTTGACGCTTGCAGGGGTCTGTGATGAGGTGTTTGTTCTTTACCTCAGCTGACTGCCAACTCTGTTTCCAAGCGTCTGGAACAGAGAAGTTCAGTGTAGGCGTAGGGGACCAGATTGGGTGACGAGACGTCAAGCGTTGGACAGGGTGGGCGAAGATATCCGCGTATATTGGCAGGTCCGGTCGAGCACAGACGTGGGAAATGAACTTAGATGATGCCGCATCCCGACGAATATCTGGCGGGGCGATGTTGCTAAGAACTGGCAGCCATGGAACCGGGGGGTGGAACAGATGGTTCCAGAAATGATCCTCATGGAGGAATATAATTTGGAATCGACCAAGTGGACATGGGGGCTACGGAACCATACTGGGGCACAGTATTCTGCAGTGGAATAGCATAATGCCAGAGAGGATGATCGTAGTGTGGAAGCGCTCGCGCCCCATGAGGAGCTGGCCAGTCTTGCAATGATGTGATTCCTCGCGCCCACCTTTGCTGCAGTTTTTATGAGATGTTCGTGAAATGACAGGGTGCGATCGAGAGTAACGCCAAGATAGACTGGCTGGGCTTCATGCCGGATTCTCGTATCGCCAAGCTGCACATTAAGCTCACGCGAGGCCGAGGCATGGTGTAGATGGAAAACAGATGATACCGTTTTTGCAGTGCTAGGGATTAGTCGCCATTTTTTACAGTAATCAGATATCAGAGACATGTCTTTCGTGAGTGTTTCCTCGAGGGTGTCGAACTTGGATGCCTGAGTTGCACAGCAACTCAGATGAACTTCCTTGAAGTTTCTGGGAGGTCATTGATGTAAATATTAAATAGCGTAGGAGCCAGAACAGAGCCCTGGGGGAGGCCACTTGAGAAAGTCTACATCTGCTAGACTTGTCACCCAGATGCACCCGGAATCTTCTGTTTTGGAGAATAAACGATATAGTGTTGGCCACCCATGGAGGCAGGCATCTTGAGATCTTGACTAGGAGATCACGGTGCCAGACCGTGTCACAGGCTGCTGTGAGATCAACAAAGACAGCACCCATCTTTAAATTCTTCTGGAATCCATTTTCAATGTAAGTTGAGAGGGCCAGGGCTTGTTCGCAGGTAGATTTCCTGGGTGGAAACCAGCTTGGGCGGGTGATAGGAATTTCTCTGTAAGAGGAGAAATACGTGACAGAAGCAGCCTCTCAAGGAGTTTGTAACACACGGAGAGGAGAGAAATTGGTCTATAGGTGGCGGCCAGTGTTGGGTCTTTAAATAAATATAAAAAATAAAAATAATAATAAAATATTTTTAAGTTGGAAAGAAATATTAAATATATGAGGTTTATTTTTTTGACGTTCACACTGTTTTCCTTACATCTGCCTCTGATGAGAGCTGTGACAAGGACCTCATGAGCAAACTTGCCATGCCAGTGTGCTGTATCCATGGTAAACAAATACAATTTTAAATTTCTCCTCTGGAAAATGAGACTGTTACTGTGTTGTCATTGTTGCAATGTTCTATGGTAAGAGATGCATGGGACAAACACAACATGTTTTACCTTTGCAGAAAGCTATTACGTCTTTCTTTTCCCACCAAGAAGCATAGACTTTTTCTTATTCTCCAATCTGTAACATATTAATTGATTATTAAATTTAGTTCCTCCACTGGGCAGTTGGCTTCCACAGGAAGAATGTCTTGTGGATGTTTTCTATTAACTGTCCAATATATCTGATCATGGATAATATAGAGATTGTTATAATCTATGAAATTATAAAATATTACAGTGTATAGATTATACTGTAAATTAGGCTAAGACAATAACAAAATAAAAATTAGCATTGAAAAGCTACTGTGTCAAGTTGTAAATAAAGCAAGCCCAGAATTACAGAAAGGTATAGTGACTTTGAGATATAAATGAAAACGCACCTCTACATTTTGTTTTTTTATGTCTCTCAAGGAAACTTCTTTTATATTCAACGATGGACTGACAGAAATTTTTACTGACAGCTAAGCTTTTCTAAGGAAGATATAGTTATAATTTAGCAACTTTACTATATGGGTAGGAATACTGGATTTGCAACTGAGATCTTACATTTGCACAGTTCTATACATAAAAAGCTTAATTTTGTCATGTTAGATGATAGACGTTTATTTAATCCTAAATGTATCACAAAATGGCTACTAACTATATCTAATTATAAAAATAAGCTTCATTTGGTGAATACACAAATAATTTCTTTCTTTTTCTATTATTTATGGGGCTTCACTGATCTAAGTTGACATTTTTAGATACTCAAAGATAATAGCACCAAAACTTTCTCTAGTATGATGAGAATTCAACTTCAAACTTGAGTCTCATGCACATATGAACATATATGAATATATATGAACAGATGTTTTTGTACTCTTTTTTGAAGCTGTTGTTTCATAAATAAGAGATTCGAACTAGATATTGTGGTGACATTTTAATAGTGTGGTATTACTAAACTTGAATCTGCCAGTAAGTGAACTTTTGTGATTTTCTAAACTGTTGTTTTATTTAAATATTACACCAATTATATGAAAGATTCTCTAAATCTATTGTCATTATTTGGGCAAGGAAAAAAATCTGATAAGGACAATTGAATGGATTGACTGACTAGTAAATTCTTAACTTATATTTGAACTAGAAGATTGAACTCTTGTCACCGTGTCCTGCACGGAGTAAAGTCGAACGATAAACCTGAGAGAAGAAATGAGAGCTAATGGGATAGGGAGGACCAGTGCCAAAGACATGGTAACTTTATTTCTGAGTCTCCAAGATTTATTCAGAAGGCAAGGAGTTCTACACACAATACAAGATTACACAAAGTATTATGATTTAAAGATCAATCGGTTATTGTAAAGATCAATCAATTATTGTAAAGATCAATTTACTGGCATTTGCTTACTTTCACACACTATTCTATGATTATTTGGCAGCCGACTACTGTTCCCTGAGATTAATTTGTCCTGCCAGAATCAGCAGAGCACAAACAGAGGAGTTGCAGGAGTTCACTCAGATGCCATGGTTTTCTTTATCCATGCTTTACCTCTCGGCAGCCTCATCTTACAGAGGGCCTGGTAGAGGCTCGCCTTCTGGTGGTCCCCTACATTGAACAGCAGATATAAGATGTTTTTATTTATTTATTTATTTGTTTGTTTATTTATTTATTCTTTTTTAGAAGAAAGGGAGTTACATGTATTTCTTGAGAAGATTCATTCCAAAAGATTATTGTGATAGGGAGAATACTCTGATCTTAAACATCTGCAAGAACTACTAAATGAAACAGTGCAAGACTTTTTTTTTAATTTCTTTATCAGGGGATTAATGGTTTACAGGGGACAGTAGAACACAGTCGTTTGTACATGTGTAACATTTCTCAGTTTTCCACATGACAGTTCACCCTCCACTAGACATGTCTCTGCTATCCTGTTACACGACCTGAGCCCCACCCCCACCTGGTCTTTTACTTTGGTGCAATTCACACACTCCAGTCCAAGTTCTGCTTTGTGTTTCGCATTCTATTCTTGTTTTGCAACAGTCTGTGAGTGGGATCATCCCAAATCCATCCTTCTCTTTCTGTCTGATCTCACTTAATATTAATCCTCAAACTCCATCCATGATGAGGTGAAGAAGTCAAATTCACCTTTTATTTTAAATTTTATTTATAAAAAGGAAACACTGACAAAACCATAGGATAAAAGGTGTACGACTCCACACAGTTCCCACTATCAGAACTTTGTATCCCATCCTCTCCCCTGATAGCTTTCCTATTCTTTAACCCCCTGGGAGTATGGACACAGGGTCATTGTGGGATGCAGAAAGTTGAAGGTCTGGCTTCTGTAATTGCTTCCCCACTGAACATGGGCGTTAGCAGGTTGATCCATACTCCCAGTTTGCCTCTCTCTTTCCCTAGTGGGGTGGGGTTCTGAGGATTCGGAGGTCCAGGACACATTGGTGGGGTTGTCTGTCCAGGAAAGTCTGGTTGGCATCATGCTAGCATCTGGAACCTGGTGGCTAAAAAGAGAGTTAACATATAAAGCCAAACAAGTTGTTGACTAATCATGAACCCAAAGGCTGGGATAGTGCAGATGAAGAATTGGGGGTGGTCTCCCTCCGTTTTATAGATAGCTAGTAGGCATATTTTAGTTATATTCTGATGGGCCTGTGGCTATATTATTTTTTCCTTCTGAGCCTGAAATCTGATATTCAGGTGGATCCAAGTTATTGTCTGGGGAGATGATGTCATGGCTGGAAAAAGGACCAGAAAGCTGGATCAGGGAAGAGAGTAGCTCCCTAATAAGGGAAAGATGTATAAATATTGTTGACCGTAAACCCCATCGATTTAATGTGATCTGGGGCCTATATTCAGTTTAGGAGCCTATCCACCATTTTTAATAGCTGAGTAGTATTTCCTTGTGTATAGATAACACAACTTTCTTAGCCACTCATCTGTTGTTGGACACCTAGATTGCTTCCAGGTTTTGGCTATTACAAATTGTACTTCTATGAACATAGGTGAATGCAGATCTTTTTGGATGGATGTGTTTGGTTCCTTAGGTTATATCCCCAGGAGAGGAATTGCAAGATCATAGGGTAAAACTTTTCTTTTATCAGTAGGGAAACTAGTCCTACCAGAAACGGTAGTTTGGGTATGTAGTGAACAGACAGTATATTACAGACATTATTTACTTTTTCTCTGTGGCTAGTTGACTGCACAGATAGATTATTGTGTGGAGTGTGTGTATTTGCAGGGTAGGGGTGGGGGCTGAGTGGGGAGGAGGGGGGCGCTTTTTATTTTCATGCTTTCCCAGGGTTGAGAACAAAGTTAAAGCAAAGTTATATGAGTGAATAAGAAAATCCTAACCAAAGTTTGAAAAAGACAAAAGAGAGAAGCATGGCAATTGTGGAAATGTAGTTAAATTGTTTATATTCAAATTGAAAGGTAGCTAGAAGTTTCTTCCCTAGAAACTGTATCATGTAGACATTACTCATAGCAAATGCAATTGGCTATAAAAACTAACTAGTATATCTTCAGATGTATTTACTGGGAAAACTGAATAGCTGCAAACATGAAATCTAGTTTATTTCTTTATAAAAGAGCTATGACTCTGAGAAGGAAAAACAATGGTGATGTGTTCAAATCTCCTTTTAAACACACCAAACTCCTGCAAAACCTATAATATGATTTTCTAAGAATAAGGTATTTTCTAGGAATTTTCACAGGGATACAATTCTATGTGTTTGCTAATTCTTGTTGTCAACACACATAACCTATGAGTTTTTGCAAAATATCACAGGGTTGAAATATTTCATAATGTGAGTAAATTTTTTCAATACTTATGTCACCTCCATATGTCACCTAAAGACTTCATGTGACAATTTTTGGTCTTCTTGCATTATAACATAGCAAGTACTGGGACTCTCGAAAATCTCCAGTGTCTCAAAATTATTTGTACCTTTGCAATTATTTGTAAATTTTAATAGTGAAGTAGATATATAATTTCTATGAATCTAACTGGAGAAATACAACTATGTATATTTCAGCTCAGTGTTTTCATTGTACAGAATTTTTTTTTGAAGATCAACATTAAAAATGTTTGTTAGGGTAGGAGAGAGAGCATAATGATTATGGAAGACTTTCATGCCTGAGTTTAGAAATCCCAAGTTCAATCCTCTGCACTACTATAAGCCAGATCTGAGCCGTGCTCTGGTCTCTTTATCTGTATCTTTCTCTCACATCTCTCTTTCATTTAGATAAGTAACATATATATATATATATTTAATTTTTTATTTAAGAAAGGATTAATGAACAAAAACATAAGGTAGGAGGGGTACAACTCCACACAATTCCCACCACCCAATCTCCATAACCTACCCCCTCCCCTGATAGCTTTCCCATTCTCTATCCCTCTGGGAGCATGGACCCAGGGTCATTGAGGGTTGCAGAAGGTGGAAGGTCTGGCTTCTGTAATTGCTTCCCCGCTGAACATGGGCATTGACTGGTCGGTCCATACTCCCAGTCTGCCTCTCTCTTTCCCTAGTAGGGTGGGTCTCTGGGGAAGCAGAGCTCCAGGACACATTGGTGGGATCTTCAGTCTAGGGAAGCCTGGCCGGCATCCTGATGGCATCTGGAACCTGGTGATTGAAAAGAGAGTTAACAGACGAAGCCAAACAAAATGTTGAGCAATCATGGATCCCAAGCTTGGAATAGTGGAGAGGAAGTGTTAGGGGGATATTCACTGCAAACTCTAATGTACTTCTGCTTTCAGGTACATATATTTTTAAATATTTATATCATTCACAAAATGGGTGGCACAACATTTCATCATAATGATTTAAAATATGCCAGTGAAACAAAACGTGTTGACATGAAGTATAATAGATAACATAAGGAAAGGAAAAACAAAATATTTAACAACAAATAGGATCTTCATGCTAAACAAATTATGGCAGAAATCACAACGTGTCACACTTTGAAGATAATGAAAAGGGTCCACCTTGAATCTCTTGAATGTAGAGGAAAGAAGATTGTGCATTCTTTATATATTAACCAGAGCACTGTTCATCTCTGGATTATGGTGGTGTGGGGGACTGAACCTGGGACCTTGGAGCTGTGGGCATGAGAGTCTCTTTGCATCACTATTATGCTACAAAGTTGTTCATTCTTAGCTTTTATATGTCACAACATGCTTTGAATCTCACACAACTTTTTTCCTCTCCTTAAACTAAGAGAAAAGACTTCTGTGGGGAGGCTGATACCATCTGGGTAATAGAGAATTATTGTCCATGCCAAGACATATGTATTTTCTGCACATTTGGAGTTTTCATATAATGAAATATACTTATAGACTCAAGGATCAGGATGTGAACATCTTTGAGGGGTCCGTTATTCTATCTACTATTTATTATTAAAAATAAAACCTTTATCCTGTTTAGGTGAGATTTTTCAGATTTGATATGGGTTACTGCTATTTCACAGACAACAGGTAAGAATTGTTTTGGGGCAAAAATTTTTAATAAATTATTGCATATAATAGGAATTATATAGTTTCAGTTTAATATTTATTATGAAGCAAAATATGAAACTTTTCCATTTTGTAATATTTTTTTAAAATATTTATTTTATTTATTTATTCCCTTTTGTTGCCCTTGTTGTTTTATTGTTGTAGTTATTATTGTTGTTGTCGTTGTTGGATAGGACAGAGAGAAATGGAGAGAGGAGGGGAAGACAGAGAGGAGGAGAGAAAGACAGACACCTGCAGACCTGCTTCACTGCCTGTGAAGCGACTTCCCTGCAGGTGGAGAGCCGGGGTTCGAACCGGGATCCTTATGCCGGTCCTTGTGCTTTGCGCCACCTGCACTTAACCCGCTGAGATTTTGTAATATTGTGAGAAAATTCCAGGTAATAGATACTATGTAGCAAATGAAATTATTATTAATAATTCATCATTTAATGTAAAAATTTAATGTAAAAATTGTTTGCTAAGATAACTGGTAAGACAAAAGTTTATGAATAGATGGCAGATAGAGAAAAAAATCAATAAATTCCAGGTTTAAATTATGTAAACATAGTTGAAAGAAACTTTCCAAAATTTAACATAGTGTGTATCTGAAACATGTGTTTTATATGTTCCTATTTTTATAATATCAAATATAATCCTATGCTATATTACTTTCCTAAGTAACAGGAAAATTGAATTGCTTTTGCTAGAATCTATGACATATCTGAAAGTTTTCTCCCTTTCTACAAAACATATTAAAATGAATTATTAAATGTGTCCCCACTATGGATAATGATTTCTGATCCCTTTTTATAGCAAGGCTTTAGTGAAGTTTTGCAATTCAATTTGGGCCATTAAAGTCAGCAGACAACATTCTGTGTGAAACCTATTGTCTCTAGTTGAATTATTTTTTTTCTGTAAAGCATCAGTGGTCCTTCATTCCTCCTAGTTCTTTCTTTTATTTATTTATTTATTTATTTATAAAATAAAAATATTGACAAGACCATAGAATAAGAAGAGTACAATTCCTCAAACTTCCCACCACCAGCATTCCTTACTCCATCCCCTCCATTGGAAGCTTTCTTATTCTTTACTCCTCTGGAAACATGGACCCAGGGTCATTATGGAGTGTAAAAGGTAGAAGGTCTAGCTTCTGTAATTGCTCTCCGCTGGACATGGGTGTTTGTGGGGAAAGGGCCCACTGTCTGGTAAGTCTAAACCATTATTTCTGTGAGAGTCTGAGCAGGTTGACCCCTAGTTTTCTCCCTCCTAAAGGGAAGTGATGGTAGGCTGGTCCCTCCTGACCTTGTGAACTTAGGATGGATGGTCTTTTTCAGACTGGAAACTTTCCTGTGCATTCTTCCCCATTCCCTTTGAACAAAGGCTGTAAATTACTGTGTATGGCCAACCTGATACCCACCACAAATATCCTGGCTTTGTTCAAACTGCTCACCCCTGCCCTGAAGTTCTTATATTTTACCCTTAGAGAAAAGAAGCCTGCCTATGCTTTGTGAGGTCATGGCCAGACCTTATACAGTTACTTTTCAGTTGTGATCAAATACTTTGTAGGTCAAGATGTAACTATACATTGTGTGTGGGTTAATGATTACCTCAACCTTCTCTCTGAACTATGGGTATATATCTACTTTCTTGTATCCCTTAATAAATGAGTCATCCTAAGAGACTTCTCCCTGAGCTGGTTGGCCATGTGTTTCCTTCCTTCCTTTCTGTGCACATCACCCTCATCACCAGGGGCCCCCCCTAGGGCCCTCAGGGACCACCCCACTCTCCACCTAAAGTGGCCAGGGAGGTGGAGAGCCCCGGGATGACCTGCAGACATTGGCAGGTGGATCCATACTCCCAGCCTCTCTTGTCTCTTTCCATAGTGGGGCAGAGCTCTGGAGAGCCCCAATTTTTCCCATTTCTTGTGAGTGGATAAATCTTATTCATTTTCCTAATTAACCAAAGGAGAATAACTCAGTAAAGTCGAATAATTTGACCTGGATCAATTTTCTAAAAACACAAGTGATTATCTTGCGTTTTCATTTTCAATTCATTAAGAATGTGATATATTTTAAATATGTGATCAGTGTTTAGGTAATGTTTAGTTGTAATAGACATCATAATCTTTACTCTTATCTTAGTTAAAAATTATAAAATGAAAAATAGTAGTAATTTGTTAACCTCTGATTTAATAATTTTTACATAATGCTAACAAAACAAAAATGAATAATATTTAATTAATTGATGAATGCAGTTTGAATTATGAATACAATTATTATTTGTAATAGCTTTCTATTATTTATAACAGTTTTTGAAAAATGTCATGATTTTCTACTGCTATAAATTTTTGTTTATAACATGTTACTAGTATGTGGTATTAAGACAACAAATAAAAGCTTTATTTCTGTTCATGGAAGTCTGCTGTTCTGATTGTCAGGCCATGTGCTTCAATAATCATAATAGCTGATAATAAAGTGGCAGGTAGTGTATAGAACTGTGTTTATCCTAGGACAATAATTCTTTTTTTTTAAAATATTTATTTTATTTATTCCCTTTTGTTGCCCTTGTTGTTTTATTGTTGTAGTTATTATTGTTGTTGTCGTTGTTGGATAGGACAGAGAGAAATGGAGAGAGGAGGGGAAGACAGAGAGGAGGAGAGAAAGACAGACACCTGCAGACCTGCTTCACCGCCTGGGAAGCGACTCCCCTGCAGGTGGGGAGCCGGGGGTTCGAACCGGGATCCTCATGCCGGTCCTTGTGCTTTGCGCCACCTGCGCTTAACCCGCTGCACTACAGCCCGACTCCCGGACAATAATTCTAAAGGGAGAATCAGTACTCCTTAGAAAGGATCAGATCCTATCAAACACAAGTATGTTTAGTAATTCATGTTCAGTTTTTTTGTATATTTGATATCCACATAGAACTTTTATTACTGGGGGTCAGGTGATGGCACATTCAATAGAGTGTTCATGTTACCTTGTGTAAGAACCCAAGTTCAAGCTACTGCTCTCTACATTCACGAGGGAAACTTAAAGAGCTATGAAGCAAGGCTGCATGTATCTTTGTTTTTCTCTTCCTCTTTTTCTCCTCCTTCCTTCCTCTCTGCCTCCCCCATCCCTCTTATATTTGCTGTCATATTGGGGCGGGGGAGAGAGAGAGAGAGAGAGAGAGAGAGAGAGGGAGAGAGAGAGAGAGGAAGAAGAAGGAGGAGGAGGAGGAGCAGAAAGGGAAAAGGATGGAGAGGGGAGGGGAGGGGAAAAGCAAAGGAGGAGAAGGGGGGAAGGGAAGGGAAAGGAAGGGAAGGGAAGGGAAGGGAAGGGAAGGGAAGGGAAGGGAAGGGAAGGGAAGGGAAGGGAAGGGAAGGGAAGGGAAGGGAAGGGAAGGGAAGGGAAGGGAAGGGAAGGGAAGGGAAGGAGAAATGGAAGGGAAGGGAAGGGAAGGGAAGGGAAGGGAAGGGAAGGGAAGGGAAGGGAGGAGAAGGGTGGGAAGGGAAGGGAAGGGGAGGGAAGGGGAGGGAATGGGAGGAGAGGGGAGGGAAGAAGGGAAGGGAGGGGAGGACAGGAATAGGAAGAGATAAAATTGTCTTCAAAGAGCAAGCAATGAGCCCCAGAGACCACCCTAGTGAAAATTTAAGAAGAATAAATAAGTAATACATTTTGCATAGTTCAGATACTATCCAGAGAAATAATTGAACATGATCAAACCAACAGATTATATTTTATGAAGTCAGTTATTTTCATATTTTACAATGGTTTTTTTTCTGTGAAATATGACTAGCTTGGCATTATAAACACTCTACTTAGATTTCCCTTGTCTTCACTTCAAAACATAGAGAAACTGGATTTTAGAAGATAAAATAAGGTTGTGTTAAAATAGTTTTTTTCCTCTAATAGAAATAAAATATTTTTAAAATGAAGATGAAATGATTATGTTAATTTACTCAGCTCAGACTTATGGTGGTGCAAGGGTTGAACCTGGGACCTCAGAAACTCGGGCCTGAAAGCCTTTTGTTTAACATTATATTACTTCTCTCGTTCTGGTTTATTAGTTTTTCTCACTGGGACTCATTGTGTGATTTCGGTTGCAGTGAGCTAAGTCCTTTGCTGTGGTGTATGACCAGTCTACTGGCTCTACCTCTGTGCCTTTTCATCTTCCATCCTGGTACCCATCTAGATTATTTCTCCTGCCTAACACTCAATATTTTGTCATCTAGATGCTAACAAAAAAATTCTTATCTGAAACCTGAGCTATGGAAACTAGCATAGCCTCAGCTTATACCTTAATATCCTTCAACTAGAAGCATTAGTTATAAAATGATATGTCAAGAAAGTTACAAAATATATATAATAATAATATATATACTGTAACATTGAATAAGATATTAATTTGAGAGAGCTGTTTCTCTCCAGTTAGAGTTAACATGTTGTGTAATAGTTCCAAGTATATAATAAATTATATCCTTGAAGACTATTGTAGTTCTAAAGACTACAAATAGCACGTAATGAACTTAATGGACCTATAATTTAATATTTCCAAAATGAGCTATGTCTTGATAGAATCAATTTTGTGTCACCTTGATTGGATAAAAGATCACAAGTTAAATAGTATGTCTTGGTATGTCTGTGACTGTGTTTCTATATTACATTAGTGAACTAATTTGAATTAGTGGTCTTATTAAAGTTGATTGGCTTTTCATTGTGGGGTAAGCATCACTGAGGACTTGATTAAAACAAAAGGCAAAGAAAAGGGAAATTCATGTGTTTTGTTTTTTGTTGGTATATGTGTGGTGTGGTATGGTGTGGTGTGGCGTGGTTGTTGTGTTTTGGGGTGGTGTGGTTGGTATGGTTTGGTGTGGTGTGATTGTTGTGTTGTGGTGTGTTTGGTGTGGTTTTTGTTGTGTGGTGTGGTTGTTGTGCTTGTTGTGGTGTGGTTGTTGTGGTATGGTGTGTTTGGTGTGGTTGGTGTGGTATGGTGTGGTTGGTGTGGTGTGGTTGTTGTGGTATGGTGTGTTTGGTGTGGTTGTTGTGGTATGGTGTGGTTGGTGTGGTATGGTATGTTTGGTGTGGTTGTTGTGGTGTGGTGTGGTGTGGTATGCTTGGTGTGGTGTGGTTGGTATGGTTTGGTGTGGTGTGATTGTTGTGGTGTGTTTGATGTGGTGTGTTTGGTGTGGTTGTTGTGGTGTGGTTGGTTTGATGTGGTGTATTTGGGGTAGTGTGGTGTAGTGTGGTGTGGTGTGGTTATGTTTTGGGGTGGTGTGGTTGGTATGGTTTGGTATGGTGTGATTGTTGTGGTGTGTTTGGTGTGTTTGGTGTGGTGTGGTTGGTGTGATGTGGTGTATTTGGGGTGGTGTGGTGTGGTGTGTGGTGTGTGGTGTGTGGGGTAGTGTGGTGTGGTGTGGTGTAGGGTGGTTGGCGTGATGTGGTGTAGTATGGTGTGGTTGTGTTTTGGGGTGTTGTGGTTGGTATGGTTTGGTGTGGTGTGTTTGGTGTGGTTGGTGTGGTGTATATGATATATTTCTGTAATATAAATGAGGTATATTTTATTTACTGTATCTCCAATATTTTCTAAACCTATCCATATTCATTTTAAAATGCTGGTGTAAATGCCTCCTTATAAAACTAATGCATTTTATTTTATTAAATGAAAAAACTTATAGAACCAGTTACTGTAATCTTTCAACATACACAAAACACATATAAATTCTATACACAACTTAATAAGTTTCTATGATTCTACAATAATTACTCTTCATCTAGATTCTTGTTCTTCAAACTAAAGTAATTTTTATTATTTCTGACTGTCTCTATTCAAAAAACAAATAAAAGATAATAAAAAAAATTGAAAGAATTACATGGACTGTAGAAGAATAGTACTAATAGATACTTTGGAACTGAGATGATATTTAAAATTGTAGTTTCAATAAAATTAAAATTATTTTCATTGAAACAACAAAAGTTATATAGTCTTACCTGCAGTGTACAGTACTGTGTAAATTCCAAAAGTCCAGCTTCCCACACTGCTCTGCATAGGCACCAGGACACATTCACCACTGTAAGGCCACTACCGTTCACCAGCACTAACCTGACTCTCTCTCCTTTCTCTTCTCATGATATTGACCCTGCCTCCAGCAGTCAGAGGCAGAAAGTTTTTAGTGTGTATTTTTATTTAATTTTTTCACTTATAGTTTGCATGTTAAAGAAGCTATCCATAATCTGTCTTTATTTTCTTAATTCATGTCACATAGTATAATCACATCAAATTCAACCCATGCTATTAGAAGAGACTGTATCATTTTGAATGGCTTAGTAGTATTCCATTAATCATAGACAATACATTGTCCATATTCAATCATGGGTCTGTTTCCTTTCCTTTTTGAATTATTTTTTTTGTTTGTATTGCAAAATGTACTGACTTACCTACATGATTTAATAATGCTTTAAGGGAAAAGTAATGTTTACTGATTGTCTCTCTCCCTCTCTCTCTCTCTCTCTCTGTCTTCTGAATGGAGAGATTAGAAGCTGAATGACCCACACATCATCAAAATGATTTAGCTAGGGCCAGTAAAATAGCTCATTTGGGTATCATACTGTTTTGCCATGTGTATAACCTAGGTTCGAGCCTAATTCTCATCACTTTGAATGTTGTTTTCGATGGGTTATGTTGTTTTCGCCGGGCTAGCTTCACGGGCGGGTAACAGACGACCCGGGACTCATGGCTGGGTTGTAGGTAGTATCTCTTTATTTATGCAGGACGCAGCCCAATCTAAGACGAGCTCAGCTAAACTCAAGGTAAGGTACTGTAAAACTCACAATGCTGTCTTTATATATACTTGCCAAGTAGGGTGGAAACAGGATGTGACATAGAGAGGGTGGAGAGAAAAGTGACTGGTGAAAATCAGAGTGTGACAAGGAGGGGGCGGAGCAGGCGAGAATCCTATCACTGAACCACAAATGCCCTGGAGGGAGGGTGGAACTTGTTAACAGCGGTTATGTAAATACAATGAAGCGGTTACGTAAATAGAATAGTGTTAAGCAGGGGGGATTTAAACCAAATGAAACAGAAGGGGTCTCATGCATACCAACATTTGAAGAAAGTTTTGCTATTGTGGTTTTTCTCTCTCAAAGTAAACAAAAGAGAAAAGAAGGTGTAGTTAAAGCAGAAGGCAAAAAAGGAAGTCAATGTAAGTAAAGACATGCACGCAAATTTATCTGTACTCTTCAAATAGAGTAAAGACATGCACGCAAATTTATCTGTACTCTTCAAATAGAGACATGAGTTTTGCCCTTGGAACTGTTCCCTGAGGCACAGTGACAGGATAAAACCCTTACAGAAAGGTTAATTGAAGATATATATATAGGGGTGGGCGGTAGCGCAGCAGGTTAAGCAAACAGGCAGGAAGTGCAAGGACCAGCTCACGGATCTAAGTTCCAGCCCCTGGCTCCCGACCAGCAGGGGGGTGTCCCTTCACAGGTGGTGAAGCAGACTTGCAGGTGTCTGTCTTTCTCTCCCCGTTTCTGTCTTCCCCTCCCCTCTCAATTTCTCCCTGTCCTAAATGACAGCAATAACAATAATAATAACCACAACAATGATAAAACAACAAAGGCAACAAAAGGGGGAGGGGATAGCCTCCAGGAGCAGTGGACTTGTGGTGCAGGCACCAAGATCGAGCAATAACCCTGGAGGCAAAAAGGAAAGAAAGGAAGGAAGGAAGGAAGGAAGGAAAAGAAAGAAAGGAAGGAAGGAAAAGGGAAAGAAAGGGAGAGAGAAAGGAAGACACCTGTAGCATTGCTTCACTGGTTGTGAAGCTGCTTCTTTGCAGGTGGGGACCAGGGGCTTGAACCCATGCCTCTAAGCCTAGGAATGTGTGTGCTTCGCTGTACCACCTCCCAGCCCCAAATATGGAATTTTTTAAGTTGCCAATCCTTATGAATCTGTTGATTCAAATAAATAAATAAATTTGTGTAGATAGTTTAAAATTGTGAATTTTTTCATGTTAAAAAAACAATGTTGTAACCCATACTTATTTTGTGGACTAGAAAAGGTTTAAAATACACTGATGTATAGATTATTAAGTGAATAGGATTCAGCAAGAATTTTTTTTGTAATTTTTGTATTATCTTTATTTATTGGATAGAACAGCCAGAAACAGTGAAGGAAGGGGGAGATAGTCACCTGCAGCCCTGCTTCGCCACTCTCAGAGCTTCCCCCCTGCAGGTGGGGACTGTGGGCTCCAACCTGGGTCCTTGCACATTGTAACATGTGCACTCAACCAGGTGCACCACCGCCAAGCCCCAGGAATCGGTTTATCTATCTAAACCTTTTAGATAGAATATCATGAAAAAGATGGCTGACAACCATAAACATATTTGAGGTTGCTATGGCAATTAATATCATCGTCCGATTTAAGGAATGGAGACTGTAGGTTATGACTTTAATTGAAAGAGAATAGAACCATTATAAAAAGTCGACCGAGGGACTAGGAGTTGGTTCACTTGTGCAAGGAGTAGGACTCGAGCCCCTCGTCCCCGCCTTCAGGGCAGGGGTAGCTTCACAAGCGGTGAAGCAGAACTACAAGTGTCTCTCTGTCTTTCTCCCTCTCTGTCTCCCCTCCTCCTCAATATCTATCTATCTAATGATAAACGAGTAATTAATAAATAAATTCATCTTTCTAGGTACAAGGTTTTAGTGCCGAAAATAAATTCACCGTCAAATCAGTGAATGGCATAGAGAAGACTGAGTTGCATTTTGCTAAGAGAAAGGAGTCCATCTGAAAACAAACAAATAAAAACCTTGCTTATATTACATTACAGAAAATACAAATATATCTAGAAAATAAAAAGATCAGTGATTGTTAGAGGCTACTGTCGAGGGATCAATATGTAACACGTAAAGCTATAGCACTATTTAGTTAACGTAATGGTGGTTATTTACTATATATCTTTGTGATTTCATGGGACGTGCAATGGCGAAAGCACATTCTAATGTAAACTCAGGAGTGTGTGTGTGTGTGTGAAAATAAAGTGTCAACATAGATTTATTGCTTATAATAAATGTTCTACTCTTGTGGGAAGCATTGATAATGGGGAAGATATGCTTGAGTGGATGTGGGAGGTAATGTGAAGATGTCAATCCCTTCTGCTCAACTTGCTGTGAATTGAAAACTGCCATGTCTATTAAGGGACAAAGAGAAAGTAAAGAAAAGATGTCAGGTTCACTTAGTACTAAAATCCAGCTAATATGTTGCTTTATTTCTAAATTTAATTCATTGTTATATCAAGTT
The DNA here is from genome assembly GCF_950295315.1 of Erinaceus europaeus. Classification (NCBI taxonomy): domain Eukaryota; kingdom Metazoa; phylum Chordata; class Mammalia; order Eulipotyphla; family Erinaceidae; genus Erinaceus; species Erinaceus europaeus. The sequence goes on along the minus strand of NC_080165.1, from coordinate 147,600,054 downwards.
TTGCAAAATATATACACTAAAACATTTACCCATTGTTAATAGAGCCATTTATGCAACAGTAAACAGTGGGGGAGAGTCTAAGTGCCTAGTGCAAAGCTAGTTACGTGGAGCGTTTCCATTTAATGGAATCCTACCGAGCAATAAATAGAAATGTGTTTGGAATCATTTGTTTTATAAATTTATACTTGAATGAATCTCAGATCTTAAGACCTAGCATTTTCAAATCAAGGGACAAAATAATTATATATGTCGATACACACTTTGATAGTCACTTATACAATAGTACTACTTATGAAATCGTAAAGAAATCCAAGGAGGCTGAAAAATGCTATCTCTACTGCAGTTTCTTAGGCGAGATAGGACAGCCATGTCCTTGGTGGATATTTTTCTTAGATAGGCTGTTATACTTTCTGTTATACTATAATATATCTGATAATTTCTGTTATACTATACCTTAAAATTATATTGCATAAGTATTGTAAACTGTATTTTAAGATAAAACTTTCTTAATTGTATTGTACCACTCCCAGTGTGGGTGGCTTGGTTGCAAATCATGTAGACTATACAAAAAATCAGAAAACTAGAAGATCAGAAATATAAAGCACCCCCAAATTCCAACAAGTCAGTGGAAAAAGAAGAAAAGAAGAAGATACATGAAGGAGGTGGGCAAAAAAGAGAGAGAACAAAATCATGAGGGATTAAGCGATCGTATTCTTCTCATTAGTGACAGAAAAAGACAATTTACTACTTGAAAGGATTTCCTTAAGGGAAGTCTTGCATGAAACAAACAGGTTTAATTGGAATTGCCAGAATCAATGCACGGAGATGTAACAGTTGCAGTCTTGACAGAACTAAAATTACAGAACTAAAGTGAAATTCCTAAACTGCAAAATAGTCAAATAGTACAGTCGTAGTAAATCATTATGCAAAGACTATGTTATTCTGAAGCAGTGAAATGGGAAATTGGTGCCAAGGAAAAACTAAAAGGATCATTGCTTACAATATATTTTGGACTTAAAAAGTTTATTAAAGAACTCCTAAAGAATGAAATAAAATATAAGCAGTTATAGATGCAAAAAATCTGAACAGAATGAATAAAATGATAATATAGCTGGTGATATAATTTTATAAAATCACACTACATTTGGAATGGTGTGCGCTAAAATGGGTCCTAGGAATTCTAGTTTAATTACCTTCCCAGTTGACCATAAGACAGCTGCATTTACCCTTTGCATGCCTTAGAGTGAAAGCTTGGATTAAGGCCAAAGAAGATCTATTCTTTTGATTATAATTCATCATTGACAATTCCATGAAGCTGACATCGTAACTTTCAAATGAAGTATATACATAAATGGAAAAATAGATATTTTTACGTGGATGCTAAGACCACATTATGTACAGCCTTAACAAAAATATAAGCTGGACCAGTCTCCAGTACATCTATTTGCATTTGATGTTTGTGTGCATGAGTTTTGTTTTATTATTTTTTCTTTTTTATTTAAGAAAGGATTAATTAACAAAACCATAGGGTAGGAGGGGTACAACTCCACACAATTCCCACCACCCAATCTCCATATCCCACCCCCTCCCCTGATAGCTTTCCCATTCTCTATCCCTCTGGGAGCATGGACCCAGGGTCTTTGTGGGTTGTAGAAAGTGGAAGGTCTGGCTTCTGTAATTGCTTCCCCGCTGAACATGGGCATTGACTGGTCGGTCCATACTCCCAGTCTGCCTCTCTTTCCCTAGTAGGGTGTGTCTCTGGGGAAGCAGAGCTCCAGGACACATTGGTGGGGTCTTCAGGCCAGGAGAGCCTGGCCAGCATCCTGGTGGCATCTGGAACCTGGTGACTGAAAAGAGAGTTAACATACGAAGCCAAACAAATTGTTGAGCAATCATGGACCCAAAGCTTGGAATAGTGGAGAGGAAGTGTTAGGGGGGGTACTCACTGCAAACTCTAGTGTACTTCTGCTTTCAGGTATATATTTTGCACTAGTTTATGGATACGTGTGAACATATGCTCTCTCTCACAGAAACTGGTGTATATCTAGGTTTTGGGACTTTGTTAGAGAGTGAACCACCTGAGATGGAATTAGAGTATACTATGAAAGGAAAGGTCGCACCCGAGTAATGAAGCTGAAGGGTTGTCATTCCACATGTGAAGTCTCTGGACACAGTCTGAAGTGAAGCATGTTGAGGTGGCAATCTTGTGTTGGATAGGTTGTGATCGGCAGATGCAATATTATTTGGTATGGATTGGGAGAGGCATACGGGAAAGTGGGCCCTATCCAAGGGTTCCAGGACTGGGGGAAGTAGAGGCTCTATAGTGGAGATGTGAGGTTCCTGCTGTCTTAGGGTTCAAAAAGACAATCGATAGTTAATGTTATCATCACATTATTTGGTAATTGGGTTAACTTTGAAAAGTCCTTTTGTTATGGTTTGCTGTACAGTACCCAGTATCTTATATACAGCTGTGCTATTGGTTGCTTCTGATCTACTTGGTCTAGGCTTTTGAGAGAGTCTGCATATCAGTTACACAGCCTATATATTAAAAAGACTCAGTCTGTGTTTTGAAAAACTTCGAGACTTACAATTAATTTCCCCCTCTCATATTAATTAACTAGTGATTTATATGACTACATTTTACTAGCAGTGTACATAAACACCATTCCCACCACCAAAAGACTGTGACCCATCCCTTCCACCCACTTCCACCCCCCACTGGCCCAGGAAGCTGCATGTCTACCCCTCACCACAGGGTTTTTACTTTGGTGCCCTACTTACAATTTGGTCAGGTCCTGCTTTAGTTTTCCTTTCAGATCTTCTTTCTCAACTTCTATTGTTGAGTGGGATTATTCCATACTCATCTTTATCTTTCTAACTTAGCTCACTTAACATAATTCCTTTTAGCTCTGTCCAAGATGGGTCAGCTAAGGTGGGTTCATTGTTCTTGATAGCTGCATAGTATTCCATTGTGTATATATACCACAGCTTTCTCAGCCACTCATCTGGTGTTGGGCACCTGGGTTGCTTCCAGGTTTTAGCTATTATGAATTGTGCTGCTATGAACATAGGTGTGCACATATCTTTTGGGTTGGGTGTTATGGAGTCCTTGGCGTATAACCCCAGGAGAGAAATTACTGGATCATATGGAAGGTCCATGTCTAGCCATGTGAGAGTTCTCCAGACTTCTCTCCACAGAGGCTGGACCAATTTACATTCCCACCAGCAATGTAAAAGGGTTCCTCTGTCCCCACAACCTCTACAACATTTGTTGCTGCTGTCCTTTTAGATGTATGCCATTCTTACAGGAGTGAGGTGGTATCTTAGTGTTGTCTTAATTTGCATTTCTCTGACAATCAGTGACCTAGAGCAGTTTTTCATATGTTTGTTAGCTTTTTGGATCTCCTCTGTGGTGAATGTTTTGTTCATATCCTCTGCCCATTTTTGGATGGGGTCATTTGCTTTTTTGGTGCTAAGTTTGCTGAGCTCTTTATATATTTTGGTGATTAGTTTCTTGTCTGATGTATGGCATGTGAAGATCTTCTTCCATTCTGTGAGGGGTCTCTCTGTTTGTTTAATAGTTTCTTTCAATGTGAAGAAGCTTTTCAATTTGATGTATTCCCATTAGTTTGTTTCTGCTTTAGTCTTCCTTGCAATTGGGTTTGATTCATCAAAGATGTCCTTGAGGTGAAGGTGGAAAAGTGTTTTACCAGTGTTTTCCTCTAAGTATTTGATTGTTTCTGGTCTGACATCTAGGTCTTTGATCCATTTGGAGTTGATTTTTGTTTCTGGTGAGATAAAGTGGTTCAAGTTCATTCTTCTGCATGTTACAACCCAGTTTTCCCAGCACCATTTATTGAAGAGAGCCTCCTTTTCCCATTTAATCCTTTGGGCCCCCTTATCAAAGATTAGATGCCCATAGGTGTGGGGATTTATTTCTGGGCTTTCAATTCTGTTCCACTGGTTTGTGTGCCTATTTTTGTGCCAGAACCATGCTGTTTTGATGATTATGGCTTTATAATATAGTGTAAGGTCTGGGAGTGTGATGCCTCCATTTCTGTTTCTTTTCCTTAAGATGTTTTTGGCAATTGTAGGTGTTTTCATGTTCCAGATAAATGATTGTAGTGTATGTTCTATTCTCTTAAAGAAGCTTGGTGGAACTTTGATGGGTATTGCATTAAATTTGTATATGGCTCTGGGGAGAATATTCATTTTGATGATATTAATTCTTCCAATCCATGAGCATGGGATATCTTTCCATTTCTTGGTATCAGTTTCTATTTCCTTGAGTAGAAACTCATAGTTTTCAGTATACAAGTCTTTCACTTCTTTGGTCAACTTTATTCCTAGTTATTTGATTGATTTTGCTGAAACAGTAAAGGGGACTGATTTCCGGATGTCTTCTTCTTCAGATTTAGTGTTTGCATAAAGAAATGCCACTGATTTTTGTACATTGATTTTGTAGCCTGATACCTTGATATATTGCCTAATAACTTCCAGTAGTTTTCTGATGGATTCTTTAGGTTTTCCTATGTACACTATCATATCATCTATGTACGAATAGTGAGAGCTTGACTTCTTCCCTTCCAATCTGTATTACTTTGATTCCTTTCTCTTGCCTGATTGCTATGGCAAGAACTTCCAATACTATGTTGAAGAGTAATGGTGACAGTGGACAGCCCTGTCTAGTCCCTGATCTGAGGGGGAATGCTTTCAGCTTCTGTCCATTGAGTATGATGTTGGCTGTAGGTTTGCTATATATAGACTCCACTATCTTGAGGAATTTCCCATCTATTCCCATTTTTTGTAGAGTTTTGAGCATGAATGAGTGTTGGATTTTGTCAAAGGCTTTCTCTGCATCTATTGAGATAATCATGTGGTTTTTGGCTTTGCTTCTATTGATGTGGTGAATGATATTGATTGACTTACGGATGTTGAACCAGCCTTGCATTCCTGGGATGAATCCCACTTGGTCATGATGAACAATCTTTTTGATATGTTGCTGTATCCAGTTGGCCAAGATCTTGTTTAATATTTTTGCATCTATGTTCATCAGAGATATTGGTCTGTAGTTTTCCTTTTTTGTTCTGTCCCTATCAGGTTTGGGTATCAGGGTGATGTTGGCTTCATAGAAGGTGGAACGGAGTATTCCTGTTCCTTCAATCTTATGGAAAAGCTTAAGAAGTATGGGTACTGTTTCATGAAAGTTTTGTAGAATTCATTTGTGAAGCAATCTGGTCCAGGGTTTTTTGTTGTTGGAGAGATACTTAATAATAGTTTCAATTTATTTGTCTGTGATTAGTGCATTTAGATTTTGTAGTTCTTCTTGGTTCAGTTTTGGAAGGGCATATGCTTCTAGGAATTGTTCCATTTCTTCCAGATTCTCTAGCTTGGTGGCGTATAGTTCTTTATAGAAGTTTCACAGGATTCTCTGGATTTCTGTGGTGTCAGTTGTGATATCTCCTCCATCGTTTACAATTTTATTAATTTGAGTCTTCTCTCTTTTTTGTTTGGTGACCTGGCTAGGGGGTTGTCAATTTTGTTTAATCTTTCTAAGAACCAACATTTGGTTTCATCAATCTTTTGTATGGTTCTTTTATTTTCGATGTTGTTTATTTCTGCTCTAACTAGTGATTTCTGTCCTTCTGGTTGCTTTAGGGTTCCTTTGTTCCTCTTCCTCTAAGTCCTTGAGGTGTGCAGTAAGGTTGTTCATTTGAGCTTCTTCTTGGTGTTTAATATATGATTATATGGCTATAAGTTTCCCTCTCAGTACTGCTTTAGCTGTGCCCCAAATATTTTGATAGGTTGTGTCTTCATTTTCATTTGTTTCCAGGAACATTTGAATTTCCTGCTTGAGTGAGTCTCTGACCCAGTGATTCTTAAGGAGCATGTTGTTTAGTTTCCAAATTCTGTGATGTTTAATAATTTTCTGTTTGTTGTTAAATGTAAGTTTTACTCCACTGTGGTCTGAGAAGATACTTGGGATGATTTCAATGCTCTTGAATTTATTGATGCTGTCTTTGTGGCCTAACATGTGGTCTATCCTTGAGTATGTGTTATGTGAATTTGTAAAGAAGGTGTATTCCTGTTTTGGGGGGTGAAGGACTCTGAACATGTCCAAGAGGTATAGTCTGTCAAACTCTTCATTCAATTCCCTTGTATCTTTGTTGGATCTCTGCTTTGTTGATCTGTCTAAGTGTGAGAGTGGGGTATTGAAGTCTTCCACTATTATTGTATTACTATTGATGTATTTTTGAAATTCTTTCAGTAAGTGCTTGATGTATTTAGATGGTCCTTCATTGGGTGCATAGATGTTAATAATTGTTAAGTCTTCTTGGCTTATTGATCCTCTAATCATTATGTAATGTCCTTGCCTATCTTTTATTACTTTATTTAATTTAAAATCTATCATGTCTGAGATGAGAATGGCAGTTCCTGCCCTTTTTTGTGGTCCGTTAGCCTGTATGATAGTTTTCCATTCTTTCACTTTAAGTCTGTGTTTATCTTGTTGTGACAGATGGGATTCTTGCAAGCAGCATATGGTTGGGTTATGTTTTCTGATCCATCCCCCCACTTTGTGCCTTTTGATGGTTGAGTTTAAGCCATTGACATTTATTGATATTATGGATTTAATGTATTGTAGTGCCATTGCTCAAAATTTTTTTTTTGTTTGCTCTGATATATTGCAAGTATTATAGTGATGTTCTTGTTTATAAGAGGTCTTTTAGAACCTCTTTCAGGGCCGGCTTGGTGATGGTTTCCTCCTTTAACTGTTGTTTATCTAAGAAGGTTTTGATCCCTCCATCTAGTTTGAATGAAAGTCTAACAGGATATATTATCCTTGGTTGAAACCCTTTTTCATTTAGGGCTCGATAGATATCTTGCCATTCTCTTCTGGCTTTTAGCGTTTGAGTGGAGAAGTCTGCAGATAATCTTATGGGTTTTCCCTTGTATGTGACCTTTTGTTTCTCTCTTGCAGCCTTTAGGATCCTTTCTTTATCCTTACTTCTTCTCATTGTGACTATGATGTGTCTTGGTGTCTTCAGGTCTGGGTTGATTCTGTTTGGTACTCTCTGGGCCTCTTGAATCTTCATGTCCTTTCTCTTATTCAGGTCTGGGAAGTTTTCTTCTATTATTTCCTCTAGAATGTTTGCTTCCCCTTCCCCTCTTTCTTCCTCTGGCAGGCCAATTATACGAATGTTACTTCTTTTGAGATCATCCCATATGTCTCTGTTGTTGTTTTTGGTGTCTCTCAATCTCTTTTTAAGCTCTTTCACCTCTTTCTTTATTTTCTCTAACTCATCCTCTGTCTGACTAATTCTGTTTTCTGCTTCTGTTAGTCTGCTTTGCCTTGCCTCAAGTTCTTTCTTCATTACAGCTATTTCAGCTTTCAGTTCTCTAATTGCCTCAAGATAATCAGTATTTTTCTTGGGGGTCTCAACTGTTGTTTCCTTAATACTGCCATTCCTTTCCTCCAATGTTGTTTTCATTTCTCTGATTAATAAGTTTATTATTGCTTTCATACTTTTCTTATCTATGGTTACTTCTGGCTGATTTTAGTTTCTTCTGGGCTCTTCTTCATTCATTGGAATAGCAGTTTTATTTGTTTTTAATCTACCTATTTTTTTATTCATGTGTTTCTTTTTTTATGCTCTGTTGTTCCTCTGTTGTTGTGTCTTGAGTACAAGCAACATTGTACTAAATGCCTTTATGACAATTGCACTCACCAACCTCAGGAATTACAGTAGCAACTGAAGCAAGTATTGAAGCTGTTTAATCACTACCAGTTAGCCAAACAATTTCTCCAATCTGTGAAAAAATAGCAACCAAATCCCAGTGAAGAAAGAGAAAAGAAAGAAGGGATATCAAGAATAGACAGTTATGCAAATCTACTACCCACTGTATATTCTAGGGATAACAAGAGGGGAAAGGGAACTAGAGCAGAGATACACACATAGAGAGTCCACTCTGAGTCAGATTTCTTCCCCAAAATAATTCACAAATATAGAAGGCAAAGAAGGAAGGAAGACGTGTATGAAAAGATAAAAAAAAAGATACAAGAGAGAGAAAATAAAGATAAGAAAAGAGCCGTAATTAAAGAGCAGTGAAAGGAAAGTTTTTTTGATTATTTTTAATTTAATTCTATTTAATTTTTTTTAATTAACTAGGAGGAGGAGGAAGGGGAGAGTCTGTAGAGGAGGTGAGGTAGGAGTCACGAGACAAGTTCCTTCCACAATAGATAAGATGCCCACTACCCTAGCAATGAAAGATAGCCTAAGAGTTAATTCTGATCAACCTAAAGGTGGGGAAGATATATGCCTTTATATAATATTAATAATAAAATAGAGCAGGGTAAAAAAAAATCCCTGTCCCAGATTACCTCAAACCTCATGATCAGAGGCAGCTGATTGTTAAGAAAGAGAAAAAAAAATTAAAAAAGTAAACCTCAGGACTAGACAAGGATAGATGAAATAGACAGTTATGCAGATCTACTATCTGATGCATATTCTAGGGGTAGCTAAGGGAGGAAGGGAAGTTGAGCAGAGATACTCGCAGTGGGAGTCCACTCTGAGTCAGAATTCTTCCCCAAAATAATTCCCTAATGTGTATCAGTGAATTCAAAAAAGCACACTGTTTGGTGGTGTAGGGGATGGGGACTGTGGCTTTGGAAGCTGTAGGATTAAGGAATAAAGGATGACAAGAATGAGAAAAAGAATAAAAAAAGAAAGAGAGAAAAAAGAAAAAGATAAGAAAAAGAACAGTCATAAAAGAGCAGTGAAAGGAAAGAGCTTTTTATTTATTTATTTTTAATTATTTAATTAGGTATGCGGGGTGAGGTGGGGGGGTCGCTACTTAGAAAGAAAAAAAGCCAGAGGTTTCAGAAGGGTATAGACTTAGAATGAATGATACTCCCTGGTGGGACAGGAATTTAGTAAAGAAAGAAGCTCAGCAGGGGAGCCTGCTAGGAGCTGGTTCCCAAGAACTGGTTATGGGGGGGGGGGAGGTGTGCTTAATAATTTAAAAGAAAAAAAATTTTCTCTTTTTTTCTACTCTATCTTTTTTTAACCCAAATTAAGCTATAGTCTCCTCCTTGGTGTCACTACTAGGACCCCTTATTGACTGGCCTACTAAAGTCAGAAAATCCTACCATTTCCAGAAGATGTGGTCAGAGCTCAGGCCACTAGCAGCTTCTCAGTCTGCCATCTTCCGGGAACTCTGTGTGCATGTGTTTTTACAATTGAACTTCCATTATAAACTGTTCTTAAATGGGATTAATGAATTATATTCATGACATGTATGGACAAATTAAAGTTAAAAGTTTTAGGATCAGGAAATTGTTAACTCTTTGCAATGGTAGACTTTTTTTTTCAAAGCATTTTTTAAATTTTCTTTCCCTTGTTTTTACTATTGTAGTTATTATTGTTATTGATATCTTTGTTGGATAGGACAGAGAGAAATGGCGAGAGGAGGGGATGATAGAGAGGGGGAGAGAAAGGTAGACACCTGCAGACCTGCTTCACCGCCTGTGAAGGGACTCCCCTGCAGGTGGGGAGCTGAGCTGGGGGCTGGAACAGGGATCCTTATGCTGGTCCTTGTGCTTTGTGCCATTTGTGCTTAACCTCCTCTGCTACTGCCCAACTCCCTGCAGTGGAAGAATTTACCATGACAAAGACTAGGTTCAAGCCTGAAGACTACAGATAATTACTCTGTGCAACTCCAGGGGCAGCTTCATTGATGAGGGAACAGTGGTTTTGGATTAAGACAATTGTGTGACACAGAAGGTCACTGAAATTATGAAATGAATTTAGTAAGAACGACCTGTGACTGTTACTGTTTATGAACTTGAGGTCATATGTGAACTGGACTACCCCTGCTTTTTGATATAAAGCTGGAAAATTAATTTTGACTTTGTAATCGTTTAGTAGATTTTTCTGTGAATCACATCACCATCTAGCTTAATGCTTATTTAATTATAAAACTCTTTTCTCTCTCTTCTACCTTTGTGGAAAAAGTTTCTGAGTTGAGAGGAAGTTTTGTTGCTAATTATAATTATATAAATTGCAGATAATGTAATCGTCACCATAGATTATATTATCTGCAGCTAAGGAGTACACAATTATTTAATAGTCATATTTCTAACACTTAGTGTGAAGATCAAGATTAAAACACAGTTTAATCATGAGTTATTTCTTCATCATAGCAGAGGGCATCCATGTAGGAGGCACTTGTTAAACAGCCATCTGTTTTTTATTTAAACCCATCTTGTAAAAAACTTCTTGTAAAAAATTACTTATCACTTTCCCTCTAAAAAGTAAGACACATAATATTTAATATATCTTTACTTGCTTTATTTAACCCAAAATCACTGAATGCCCTCATTTCACAATATCCTGGGAAGAATATCAGTAGATAATAAAACTAAAGAATTACAGGGGGAGTCGGGCTGTAGCACAGCGGGTTAAGCCCAGGTGCCACAAAGTGCAAAGACCTATTTTTCCCCATTTTTTGCCTTTGTTGTTTATTGTTGTTATTATTATTGTTGTTGATATTGTTGGATAGGACAGAGAAATGGTAACAGGAGGGGAAAACAGGGGTGGGGAGAGAAAGATAGACACCTGCAGACCTGCTTCACAACTTGTGAAGCGACCCCCCCTGAAGTTGGAGATCCAGGGACTTGAACCTGTATCCTTACACTCATCCTTGTGGTTTGTGCCATGTGGCTTAACCAGCTGTGCTACCACCCAGCCCCACCTGTTGGGATTTTGACTTGCATTGCTTTGCATCTATGGGTGACTTTCTGTCAGAAAACTGACAGAAGTGCAATACAGAGAGGCAACTGTCAGTGTGTTATTAAAGAGGGCAAAACTACAGCAATTACTCAGCTGGGAGAATGTTTGGGTTGTTTTAAAAAATGTTGGAGTGGGGCCAAGCCATGGAGACCAGGTAGAACACTTACATTACAGTGTGCGTGCAAGAGCCAGTCTTCAAGGCCCTGGTCCCACCTGTAAGAAGGAAGCTTCACAGCTGGTGAAACACTGCTTCAAGCATCTCTCTCTCCAATTCTCCTTCTTTTTCATTTTCTCTTAGTTTCTTTCCAAAGTAAATAAATAAATATATAAGAAATCTCAAACAACTGTGAGAGTCAAAGAGATAGTTCACTTGACTGATTGGCTGCATTGCTATGTTTGTGCCCTGGCCCCACATGGGGCATTCTGTGGTTTTCAGAGAAAGTTTCTCCATGTTCTTTCTGCCTCTCTGTGTTTATTTCTATTTATCTATCTAAAGGAAAAACACAGCTTAGAGCTGTAAAATCACACATGCATAGGCTAGAGTGTCACTAAAACTTAATTAAGTATAAAATTAAAAAGGTAAGAAATATTAAAATTTGAAACCACAGTTTTAATGAAAATACCAACAGTGATTGCTGAAGCGAGTTAAGAAGGTAAGATTCATATTTTAGTAATTAAATTAGAAGATGAGAGAGAGGAGGCCAAGTGGCAATGCATCCCATAATATGCACCTGTTTCACTGTAGGACCGAGATTCAATCCCAATTCTTATTTGTGAGGTGGAAGCTTCATAAGCAATAAAGCAATTCTACAGGTTTTTTGTTCTCTCTCTGCCTCCTTCTCTATTTCTCACTGTGTCTCACTGAAGACAGAAAGAGAAGAACAATGGAAGGAGAGAGAGAGGAGAAGGAGGAGAAGGAGGAGGAGGAGAAGGAGGAGGAAGAGAAGGGGAGGAGGAGGAGGGGAAGGGGAGGAGGAGGAGAAGCTGGTAATGTTGGATTATAGGCATGAATCCCAGTGATAATCCTGGTGTCACGAAAGAATGAATAGAAAGAATGAAGAAAGGGAGGGAGGGAGGGAGGGGGGGAAGGAGGGAGGGAGATAGAAACACAGAGAGGTAGGGATAAGAGAGTGGGAAGGAAAAAGGGATGAAGAGGAAAAGAGAGGCACTGAGTAGATTTTGTGTTGAGAATATTTGCATTACACAAAAGTTATGACTCAGAGGGTACAGAAAATTCCTTTAATATTTATTATATTCCTAGTCTTAGCAGCTTCCCTTTCATAACCTAAATAACCTTTTTAAAAATTTCTTTATTGGGAGGATTAATGGTTATCCCATCTCTGTGCTCTCTGTTGGAACAAGTTGAGTTGGAACTGTTAAGGCCCAACAACAAACAGATAAATAAATGAGATTCTAGGAAAAACTAGAGAGAAGGTAAATCAAATATTGAAGCAGAAAATAGATGCATAATTCCTGTTTTTAAATATTTTATTTAATCCCTTTTGTTGTGTTTGTTTTATTTTTGTAGTTATTATTGTTGTTGGATAGGACAGAGAGAAATGGAGAGAGGAAGGGAAGACAAAGGGGGAGAGAAAGACAGGCACCTGCAGACCTGCTTCACCACTTGTAAAGTGACTCTCCTCCAGGTGGGCAGCCAGGACCTCGAACTGAGATCCTTATGCAGGTCCTTGCATTTCGGGGTGTCTCTCTCCTTCTCCGGCAGGGTGGCCTCCAGGGGAAAGGTAATGGGCTGGTTCTTTCTTACTCATGACAGGGGTGACACGAAGTAAAAGACACCAGGGGACTCAGCGTGAATCTAGAATCTGAGTCCTTAGAGTCCCAGAATCCTAGAGTCCATTTATTAGCAAAATTGACATGAGTTAAATAGAAAAGCAATGGAGGTCATTATTGTTGAAATATGACAGAAATTACAGGTTTCTTAACAGTCAGCATGCCCCTAAGGTAGGGGGCTGGTATGACAGGAATTGATGAGATACAAAACAGTTATTCTCCATGACACAAGCAACTTAATTATCCAAAGGTATTTGGGAGAAGCATAGGGGTTAAATCCATAGGGTGAGATAGAGAGAAGATGGATATCAAAAGGCCATATAGTTTGGAATTTCTCTTGTCTGGGGTCTGAGGTGTGTGATAAGGTGTGTTCTTCTGTGATCAGAAGGTGACTTTGAATGAGTGAATCTGTGGCCATGTGGCCTGCAGTTAATGGAGGGAAGTACTGGGGTATCTGTGGGCCTGAGAGTTAAGAAGGAAAGAACCAAGTCTGAGTTTCCCCCCTTATGCTCACCTCTGTTGAGAGAGACTTACAAAGAGGTTATCTTCTCAGACCTCCATCCAAAGATGGGGGTAGTTCTTCCTAAGCTCTATCAGGCTTACACGTGTTACCGACGTCTCCTCCTAATTTCTTTAATTAATGAACACTGTTAATGGATCAATGTCAGTTAGAGCATTTCTTTCCTCTAAAGGAATATGAGTGTAAGGGTGAACTGAGACTCTCTGTACTGTAACATTAATCATGTCATGTATGCGTTTCTTGAGAAATTGAATGAGGCAAGGAATAATCAGCGATAGAGCTACCATAGCTATCAAAGGGCCTAGGAAAGGCAGAAGCCAAGCAGTTAAAGGAGAAGAGAACCAGGAGTTAGTATTGAAAGAGGAAAAGGAATTCTTAATATCACGGCTAAGTTTGTGCAAGATATTAACATTTCGGTTTTACAAATCTAATTTCATTTACAAAAGAAACAACATTTTTCTAGACAAAGATCACATTATTTAGCATAAATCAAGTCCAAACCATGGCTGTTCTGGAGTACCACCTTGGCAAGGGAGTTCATCTGTCTCTGGAGAGGCTCCAAGCTGTCCGAGGTGAAGTCAAATGGACTGCTGAAGCTGATTTTCAATGCATCTAGCAGCATAGAGGGATTGTCCCAAAGTCCACCAGCAAGTCTAAGGGGAGCAGATAGTCAATGTGATGTCCAGGGGAAGAAACAGCACGTCTGGTCCTCTGGTGGGTAGCCATCGCCAGCTGATGAAATTCTTCTTCTTCATAGAGGGTCAGCTGTGGAACAAGAGAAACTAGGAGGCAAGGACCAGGTAGAGAAGAATTGACACGAAAATATAGGGTGGTGTTGCACCAAAACACAAACAAAGAAGGTGCATACACATTAAAAGTCAAGGTGAGGTTCCTTGAAAATCGAGGAACATTGGGAGTAAAAGAAGAGGTCAATAAACATGTAAGAATGAAATCAGAACCAATGGATTCTGTATAAAGAGTAATTGAAGTCAGAGGTGGTAGGTCAGCAGAAAGAGAAGACTTGGATAGGCTGGTGAGGTTAGCTGGAGTATATACTGGCATGGTGTCCTTTATGGTAAGGACTTGCCAACCGGGACTCTGTGGATTTTGCAAGCACAGTAATCGCATCCACCATAATAAAAGGAAAACAAACATGGACATCCAGCATTGAAAAAAGAAAAAACAAAAAAATATGTGTCTCTATGACTAGAAAAAGTGGGTGGCTTTGTCAATGAGATATAATAAATGGACAATTTGAATTTTTGTAAATATTAAAAAGGTTTAGTATAGTTACTTCATTGACACTTTAGCCAACTGAATACTGGGGGGTGCATTCCCCTTCTTTTTTATTAATTGAGCTTAAGGGTTATAGTTTTTCTTGTTTGAGCTGTAGCCCACATAAAATTAGAAAAAGTACCAATTGAGAGAAAAAAAAAATTTTGTTTACCAAACATGGGCAAGTGAGTTACATCAATCTGTCAGAGAGTGCTGGCTTTTATCAATGGGGATTAATCTTAAAATTCTGAATAGCAGGATCTTAATTAAACAAAGCAGGAGCCAGTAAAGTGCTCTCACTATGGCAGGTCAAGCGTTAAAATTTAAGACGCCTGTAAAAAAATGAAAAAAATAATTTAGGATATGAGTGATTTTAGGAGTCATCACACACCCATAAATAAAAAAGAAAAATGTTTAGTTTTAAATATTACCATATGAGCAGTCGATTCTTCATTTGTAGATTGTACTTATAACTATTTACTTAAGAGAAAATAATGTGTACCAAGTTAGAAGTTTAACGGTTAGAATTGGCTTGAGTTCCTTCATATGATAGAAGGGTCTTTATTAAAATATACCAGTATGTTATAGAAAGTCAATACCTAACGTGTTCACATGATAAAATGCTTACTATTTTTTTTAATCACTTAAACAATTTTAAACTTAGTTTGTTAGAATCTTTGCTTATCACAAAGCTATCATACCATTAGGGCAGCTATAAACAAGGGTGGGTACACAACTTAATTGATCTTTCACTAAGCTAAGATAAACCTCATAGCTTAAATGTTCAAAAATAAATTTTTACTGTTACATTTCTTTTAGATGACAATTTTACACTAAATAATTTTGTTGAATCACATCTGCTGAATAAAAAATTTTTTATCAGGCCAGGAATATCATGTTTAGCCCTTTTTTCCTTGCAAGCTTACTGCTCTACCCTGACTGGGTCATTGGAAAGCCATTCTAGGTGAGGGGTTTCATGACGAACAGTGGCGTTTAGAATTGGGGGTGCTGGTAAGATTTAGAATTTTCACCCTCATGAGAGAGACGCCCTGTAGAGGGGTCAGAACAGATAATAACATTTAAAGATTCTAATAAATCTCTGCCCAATAGGTTAGTGCTGATGTCAGCGATCAAAGGGCAGAAAAGTCCAGTAGTCCCATCAGGGTCTTCCCAAACAAGTGGGTCTTGGGTCTGAAAGGCCTGTGTAAGGCCACCCACCCCACGAAGTCTAGGTCCAGGGAGGAGATTCCAGTGCCTGGGCACCTCCTTCTGTCTTAAAATAGTTCTGTCAGCTCCAGTATCAATTAGACATTTAAAAGGTTTTTTGTCAATCAGGAGTGTCATAATTGGGTGACCTCATTCAATAACAGGGGTAGTCCACAAAACTTCTGGCTCTGGACTAGCACCTACCCTTTCCAGCTGGCTATCTTTATCCTGGGTCCTCTCGTGGACTGGGTGCTCTCCCCTATGCTCAGCAGGGAGCAATGCAGGGGGCAGCAGACAGGCTCCCTGGCTAGATGGAGGCGTGATATCTACAGAGCATTTTATTATTTCCATATCTTTCCCTCTTTCAGGGGCTAAGGGTTGCCCCAAATCTAGTTCAAATCTTTGTCAAAGTCTGGTAAAGGAGTGCCATCTTTATGCGTTTTAGATCGACACTCTTTTCTCTGATGATAGCCCTTCTGGCACCGAGAACAAAGTGTCTGGTTGCCAGATGGGGTGCTGGGTCCCTGCTTGCCTTTAAAACACTGGTTACACCAGTGCCCCTCGCGACCGCACTGAAAGCAGGCTCCCTTCTGTTTATCTAGGGCAGCTGCAAAAGCTTGCACCATAGTGGTGGCCTGGTGAGTGCTGGACCCTATCTCTTGAGTGGCTAAAATCCACTGACTTGGGGTCTCATTCTTTAGGGACAAACATGCCTGATGGAAGTCTGGAAGCATTCCTTCCCATACTATAGCTTTTAATAATAACTGACGGGCATTTGGATCAGAAAATTTTCTCTCTAGGCTGGACTGTACTCTGGTGATAAACTTACTTAAAGACTCATCTCGCTCCTGGCATAGGGTAAGTATAGGGGCAGGACTCTCACCTATAGGCGGTGTTAATTGGTCCCATGCCTGCATTGCGCAGAGGCGCACCTGGTCAAAGTAACTGGGTGGAAACCTGGCCTCTGCCTGGAGAATTCCGGTGCTCAAGCAGCCTGTGCCAAATAATGCATCGAAATTCCAATCTGGCTGCCCTTCAGTATTTCTATGGGCTTGCTGCAAACACTCATCCCGAAAAAATGCTTCCCACTGGAGAAAAAGTGGGCTAGGCAGTACAGCTCTCATAATATCCCTCCAATCTTGGGGTGTATTTAAATTTTGTAGATAACCCTGGAGAACAGACTATGTCCAAGGGGAATGAACTCTATCTTCCCGAATAGCGATTTTGAGTTCTTTTAAATCAGAAACTGCATAGGGGTACCAGGAGCTAGGTTTCTGCCTGTTTGGGACCAAATTTACAGGGTAAGCACTAAGCTGTCCCGGGGAAAACTGATCTCTTAGCTGGCATAAGCGTTCAGAGTCTGTCATAGCCACTTTTGGAGCAACAGGGAGCAGTGAGGTAGTTGGAGCAGGAAGAGGAGGGAGAGCGGCAGTGCACAGGGTCTGTGCAGGTGGCCGTGGATCCCGCGGCTGCCTTTCATTTACTGGCATGTCCTGCGGCTCTGGCACAGCCAGAATCACTGGCGCGGGTGATAGCGCCTATTGTGCCGAGGGCGGCGGCACTTGTGGGATCTGTACAGGTTGCGGCAGTGACGGCAATGATCCGTGGGTGCCTCTCACTGCGCACTGGGTGCAGCGGGTGGTGACTGACCTGGTGGCTGAATCAGAGGCGCCTGTGCCTTTGGAACTGGCTCTGTTACTGCCCAAGGTGGTGATACAGGCAAAAATAACGCTTGTGGTCCAGGGGGCAACACTGGAGACGGTGGCCTGGTCCATGCAGGGAAGGGCAGGGGTATCTGAGGAGGAGGCGGAGGTGGAGAGGAAGGTGCAGAGAATGGTGGAGGGAGAGACGGAAACTGCAGAACAGATTCTTCAGATTCTGCCCTTTCTGGAGAAAAAAACTTAGACTTAGCCAAGAGAGCAAGCTGATCCCTTAATTCCTGAAGAGCAGTCTCAAGGCTAGCCTCTTTTTTAGTATTTGATCCTTTCAATTCCTTTAAGACTTGCACTGGGGGTTCCAGAGTGGCCCTGCCCTCCAGCGACTTGGCTGAGGGGGAGCTGTCTCTTTTCTCTGGTTCCTTAGCAGATGCTGTGCACTGTTTTAATGCAGCAATGATTGCCAGGAACTGAACATCTAGCTCTCTTAATCCTTCAGCTTCCTCCTTGCAGGCTAAATATGCCACACAGGCCCATGAATCTGGGTCATAGATATGCTCTTTCCTAAACCAGGGGGCTACATGAATTACCACATTCCAAAATCGTAGGGCCTGTTTCTTTGATAGCTTTAACGCTCTGGTAGCTAACAATTCACAAAAGCACTTAATTGGAGGTTCCTCCTGGGTTGAAAAAAAGTTACCCATGTCTGTTTAGCTCAGAAATTAGGTGAGGGTCTAGAGCAAATGTTACAAAATTTGGATAGGAGGAAAGATTAGGTCAGACCCGTTAAGATTCAATGGGGGAAGAATACTCAGTTTCTCAGAGCCTGGCCAGGGTTCTGTTCCACAGAGGTTCTCCCTCTGTATCCTCTCCAATAGCTTCCTTAGAGTGTGAAAAGATAGGAAGAAGGAGAGAAATATCACAGGGGCTCAAATGAGAGCCTTGGGGTTTCCTTTCCAATGTGCTTCGCTATATCTTCTTGATTTCCTGAAGCCACGGTCCTGATCCCCTCGGTTGGGCCAGCGTTTTTCAACTGGGTGAAGGCTGATGCCTGATGGGCCTATTTTCCTCTTGAGGTTGGGAAATTCTGCCCCACGCTCTGGGCGCCAGATTTCGGGGTGTCTCTCTCCTTCTCTGGCAGGGTGGCCTCCAGGGGAAAGGTAACGGGCTGGTTCTTTCTCACTCACGACAGGGGTGATACGAAGTAAAAGACACCAGGGGACTCTTAGCGTGAATCTAGAATCTGAGTCCTTAGAGTCCCAGAATCCTAGAGTCCGTTTATTAGCAAAATTGACATGAGTTAAATAGAAAAGCAATGGAGGTAATTATTGTTGAAATATGACAGAAATTACAGGTTTCTTAACAGTCAGCATGCCCCTAAGGTAGGGGGCTGGTATGACAGGAATTGATCGGATACAAGGCAGTTATTCTCCATGACACAAGCAACTTAATTATCCAAAGGTATTTGAGAGAAGCATAGGGGTTAAACCTGTAGGGTGAGACAGAGAGAAGATGGATATCAAAGAGCCATATAGTTTGGAATTTCTCTTGTCTGGGGTCTGAGGTGTGTGATGAAGTGTGTGATAAGATGTGTTCTTCTGTGATCAGAAGGTGACTTTGAATGAGTGAATCTGTGGCCATGTGGCCTGCAGTTAATGGAGGGAAGTACTGGGGTATCTGTGGGCCTGAGAGTCAAGAAGGAAAGAACCAAGTCTGAGTTTCCCCCCTTATGCTCACCTCTGTTGAGAGAGACTTACCAAGAGGTTATCTTCTCAGACCTCCATCCAAAGATGGGGGTGGTTCTCCCTAAGCTCTATCAGGCTTACACATGTTACCAACACTTGTGCTTGGCAACACCTGAGATTAACCCACTGCACTACCACCTGACTCCCATGTAATTTCTTAATACAACCTGCACTCATATTTTCCTGTTGTCTGATGACAAATGGGGCAACTGCTGCTGCCTCCCACCCCCACTTGCTGAACAAAACAGCACAGTCCTTTGAGATAAGAGCCTTAAGAAGGCCAGCTCCAGGGGGAGGGGCAATTCCTGGCCAGAGATAAGTTGGATGCTCCTCTTCTGACTAGTTGCTTTGTATCTAAATAACATTTATTTTGACACCTCCCTGTGAAAGTTCTCTCATCTTGTCCTGCTCCTGTGAAATGAAAATGTAACCATGATGTCACCATGTTGAAAAAGCTACTTAAACCTGTGTTGTTCCTTTGTTGGGGTAGAGAAACTTTCTGAAGGGATTGGGTTCTCCTGCCCACTGGTATAATAAAATTAATCTCTTTTCACCATAATTTTGGTTTAAGCTTCATATTTGGGCATAATTTCTGCAACAATATGATATGTTGACTGAAGCCTTTCTTGAATAATAGAATAATTAAAGAAGGTAATCAGTCATAAAATACACTAAGATTCAATTAAAAAAGAGAGAACGTTCAGAGAAATAATGAAAAGAAGTTGATGGGAACAGTTACTGAAATAAGCTTACTTCAGGAACTGTAGATCCACAATAAGTCGGAAAAATGATTGCTTATCTGAGTAAATTATTTTTTAAAAATTTAGGAAGTCATTAGAAGGGATCTGAAGATAAGGTTTATTCTGGAGAAGTGATAATTAGAAACTGGCTATTTATTATTTTTTTACAACTTCAGACATCAATGCCAACCTCATTTGCAATTTTATGAATATCTAGTCACGTAATTCTGCCTGATTTGATCTTTTGTTCTTTCATCAAAATGTTTTTGTGAACTGAGACATTAAAGTAATGTAAACACACACACACAGCATATTTAAAAAGTTCTGAAGTTGTGCAATTCCACACCAGTATATTAGACATACATAAATGGGATATATAGTCAAAAGAGGCATTTTCATTCATTTTAAAGTAGAATAATTGCCTATATCAATGACTATAGAGAGCTTGTATTAAACATTTAGTCTCTGTTACAAATTTAGTTGAAAAGAAAAGGAACTAGGAAAACCAGTGTTTGTCTGTGTGAAGAGTATATGGTGTATCAGCTAGTTTTTAGCTCAGTAGCTCTACTTTTTAAAAATGTTATTAGTGACTTAATATTGATTTACAAAATTAAAGGATGACGGTGGTGTATTTCTGCACCATTCCTACCACAAGAGCTCTGTCTCCCCATTTCCTCTGCTGGAAACTGCTGGGCTAGCTTCACAGTTGGGAGAAAGATGACCAGGGATTCATGGCTGAGCTGGGAATGCAGTTCCATCTTTATTGACATGTGGGGATGCAGTTCTATCTTTATAGATGAGGAATGCAGTGCAAGCTAGCTGTCTCTAATCACGATCTTGTCCTTAGATATCTCCTGAGGCAGAAGTGTCAGGAAGAGGAAGTACATAGGATAGGGGGTGGGGAGAAGGAAAAAGCAAAAAGCGCAGGAACCAGTGGGGATTAAACCAGTGCGGGCAAAACAATGATTATGTAAATAGACCACAGCGGCAAGCAATGCAACAGAAAAGGGTCTTAGCAGCAGAATTAAGAAGCACACCAACATTTCCCACTTTCTTTTTAACTAATGGCCATAGTATCAGGAGTGTGGGGTGAACAGAAACCTATATAGTACAGGCATTTTCAAAAGAACTGGCATAAGACAGGGAGGAACAAATAGGAGAGCAGCAAGAACCAGTGTGATGCCAAGGGGAGGCCTGAGGGGGTGTTTCCTGCCACAAAGGGCAGTGCCTATCAGGCAAAAGGGTGTTGCCTGCCTCTGGGGGCATCTCTTGCCTCTGGGGGCGCTTCATGCCTCAAAGGGCATTTCCTGCCTCTGTGGGGAGGACCTAGTAAGGAGGGGAGGTTTCCTGACTCTGGGGGCAGGGCCTCCAGGCAAAAGTCCCAAGGCTGCTGGCTGCAAAGTCCATGGACTGCTGCAGTCAGGCTCTGAGAAACCCAGCAGCGTAAAGGGAAACTGTTGTAAAGTTGTGTAAAGTATCCAAGAGGTGTACCAGAAAGTCCAATAGAAGCATCAGTCCAAAGAAGATGACCATGGAAGAAATGCCAGGGGATGAAATGCTGCACGTCTGTCTCAATGGGGAAGGTCAGCCACTGGAATTCTGCTTTTCTATAGAGAGTGAGCTTTGGAATCTGTGAATCTGTTTCTTCAGTTCATGCCAGGTCACATCATTGGTTTGAGGAGGAGGGCTGTTGTAGTCATTCCATCTTGTGGGCGATGTCAGAGAACAGGGGTCCAAATGGATTTCCGGGGATTTCATTTGAGCAAATGCTTTTTCATGTGAAGACTTGATAACTGTAATTCACTTACTTGTCAAACAAAACTTGTAGCAGATTAGAAGTTTACTATAATTAATAACTCCATTATAATTGGAAGTCCTTTCTAGTATGATTTTAAAGTTGTTTAAACAGTTTAAACCATGGTTAGAAGCCTCAGGCATGAGAATAATTAACATAACCATTGCTTTATCTACCCAACCCATGCTCATACAGTTTTAGGATTAAATGTTTCCAAGACGTAAAAAATCAAAAGAGAAAAAAAAAATTTTTTAGACTGTTTCTGGATGTCTCCAGAAATCATGGCTGCATCCAGCATTTTTTTTAAGTCATTGTCATACAAAAATTCAGTCACTCTCTTACAAAACACAACTGAAAGCAGACAGCAAACTTAAGATATTCAGAGAGAACAATGAGGGGGGAATCGAGAGAAAAGCGGTAGGCAGTTTTTGCTTCTTTCACCTTGAACCAGATTATCCAGATCTCACCATGTAGCATCATGAGTCCCTGGAGGGCGTCCTAGTCCAAAAAGCTCCTCAAAATTCCATTTAGGGTGCTTCTTACAGTTCCTGCAGGATTGCAGGCATCCATCCCCAAGAATGTCTTCCCATAGAATAAAGAATCGAATCAGGAGAGTAGAACTAACCATGTGTCTCCATTCTTGGGGAGTGCTCTTCAAGTTAGAGTAGTCCTTCTCCACAGGAAACATGCGAGAGGGAGTCCAGAAAGCCCAAGGGGAAATCTCCACACATCTCCCAAGCTCTACGATCACAGTCATAAGGAACCAAAGTTCCCAGTCAGGGAACCAAAGTGTGGCCCAGAGCAAAATGTTCCGGAGACAGAGAAACTGTCTCATGAAGAGTACAGGCTTTGGGAAACCTCTTCATAAGTAGAAAGGCAGGCCATGACGGATGGGTAGCCAAGCGGCTTTACTTATCTGGTCTTCTTCGGTCTGCTGCTTATGTGTGGAACCGAGGTTCATGCCCCACGTTGGTACACCATATGCCGAGCTAGCTTCACAGGTGGGAGAGAGACGACCAGGGACTCATGGCGGAGCTGGGAATGCAGTTCAGTCTTTATTGACGAGCGGGGATGCAGTTCAACAATCTAATCTCTAATCACAATTCTGTCCTGTATATCTTCTGAGGTGGAAGTGTCAGGTCAGAAGAGGATGTATGTAGGGGGTGGGGAGAAGGAAAAAGCACAGGAACCAGTGGGGATTAAACCAGTGTGGGCAAAGCAATGATTATGTAAATAGACCACAGTGGCAAGCAGTGCAACAGAAGGGGTCTTAGAAGCAGAATTTAGAAGCAGACCAGCAGGAAACTGCAGTACTCCCCCCCACAGTTGCAGATAGGGGTTGACTAGTGAAATATTCAGTTTCCACAGTTATTGTATTGGCTATTGCTGGTCAGCAGGTGGTGTTATGTGGTGGTCTCTGGACTTCACTCTGTTTTTCTGTTGTGCAGTGGAGGGGTTGGAACTGGGGTTAGGCTTCTTGTTCCTTTGAGATTTTTGTATTCCTTGCAGTGTGTTGATGGCTTCTCTGTACAATTTCAGTCTGAAACAAAGCCTCAGGTGTTTGCTACTGGGCTGCAGCTGTTTTCTGAAAGCCATTGACCATTTAGCAACCATTTGCTGCAAAGTACCTTTATGTTTTGGCAACACACAGGATTTGTTTGGGTTACAGGCTCCCTGCTTTTTTGGTGTGCCCTTGCCTGTAATTCAGAAGGCTAATGCCCCTGAGTTTATGGATTAAAAACTGTAAGTAGGGAGGAAATGGCCCAGTCCTCTGCTGGAGCCATTATTTTTTAATTTTTTTTTAAGTATCTTTATTTATTTATAGGATAAAGACATCCAGAAATTGAGATGAAAGGAGAGAGAGGGTAGAGAGAGGAAGAGAGAGAGCTGCAGCTCTACCACTTGTGAAGCTTTCCCCCTACATGTGGGCACTGGGAGCTAAAACCCCTACCCTTGTGTATTGTGATGTGTGTGCTTAACCAGGTGTGCTACCACCTGGCTCTGAGCCCTTAAGTTTCTGTGTTTGATTTCCTTCCCCACACCCCTTCTCACCCCAGCCACACACATGAGCATTTGTATGAGGCTGTCATGTTTCTGCACATGTCTCAGCTATAGTTGGTGAGTTCAGTTAAGTTCAATAGTTACACACACACACACACATGCACGTGCATGCGCGCACACACACACACACACTATGGAATACTACTCAGCTGTTAAAAATGATGAAATTGTCTCTTTTGCATCCTCTTGAACAAAACTTGAGGACATCATGTTGAATGAGATATGCCAACAAGAACAAATGCTAAGTGATCTCACTCATTAGCGTGACAATAATGTATTGACCGAGAGGGTAAGCACAGAGTCAAACAGGGACTGGGCATGGTGCATTGTACCACAGCAAAGGACTCTGGGGTGAGAGGAGAAGGGTAGAGAGAAGGAAATCTTTGGGGGCCTGGTACATAGTGAAATTGTATGCATAAGTCAATGAATCCACTATAAAGCATTAATCCCCTCAATTAAAAAAAAAGAATTTAAAAGAAGAAAGAGAAACAGAGGCATAAAACAATAACATTAAATATGAATTGATAGATTAATACCCAGCCCATTTAGGGGAACTCCCTGATCCATAACATAGATACATGTTTGTTCTTCATTCTTATTTCTCCTTTATTGACAGTATTTAATATTGGAGAGCTAAGCCTGGCCTAAAATATTGATTTATTAAAATATACCATTATCATGGTAATCTATGAATCTTCTCATGTGTTTTCCAGAGTTCTGAAGCTTAATGATCACCACTAGGAAAAGACGATAAAGAAAATAGGACTCTTATTTTTGTATTCATATTTAAAAGGGGCTGAAAGACAGTAAGAACTTCCTCTTTCATCTTTATAATATGCACTTCACTTAGAATTGTATTTTTTTAAAAACAGTTTGAAATAACACTGCTGTGAAATGAGTAGAAAAATCTGGATATTTAACATGGACTGTTTTCCTGAATTCAGACTGAGATTTTTCTAAATGTATAAATTTTCTCACATAACTGTTTTTCTGCTTAGAAATGAGTAGGTAGGGGTTGGGTGGTGGTACACCTTGTTAAGCACATATAGTACTACATGCAAGGACAAACACAAGGACCTGGGTTCGAACTCCCATTCCCTACCTGCAGATGGGATACTTCACAACTGGTGAAGGAGGTTTGCAGGTGTCTTTCTCTCCCTCTCTCTATCTCCCCCTCCTCAATCAATTTCTCTCTGTCCTATTCAATACAATAGAAAAAGTACCTTTAGGAACAGTGGATTTGTAGTGCTGGCACTGAGACCCACTGATAAGTCGTAGAAAAAAGAAAGAAAGGAGAGAGAGAGAGAGAGAGAGAGAGAGGGAGAGAGGGAGAGAGGGAGAGAGGAGAGAGAGATATTGAGAGAAAGGGAGAAAGAAAGAAGTGAAAAATGAATAGCTAAGTAATTTTCTTACTTTCCATATAGATTGTCTATAGTTAATTGGTATAATTTTCACATTGCCTATATTAATTTTTCAGATATGTATTATCTACTTTCTTCTATATATTCATTGGAAAACTTCTGTGTTGACTTGCTATCCTTCTCTCATCTCATAAAACACTTGCATAGCCTTAAGTATTAAGTCTATCCTCAGCCTTCATTCCCAGGATACACCTGTTTAATATCAACAAAGGTCAGAAGTCTAGATTCAAAATTTCATATTTCCCAGAATCTCTGCCTCTGTTGCTTTTGACTTTTTCTTTCCAACTCACAGTCCTTGTTTTGTAGAATGTTCTCCAAAGATTCCATTTAAAATAGTTTGTGTCTTCACTGCCTGATCTTAAATTTGTCTTACTGATAGGGACTCTAGTTTGCTGAGTTGGTATGTTAACAAGGAATTATTTACTTCAAGCTTATCTTGTATTGCTGATTAAGCATCAGTACCATATGCCTTTAGTCATCTGGTTTAGTCACTATGATGTTAATCGCCTACAGACTGGGCCATGCGTATTTCCAGAGTCTCTATTATATTTTATAGCAACATGTCTCTCTGTCTTTTTAGATTTTCCTGACTTATTTGTGTTTTGTTATATCTGATTAGATGACTATTTTCATAGCTGAATCTCACAACACCTATTTGAAATCTTTACTCTTAAGAGTCAACACATTTGGTAATGTCATAGAATCTCATTTGAATACTCATTAATAATCGCCAAGACCAATTTTACTGCCACTCTTGTTGTTTGTTTATCAATACCCTTCTCAGATGCAAATCCCAACATTTTCAGCGTCGAAGCAGTCAGCACAAGGAGTTAGCTAATGGAAAGGAAACAATGCCATATTTATTATTTATTTATTTATTTATTTATTTTATTCCCTTTTGTTGCCCTTGTTGTTTTTATTGTTGTCATCACTGGATAGACAGAGAGAGATGGAGAGAGGAGGGGAAGACAGAGGGGGGGAGAGAAAGACAGACACCTGCAGACCTGCTTCACCACCTGTGAAGCGACTCCCCTGCAGGTGGGGAGCCGGGGGCGGGAACTGGGATCCTTACGCCGGCCCTTGCACTAACAATGTCATATTTAATCTGTCAACAATCTGGATACCTTAATTTGGAAATATATACAGAATATAACCCATCAACTCTATTAAACCCAAACCTTGGCCTTTCACTTAGGTTCTTGCCCCAAACAGTCCATGTACCATCTTCAGAGAAATCTCTTATTAAGTCAGATTATACAGTTCTTCTATGAAATACTCTCGAGTGTTTTTTTATTTGACCCAAAGGAAAATATCAAGATCCCTAAAGTTACTCATGACCTAGATCCCTTCCTACTTCTCTGACCTCACTTTTCTTGATTCAAACACTTGACACAGACCTCCTTCCCTAAATTGACCAGTAAGTACCTTTACTGAGGAAAAGTAAGCTTACAACGTTATACATTTTAAGACAATTATGGGGTAAAGTTGTTCCAGTTTTTCTACACATGATCCGTCTATTTTAAATACTGTTTGAAAAAAATATTTTTCCAATTTACAAGTCATACCACATGAACTGGACCTTTAATTTCTTCCTCTCAGTTAGCCAGTATTTGGAATATTGAAATAAACTTTAAGTTATATGTACTAGCAAAATACAACTAAGATGGTAAATCTGTTACAGGAATCGATTTCATAGGCTGAAATTATTTTTTGTATTACCCAGTGTCAGACTAATTCCAATCATTTATTTCAGTTGAAGTGCAGTAAGAATGAGTTACACATATAATTACTTGAATGCTTCATTTTATCCTTTCTGCATGAATAAAATCAGCATTAGGTAGATTTCCATAACTACTTAGTGACCAATTGTGTTAACATTCATAGATAAGACAATAACTTTCCATTTTCTGTTACTCAGTTAAGCAGTAAATGAAAGTAGAAGGTGCATATGCTTTGTGGGAAATCTTTCTGATTCTTTTTGCAAAAACGGTGATTGTCTTCTATTGTAAATGAAGAGAATTACTTTTGTCAAAATGAAAATTTTTTTTGCCTATTTTCTTCAGGGGTTTTCAGTGTCACTGCATTTATAGAATTATCTACTTATAAAATAACAGGACATTTCTCTCATCAGAGGGCTATTATGCAGTAATAATTTTGTTAAAAATGTTCGTGTGTTATGTGAATTGCTTTCAATGAGTTTTAACAGTGTAGTTAGAAATTCATATTAAGATGTAAGAACATTGTTTTATGAACCCCTTTTCCTTCTAAAGTGTGTAGCCTACTTCTTAAGGAAGATTATGAAGAGTTTCCAAGGGCTACAGATAAGTTTTATAGATGCAATGTTATTTAAATGGCCAAGAATAAATGCATTTCACCTACTTTTCTTTTCCCATTTGGCAGTTCTGTACTTCTAATGACATATCAAGTACTACCTTGCGTTATTACTTGCAACTGCTTTTGTTCACATAATAACCCGTACACATTATAAACTCATTGCCTAATACTGGTACGATATCCCAATCTATGAACATGCTTTTATTTATGTAAAACCCCTCCCAAATGACGGACAATTAGGTTGCTTCCTGTATGTTCCCATGTGTAAATAACTCTATAGTGAGCACACATTTTTCTCCTTTTGCTGTCAGGATTTCACTGGATCTTCATGCTGTATGATTATACCTCTCTGTGCTTGCTTATTTATTTATTTTAATATTTTTTCTACATAGAGAGAGAAAGAGAGGGAGAGGAAGAAGCACAGAAAGAAAGAGAGGTGAAGAATGAGAGGGCAAGGGAGAAGAAGTAGAAGGGGGGAAGCATCACAGCAGTGCATTAGCCTGTAAAGCTTCCCTTTGGAGTGGTGCTCTCATGTGGTGACTGGGAACGGGAGTCAGAGGTTCTCATGCATGATAAAAATCACTTCACAGGTGGTGAAGCAGGTCTGTAGGTGTCTCTCTTTCTCTCCCCTTCTCTGTCTTCCCCTCCTGTCTCCATTTCTCTCTGTCCTATCCAACAACAACGACATCAATACCTACAACCATAAAAAAAAGTAACAAAACAGGGAATAAATAAATAAATAAATAAATATTTTAAAAAAAACCAGAAAGATACCCAGGAACTGGGTAATAGTACACCAGGTTAAGTGCCTATGTTACCAAGCATAAGGACCCGGGTTCAACCCCTGGTCCCCATCTGCAGGGGGAAGCTGCTAGTAGTGCTGTGTCTGTTTTTCTTCCTCTCTATCTCCCCTTCCCACCTCAGTTTTTTTCTGATTCTATTCAATAAGGAGGTGATTTTTAAATAAAAAATAAATAAAACAAGAAATACACATTACTGAATGTGAGAAGTTTTTTAGGGGGTGCCAGGAAATAGCGCCACGAGTTAAGTGCACGTAGTGTGAAGTGCAAGGATTAGCACAAGGAGCCAGGTTCCAGGCCCTGCTCCCCACCTGGAGTGGGTTTGCTTCACAAGTGGTGAAGCAGGTCTGCAGGTGTCCATCCTTCTCTCCCCATTTCTATCTCCCCTTTTCTCTCAATTTCTTTCTATCCAATCTAATGAAATGGAAACAAGACGGCCTCTAGGAGCTGTGATTTAGTGCAGACACTGTGCTCCAGCGGTAACTCTGGAGGTAAAAAACAAACAGCAACAACAACAAAACCAAACTCTAAATTGTATGCATGGGGTAAGGGTAGACTGTATAATGGTTATGCAAAAAGACTCTCATACCAGAGGCTCCAAGGTCCCAGGTTCAATCCCCCACACCACCCACCATAAAGCAGAGCTGAGCAGGGTTCTGGTTAAAACAAACAAACAAACAAACAAACAACAACAACAACAACCAAAAACCCGCGAAAGTACCAACTGCTGTCCTGTAAACTTTTATTTCGATAATATAATTGTTAAAAAGTTAAAAAAGAAAAACAACATCCATACAGGATAAACCTGAAAGTATTTAATTAAACAGTGCAACTTTATCTCTGAAAAAATGAATCTCTGGAGGCCCTGAGTTTGATCCCCCATATCATCACATGTGCCAGTGGGGTGCTCTGGGCACATCTCCTTTCCCATTTCACTTCCCGTCATTAAGAAATAATCTTGAAAAGAAATTCAACTGGTAGAACATAGATACATCTGTACCAAGTTTATGATAATCGTAATGACAGTAAAATATAAATAGAATTCACATTTTAATTCAACTCCAGAAAAAGTAGAAGTGATACACTGTTTGAAAGCTGAGTCAGAAGTGAAAATAAATTTTGCCAAGCAACCTTTAAAAGCAGGTGATTTTATTTTGAAACACATGCAGAGTTACAGTGTAGAAAATAAGTACAGTATGTACACACCAAATTCAGAAGATTTAAATTAATTTACATACCTCTCTGATATTTTACATACACTTATTTATTGGATAGAAATAGAAATTGAGAGGAAAAGGGAAAATGTGGATGCTGAGAGAAAGGGAGAGACATCTACCTCATTGCTTCCAAGCCAGTGAATCTTTGCCCCTGTGGGTTGAGACTGGGACTTGAAACTAGGTCCTTGAGCATTTTATCACCTAGGCTCTACCAGGTGCATCATTGTCCAGGCCCTATTTTTTACCTAGACGTCACTTCAAATAGTAGGTAATGAAATATTTTTTTCATCCAATTGCTTAGGTTAGTTTGTTTTCCAGTTTCTTGTGTGTTAAATTCTAACTTTAAATTCTTAGAGGGTATCTTTCAGTCAAAAAGGATAAGACTTTGTTCCAAGTAAAAGAACACTGTGTGTGTGTGTGTGTGTGTGTGTGTGTGTGTGTGTGTGTGTGTGTGTGTGTGTGTATGAGAAAGACAGACAGACAGACAGACAGAGAGAAAGAGAGAGAGAGAGATTGAGAGAGAGAGAGTAGACAGAGAGAGATTATCATAATAGCACATGGTGAAGCGTCACACTGAAAAGAAGAATGCATTTGTATGTGAATCTGATTTCCCAGAGAAGTAGTTGAGAACCACGCTCTGCGAAGTGTTTACATAGCAGTCAGTCAACAGCAGCGATGATGGTCATCTGTCAGACTTAAAAGATGCCTGGAGGAAATATCATCCTTTACCGATAAGCTGGGGGGAAAAACAACAGTGAGATATAGAAATGGGACCATGAAAATCCCACTTAATAAATTAGCCAGAGCTCACAGTTTATGAAAAAAGATCAAGGTTACTATATTGAGATTATATATAGATAGATTAATAAATAATTATTTAATATAGAGAGAGAGATTTAACAGAGATACTAAATAATCCTAGAAAACCTAAATTATTACCATATTGCTAAATAGATTCTACATAATTAATAATTATCATCTTTCTCAAAATATCTACTATTATCTAAGAAATACTGGGGAAAATCTACAGAAGCCAACTCACCTTAACATAAAATTATGAAAACATACATATGTATATGTATGTATACATAATTATATAATATATGCTTTAGCAGTAAACATACATATATATGTGTATATATATATATAATTATATAATATATGCTTTAGCAGTAATTGCAGTTGCAATGAAAAATTAAAACATAAACCCAAAACCTAAGATTCCTGGGAAAATGAATATTGATATCAAATCAAATTTGATGAAAACAATCTATATATTCAGATATTCCATTTATTATGTGTCCTAAAGGCTACCTACACATATATTTTCCTCCTTGGTGTGTGACCTCATCTTCAGTTTGTTACTTGGTACTGTATGAAATTTATCCATTTCAATGGAAAGAAATAAAATATTTCACACTAAGTCAAAGCAGGCAGAACTTCACCAAGAAAAAAAAAGAGAAGGCACTTGAAAAAAAAAAAAGAAGAGCTCAGGAAATACAGGTGGAGAGAGTTGCATCTGTGAATAAAATCAGTAATGATATGTTGCCCTAATTTCTATCTGAAGACATGACTCTCTGAAGATCTCCCATGGAGTACTTGCTACACTGACTCCTAATAGATCTCCAGAGTGTTTAGATGTTCTTTCTCCATTTGCTATTTAATTCTGAATCCCAAGCTCTTGGGTAAACTAGAAGAACTTATTGCTATGGCTACCATGAAGACAGGTTGTTAAAATAGACTCAGAGTGTTTATTTTTCTAAATATTCTGTTTTGATACTTGTTTACAGTTCTTTTCAACTTTCCTTTTCTCATATAGATAGTGTTTGACTATCTACTTCAACCCCTTTATTCTTGCCACGTAGACCAAATTAACAGTTAAAACTGAAATTGCCCCGATAGGAACCTTCAGATTAAGGCTCTCATCTCACCCCTATTTAAAGGACTAGTAAAGAATTATCACCATTATGTCAAGGAACGGTATACATTGTGAAACATGGTGACTATTTTTTAATTTTTGTAATTATTCTGTTGAAATACACTAATTACACAGTGCAAAATTCAATAGCAAGAGTAAATGGAAGCTTAGGAATATTTAAAATAGTTGGGAAAGAGCTTCAAGATATATTTCCCTTAATATTCTGAGTCTTAGAAATATGTATATAATAAGTCTAAGTACTATACTAGTGTTTTTCCTAAATTGAAAATATGTTTTATCAATCATTACTAGCAAAAAATATATACTAATGAAATTTATTCATATATCACAGTGAACAATATACTATAATATTGGCAAGATAAAGGCAAATAATTAATGGGATAAAATGAACATCCTAGAATAGACCCATTACATTAATCATCTACTCTTTAGTAAAAGAATAGACAGAATATAAATAGAGAAAGGAGGTTATTTTATTAAATGGTGCTGAAACAACTGGATACATATACAAAATAGTAAACTATGAACCCTTTAAAAAAGGAACATGAGCACATCATAGACTTAAATGCAAATATATATATATACATACACACACACACATATATATATATATATATATATATATATATATATATATAATTCTTTGAAGATAGCATAAGAGAACAGCAACATTACCTTGGAATTTGGTGGTAACTCTCTAGATATAGCACCAAAAGTATGATTCAAGTGAGAAAAAGATAACTTGTAGTTTATTGTTATTAATAGCCACTGCTATTTTAAAGGCATCTGCTAAAAATGTAAACACCAGCCCTAGGTATGGGAGAAAACTATGTATGTGTGTGTGTGTGTGTGTGTGTATGATTGGTATCTGAAATTAAATACTTACTATCAGCTCTTTTTTTTTTTTTTTAACCAGAGCACTCTTCAGCTCTGGCTTATGGTGGTATGGGCGATTGAACCTGGGACTTTGGAGCCTCAGGCATGAGAGCCTGTTTGCATGAATATCAGCTCTTAAAATACAGTAGGAAATCATGAGAAATTAAAAATGAATAGAAAACCTGAGTAGAAAAATCTCACCAAACAAAATACACAGGTGAAGAAAATATGAAGATGGTATTCAATACCTCATGTAGTAAATATATAGTAAATCAAAACAATGCTACAAACTTTTTAAAAAGACTGAAATTCAACAGTCAATACTAATGAGGATGTGGAATAAAAGAAACTTTTAGACATTGTGGTAGGAATAGGAAGGGGTACACTCACTTTGGAAGATAGTTTGATAGTTTCTTACAAAATTAATTTATCTACACTTTCCATTTAAGCCAGGAATTGCACTCCTTGTTATTTACTAGGTCTGCAAGCAATCTGAACTGGAATTCTTTTTTTTAAAGTATTTTTATTTTATTTTATTTATTTTCCCTTTTGCCCTTGTTGTTTTTACTGTTGTAATTATTATTGTTGTCGTCATTGTTAGATAGGATAGAGAGAAATGGAGAGAGAAGGGAAAGACAAGGGGAGAGAAAGACAGACACCTACAGACCTGCTTCACCTCCTGTGAAGCGATTCCTCTGCAGGTGGGGAACTGGGGGCTCGAACCAGGATCCTTATGCCGGTCCGGTCCATGCACTTAACCCGCTGCGCTACCGCCCAACTCCCCTGAACTGGAATTCTTATAGAAACTATATTTAAAGCTAAAAATTTGAGTTCAAATAAGTTCTCCTTCGGTGCAGGGATAGATAAACAGCTCATATATCCATGAAATGTAAAATTTTGTACCATCTTAAAGTTGTCACTCCATTAAAGGCATGTAGGGAGGATTTAAATGGATATTGTTAAAAGAAAGCAGTTGCATGAAAAGGCTATATACAAAGATTTGAGCTATTTTCCTTCCTAGGATAGACAAAAGTATGGAAATCATAAGTGGATGGGAAGAAGGAGGGTGTGAGGGCTATATATTGTACAGTGAAAAAAAGATCTTATAT
The DNA here is from genome assembly GCF_950295315.1 of Erinaceus europaeus. Lineage (NCBI taxonomy): Eukaryota > Metazoa > Chordata > Mammalia > Eulipotyphla > Erinaceidae > Erinaceus > Erinaceus europaeus. The sequence continues at coordinate 147,566,780 of NC_080165.1, read as the reverse complement.
GATACTAAAATATTGACTACACAAACATTTGTCCAAGTCTTTCGAATGTAAAACATAGTGGAAATTCTTAAACTATGTGTATTAGTTAATAGTGAGAGCATGTTGGTTATTCTATCGAAACAAATATTTTAGCCTGATCTTCTTCTTCTTCTAGCGTTTGCCCTTCTTCCGTAGCCAGTCAACAGCGTCAGGTTGAGCCTGATGTCTGCTTGTTGCTGGCTTTGAAAGTGACTGGGATCCATGTGGATTCAGTCGGCTAGGAAGGATCGTCAGTTTCCCCAATGAATGGGTACTCACGGGATGCACCACAAGAAGGTCGATCCAATGCATCCCTTTAGCCTGATGTAACCTATTACATCAGGGGGGGGGAATAAAAAGAGGCGTGTATGTATAGACTCTCCCTAAATCCACTCAGGTTTTATGTAAACCTAATATTTCTTTGTTAATGTGAATTAAGAAATATAGTGACATAAGGTTCACATTCACAAAAACTTCCCAGAGGTCATAAATTACCAGTTACTAAATGTCTTCTATTATAGTACTAAAATTTAAATATAATACTGAGACTTTTCTAAACCATACAGACATAAAATTTCCCAGGAACTCTTGATAACTACAGTTAAGAAATAATTTTAAAATCAGTTTTAAGGTTTTGAGCTATTAATTAGCTCATTTGGAACGCTTTGCAATGCGTGTGACAGACAGACACTGGTTCAAACCCAGCCTCCCTTGCATTGAAGGATGCTTTTATGCTGCGGTTTCTTTTATCTTCTTGACCTCTCTGTATCTATCTAAATAATAATAATAATAATACACTTTAAACACATACATTTGTGCACACAGTTCAAGTCATGTCAAAGAGATACAGGTTTGAAGGAAATCTTAAAATTTATTCACCATGTATTTGACGACAATGAATATTTTCTGGTGTGTTTCCCTTAATTTAAAAGTAATCTTGGGAGTTGGGCGGTAGCGCAGTGGGTTAAGCACACATGGCGCGAAGCGCAAGGACCAGAATAAGGATCCCCACCTGCTGGGGCGTCGCTTCACAAGCGGTGAAGCAGGTATGCAGGTGTCTGTCTTTCTCTCCCCTTCTCTGTCTTCCCCTCCTGTCTCCATTTCTCTCTGTCCTATCCAACAACAATGACATCAACAGCAATAATAACTACAACAATAAAAACAAGGGCAACAAAAGAGAAAATAAATAAATAAAATTGAAAAAAATTTTTAAAAAAAGTAATCTGGATAATTTTTGGGGAGGGGGCTGTGGTTACTCTCACTTAAAAAGATCTCATTCTTTTTATTCTGAATAAGGCAAGCATTTTTTTCCTCTGGGAAGAATTCTCATTTGATATAATCCACAAAGCTTTTTGTAAATTATTTTCTCCTTGATATATTTTAAAATTTATATTATTTTTCCTCCTTTATTCAGTTTTTAAATTATAATTTATTTTATATGATGCCAAAAGTGGAACTGCAGCCTCACCTATGCACCATAACACTAAGCTGCCGTGCTAGACTAAATCTTTAACTTTTCAGAAGAAAGAGGAGAGAACTCGAGGAGTGCTGACTCATCTGTGTTGCCTTCTCCTGTGCTAGCGGAATAGAATCCAGAGTGTCATTTAGGTATGCTTGGTAATTCTGTACACATCTGAGCAACCCCAGCTCCTAAACCCCGTCATCTTTTTTCTTTTTTAATTAAAAATAAAAAGTTTAGACTTTAAGTTTACTTTTTTTTCAGTTCAGTTCTTTGGGAATCCAAACTGTTGGATTTCCATAGTGTTAATGTAAAAATAATTATCATGGAGTCAGGCGGTAGTGCAGTGGGTTAAGTGCAAGGGCCGGTGTAAGGATCCGGGTTCGAGCCCCCGGCTCCCCACCTGCAGGGGAGTCGCTTCACAGGCGGTGAAGCAGGTCTGCAGGTGTCTGTCTTTCTGTCCCCCTCTCTGTCTTCCCCTCCTCTCTCTATTTCTCTCTGTCCTATCGAACAATGACGACATCAACAACAACAATAAAAATAACAACAATGAAAAACAACAAGGGCAACAAAATGGGAAAATGAATAAATATTTAAAAAAATATAGACAAAATTATCATTAGTGGAGAAAAGGAGTACATTTTTGCTCTTCTAGCTACCAAGAGAAGAACCAAATAGAACGTTCAGACTCTTTTAGCTACGCCTCTGCTCCCAACCTCGATTCATTACAGTGCCTTTCAATTTATGTTGCAGAGGAAAGGGGGAGAGCATGCTGGTCATGGGAGGAAATACAACAAGGCAATTACTAATAGTAACAAAGCATTCCTTTGAGTGGGCATATTGTATCCATATTTTAATCCAGGGAGGACAGGAAATATACCCTTGAACTCTGCTGGATAGGTTGTCTTTGCAACAGATACCCTATTATGTGTAGAAGAATTCAAGGACAAGTAGATACAGAAAGTATAATGACAATGTAAATCATCTACTGTTTTGTAAACCTGTGGGCTCTGTTTCTTCAGACAGCAGGGATCCACTTAGGCTGCCCCCAACACAGAAGCTGGGGCTGGAGTATAGACAGACTAGAATTATTTGGTGTTTGATCAGATCCAACCAAAATCCTTTAATAGCTAATTTCCCTGTGCTGAGGTTTACAATTTTTCTTCTAAATTAGGTTTTACCTTTGAATATGATTCTAGATAGATATTTTGGAGGGCTAGAAATTTGTGGGCCCAAGGGTCATATAATGTGGTTTTGTTTCTCTTAACAACTAAGGCATCTTACAATTACAGTGCCTTTCAAGCAGAAAATAAACAACGTATATCTAGTCCACTGCTTTGAGTATTTGAAAATGTATTTTGATTATATCCAAACTCATTAATTTTCTGTGCCTCTTCAATGAAATTATGTCTCATATAACACCTGAACAAAGTCCATTATTTTATTTTAGAAGGTAAAAGAAATAGTTATGCCCTACTACAATTTTAATATAAACCAACTGCTCCTTGTAATACTTAATCATTACAGAAAAGACCTATAGAGAGATAGCAGGATATAGCTCTCTTAATCGGGTAAATAATAATAATAATAAAGTCAGCTAACTAAAAATAAATTCAGTTCTTGATTTCACTGAGGGTTAGCAGATCAGAAATAGGACTATGAACACAAATTAGGGTATAGGATTGATGACTAGTACTCTGCTTTTCATTACAAAAGTATCAGCGATTTCTTTTTATTATTATTATTATTATTTACAAAAAGGAAACACTGACAAAAACCATAGGTTAAGAGGGGTACAACTACACTCGGTTCCCACCACCAGAACCCTGTATCCCATCCCCTCCCCTGATAGCTTTCCCATTCTCTATCCCTCTGGGAGTATGGACCCAGGGTCATTGTGGGATACAGAAGGCGGAAGGTCTGGCTTCTGTAATTGCTTCTCTGCTGAACATGGGCATTGGCAGGTCAATCCATACTAATTATAACCCTTAACTGAGTATTAAGTAGAGAAAAGTCTGTCATTATAACAGTAAAACTTCATGATAGATGTTCAGTAGAGCAGCAAATACAAAAGCCTTAATTCCCACCTTCTGCACCTCAAAAAGAATTTTGCTCTATACTCTGAGAGAGGGAGAAATGTTAAGAGAAGCTGACCAGAGGTCTCTGAAACCCAATTTAATCAGGACCCAGAGAGAGAAGAGGAAAAAGGGAAGGATATTCAGAAGTAGTAATAGGTGTAGGTATGACTTTTAAAATAGAGAAGAAGGCAGGACCATAGAAAAAGAGGCAAAAGGGAGTCCTGCGGTAGTGCAGCGGGTTAAGCGCACATAGCGCGAAGCGCAAGTATCAGCGTAAGGATCCCAATTCAACCCCCGGCTCCCCATCTGCAGAGGCGTCACTTCACAGGCGGTGAAGCAGGTCTGCAGGTGTCTGTCTTTCTCTCCCCCTCTTTGTCTTCCCCTCCTCTCTCCATTTCTCTCTGTCCTATCCAACAATGATGACATCAATAACAGCAATAATAACTACAACAACAATAAAAAAACAAGAACAAAAGGGAAAATAAAAATAAAAATTAAAAAAAAAATTTAAATGATAAAGAGGCAAAAAAGATAGATAGATAGATAGATAGATAGATAGATAGATAGGCAGACAAACAAACAGTTAGAAAAATAATAGTCAACTCGTACCTGTGACCTTGGATGAATTACTGCAGTCCCAATGGAGGGAATGGGGTCCCAGAGTGCTGCTGGTGGGAACAGTGTGGAATTGTACCCCTATTGTTTGCAATTTTGTAAATCACTAATAAAAATGTTCAAAAAAATCTCAAAAAGCTTCATTGTAATTTAAGCTAAAATTATATGAAATTTGTATGATAGTGGATATGTACTAAATTGCCAGTAGATTATGATGACACCCCACCACCACCATTTACACCCCCCCACCAAGGGCAGATGTATGAAGATCTTCTTCATCTGTTTCTACAATTTCGGTACTAAGTTAAATTTCACATGTATTGTGTATACAATTTTGGCACTAAATTAAATTTCACATGTATTGTGTATAAAACTATCAATAGTTAAAATTTCAACTTCTTTCTTGTTTCTTATTTTTTTCTGTTTAAATTGCCGTTCTGCTCAAATATTCACCTCTTTTTTCATCCATTACAAATATCTCAAGAGAAACAGTGAAAGCAATTTGACTTCAATTTCCAGTTGAATGAGTCAGATGAATTTGAAAATACCACATATTTTTATGCAGCATTGGTTCTACTTGACCTAAAAGAATCATTTACAAACTATTCTAATTTAATGCCCTCTTGCCATTCCTAAGCCTCAATGTTGTGCTTTGAATCACTTCTTGAAAAGAAGCAAAATATACCACTCAAAAATATGCCTTCTTGGCATTTTGATGATCATGGAGTGATTTAGTTTGGGTTTCTACAGATATAACAGACTGTATATATATATATATATATATATATATATATATATATATATATATACATATATATATACATATATATATATATATGAATAATATTTGATATTTGATAAAGCACATTCACATTTATAAAGGAAATTTTCACTAGTGAGGATGCTTACCACACTGTCAAATCCCTAAAACATTCATCAATGGAGAAGGCAAGGGGACAGGATATTGGCACACCTGCTAAGTGCAGGTATTAGCACGCACAAGGACCTGGGTTCAAGCCCCAGTTCCCCACCTGCAGGGAAGCTGCTTCATGAGCGATGAAGCAGGGCTGCAGGTGTCTCTCTCCCTCTCCATCTCCTCCTTTCAAATTATCTCTGTCTTTATCTAATAGTAAATAAATAAATAATAAAAATAAAACTTAACTTTATAAATAAATAAAACCAAAATGCCCATCTCTTTTGAAACTTACCACTCAGCTGCCCAACTTGAGGTGTTTGTTTCTTTCAGGTGTTGATGACAAGGTCCAGGACCCTGAAACAGTCCCAAGTTATATATCATGGAGGTCAGAGTAGAAGGAGATCTAAAGGACTGGGCAACGGTAGCCTTGCAAGGTTAGGTCATTTGTGCTAAAATGTTTGACTCATCTTTAACTCTGTTTATCTTTGATGGCCGGAGAAAATTCTTCACAAAGTAGAATACACAAATGAGCTCTCATTTTTAAAAGGTATTTTTAATGATTTATTACTGGATAGAGAGTGAGAGAAATTGAGAGAGGAAGGGGAGCTAGAGAGGGAGAGAGACAGAGAAAGACTTGGAACCCTGCTTCACCACTCATGAAGTTTTCTCCCTGCAGGTGGGGATCTGGGTCTTGAACCTGTGACCTTGCTCACTGTAATATGTGTGCTTAACCAGGTGCATCACTGCCTGACCCTGGGATCCAATAATTTCTAGTACGCCACTGCTAAAAGAAGGAAAGATGTTCTCCCATTCACTAAGAAGTCTCTCTCTTTTGGTGGTGGTTATTTCTGCCATTCAGAACATTTTTATGTTTGAGATAGTCCTATTGGTTTAATTTTTCTTCTTGAAACTGGACTTGAGTCAAATAAAATAACATTAAAACTTAGATTAAAGAGTTCTGCTGGGAGTTGGGCTGTAGCGCAGCGGGTTAAGCCCATGTGGCGCAAAGCGCAAAGACCGGGTGAGGACCCCGGTTCAAGTTCCCAGCTCCCCACCTGCAGGGGAGTCACTTCACAAGCAGTGGAGCAGGTCTGCAGGTGTCTGTCTTTCTCTCCCCCTCTCTGTCTTCCCCTCCTCTCTCCATTTCTCTCTGTCCTTTCCAACAATGACATCGGTAATGACTACAACAATAAAACAGCAAGGGCAACAAAAGGAAATAAATAAATATTTTTAAAAAGCATTAAAAAATAAGAGTTCTGCCAATGTTACCTCTAAATATTTGATAGTTTCTGTTGTGGTGTGAATCATTTCTTGAAGAGAAGCAAACTACACCACAAAAAAAATGTGCCTTCTTGGCATTTGGATGATTATGGACTGATTAGTTTGAGTTTCTACAGATATAACAAGACACACAAACACACACATGCATATACATGTGTATATATATATATATATATATATATACATAAATAGAATAGTATTTTATAAAGCACATTCACATTTATAAAGGAAATGTTCATTTGTAAGGATGCCTACCACACTGTCAAATCCCTAGAACATTCATCAATGGAGAAGGCAAAGGGTTGGGTGGATTTAAGCCCTTGATTCTCAGCTGGGGGGGAGGAGGGCTTCATGAGATATCTTAAAGAAGTGTTGCAGGTCTCTCTTTCACCTCTCTCTCTCTCATTCTCTACTCCCCTTCTCTGTCAGTTTCTCTTCAAACATAGAAACTAAAAGGGGGATGGCCACCAGGAGTAATGGATTCATTGTGCAGGAACTGAATCCCAGCTATAACCCTGGTTACAAGGAAAATTATTTAAAAAATAAGAATGTAAGTCTTTTTTAAAATGTTTTATATATATATATATATATATTTTTTTTAATTTTCCCTTTTGTTGCCCTTGTTGTTTCTCATTGTTGTTGTAGTTGTTGTTGTAGTCGTTGTTAGGACAGAGAGACATGGAGAGAGGAGGGGAAGACAGAGGGGGAGAGAAAGATAGACACCTGCAGACCTGCTTCACCGCCTGTGAAGCGACTCCCCTGCAGGTGGGGAGCCCCAGCTGGAACCAGGATCTGTATGCTGGTGTTTGTGCTTTGCGCCATGTGCAGTTAACCGGCTGTGCTACTGCCAGACTCCCTAATGCAAGCCTTTTTATTGGACAACTAGAAGCTTGGAAGATGACCCTGTACATTATTAGTCCATTAAAATTATTGCTAAAGATGTTTGTAGTAGCTACCTTTGCACTAGCAAACCTGAAGACTGTCTCTGATGGTTTCCACCAATAAGATCTCTTACACATCACTATGATAGTCACATTAATAGTTTATATGGTTGTATCTTATACTATGGATAGACACAAAGCTCCGGTATTTCACATTGAACTTGAAGAAACTTAAAAACAGCTCTGTATACAATGAAGACTTGATTTGTTTCCTAAAGAAAAATCATTTATTTAATATTGAGATTCATATCTCAGTTTGCCACTAAACAGCTTTAGTTTAGCCTGAGAGCTATGCTGTGGTAATACGCACAACTTGTATGCCTGAAGTCCCAGACTTGACTCCTGGCATCAGTAGGTGCCAACTGAGAATAGCTCTGATATAAGAAAATAAAAATAAACCACTTCAGCTTGTAAATTGTAACAAAGATAAATAGCTGACTTTGTATCTAAATTTATGTACAATCTGACATATTAAAAGTTATTTTTAAAATGGAGCTGTGGAGCCATTTCAGAAAAGTAGTATTATCTGTCTCACTTAATCTGGGTCAAAGACCTTTGCATTAAGCTAAAGATTTTTGGACTAGATCAGCAATGGCAATTGTTTGAAGAAAAAAAAAAATGCTTAAAGAGGCATCTAGATCATAAAGACTAGTAAAGACTAGTAAGTAGGCTCTGTCAGTCACATATCATTTTATTCTTTCTAGAGAATCAGTAATCAAATTGTTTAATCACTTATTCCATCTCTCCCCATAAAACCTGCCAAATGCACTCCTGCTTGGGCACAGTTTAAGTATTCTACCTGAATTTGTGTATCCATATTGTAGTTCTTAGAATTCCAATGGGTCTCTGACTTTTTAGGCCAACAAAAAAGTGAAAAACTGCAAATCAACATATATCCCAAATGTTTCTGGTACTCAAAAACTTTCATCTCTCTTATGCTTAGCACAGCTCAGTGATGAACAGAATCAATGATGGTAAAAGTATATGCTGGATGGCATTTAATAAAAGTCATCTTTATTATAGAAAGTAGCAAATGAATTGCATTTACACTGTGGGGAGAAATGAGAGTAAATGGAAACAATCCAATAATTGAGATAGAAAAATGATAGTTATTTAGCAGATAGAAAAATCATAAAAAATATAGACATTTGTGAAAATGGCTTCATAAATACTGCTACTTTCTTAGATTTGCTTTTAATAAAACGTGTGATCATTTAATGAGAACTAATGTCACTGAGTAATTTTAAAGTGTGAAAATTAAGTTGGGAAATAAATAGCTAGAGATGGTATAATTATGTCAGTTGTGGTTGAATGATTGCCCAATTTACCTTATTCCCCTATGTTCTGTTTTTAAAATATAACTTTCTAGATCACATCATCGAGACAAAATATGTACCCATTAAATCCAAACTAGTAAGATAACACATTTTATCAATATAAAGTAGATCAGGGTGTGTGGCATTTCTGAGTTCGGATTTTAAGGAAATGTATACATAATTTCCCAAGGTCTCTGTCTTAGTCATGTAAGAAAACTAATAGTTGTCTGAAAGAGAAATATTACGTGGAATATTGGCCAGGTATTTCAGGAAAGCAGTACACAACTGCCAGATGTAGTCATTTAACTACCAACACTTGGAGGAAGCCAACAGAGAAAACAAGGGCACAGATATTTTAATGGAAAGTTGATATGTGTGAAAACAGAGGACGAAATTTGAATGTGACATAGTCTGTTGCAGCAAGGCCAAGGCCATGGGGGAGGGTGTGTGAGCGGTATGAGACAGTGGTCTTGCAGGGAGGGGAGGGGAAGTATTCAGGACACAATGACTGATGGTGATAGAAGACATGGGTTGGTGATGGGAATAGGATACAGACACATATTATGGAAAGATGAGAGATTGTACCCATTTTGCAACTGGACTGTAAATGATTACTTCCCTAATAAAACAGTAGAAAAGAGAAAAAAAATATATATATTCCCTAAATCTCATACTTTATAAGTTACTATTAAGTCAGCATTAATAATAAAAAATATTATTACAAAATAAAAAAAGGAAATACAGTCACAATTATCTGGCAGTGAGAAAATTAAAAGAATGACATATCAGAATGATTAAATTATAAGCTAATGATAACAACTCATGGTGGCTAGTCTAAAGGTACATGGGATTTTTCATACATTGGTGATAAGTATACACAATGTTATAAAATAGAGGAAATAGTTTAGTAGTTTCTTATATAATTGAGACATACTTTCTTTTTTTCAAGTCATACAGAAAGAAATGTGCTTTCTGTATGACTTAAGAAATATAAACTAGGACATTTATTTCAGGGAAATTAAGTTTTATTAATATATGCAAAAGCTGTAAAGGATACTTCATATATGTTATAACATCAATATATTATCTACTTTAATCTTTTTTACACAGGTCGATACATACCCCCAGCCTGTTTCTATCTTTCCCTGGTGGGGCAGGGCTCTGGGGAGGTTCAACTCGGTTTCAAACCTTCACACCATTTGGAAATTCTATAGCACTGGAGGAAGTGCCAGTGATCGATCTCTCTCTCTCTCTCTCTTTCTCTCTCTCTCTCTCATTTTATCTGAATGAAAAAAATGCACATGCCAAAAGTTCAGGTTCTGAAAAGCAAAGCTCATTCATTTCTGGGAAAACTAAATGTGAGAAATGATTTTACATTTTTGGTAGAAAATGTATATTTCAATAGTTTAACACTGAAGAACATACTTACTGGAATATATCTTCCATTATTAAAATACACGTTTCTTTTACTTTAAGGACTCCTGAAAATTACTTTGTAATAGTGCTTATTCATTGCATTTTTCAATTCAAAAATAAAATTCTGGTAATGTTTACCATGAATTTTATACAATTCTATCTGTGAGGAGAAATTTTAGATTTACATTTTTTACTATAAATTGAAATTTTTCCCCATGTTTTCACTTGCACTTAGAAAAGCTAGACATTTTATTTTCTGGAAATGTTTGTATAGCAATATGTCCCTGGTATTATCTATGGAAATTTCACATTCCAATAGTATAATAGAACAGTTAATTTGTTTATATATATGCACATCTCTTCTTTCACACTATATTTTTGATGATCAGGTATAGAAATTCTAGCACATACAAGCCTTTTTTAATTGAACAGATGTGAAATTTGCAGAACCCGCTAATAGTGAAATATTTGGGAACCATGGCTTTGTAAATAAAGTCTACAACAAAGACTGTTAAAAATTGGCGCTGTCTCTGCATACCAAATCACAGACATTTCCTCAGAGTGTAGGTCTTAAAAGCCCTCAACAAAAAATAAAGACTTATAGCAATATATGGAGATAAATATCAACTCTACTTCTTACAATTATGTGTAATTATTACCATATGTGAATATTAAATTGATATACTGTACATCAGAAATGAATATTTTAAAGTCAACTATATTTCAATGAGAAGAAAAAGGTGTAAAATGTAAGAGATAAACTACTTTATTTCCAGATATTCTTACATATATGAAATATCTGAAAATGTCTTTAAATGCATATATATTTTAAGCTTTTTTATTATCATTATTTATTTATTGGATAGAGACATCCAGAAATTAAGAGGGGTGGAGAAATTGAAAGACTCCTACAACCCTGCTTCACCATTCGTGAATCTTCCCCTTTGCAGGAAGGGACTGGGGACTTGAACCTGGGTCCTTGCACATTGTAGCATGTGCCCTTAACCAGGTGTGACACCACCCAGCACCCCCATATATTTTTATAATAGAAAACAAGGATAAAAAAACAACTGTACTATAAGAATTTGCAAATGATAGAACCTGTTAAAGCAGCATCATAGTCCAGCTGAAAACAGAAGTAATCTCTAATTTTGTTCTCCGTACTTTCTATTCATACATGTAAAAACTATTTGCTTGGGGTCTGCTATTTTCATTAAATTTTTTTTCGTGTATTTGGAATCAAGTTGGTTCACCACCAATGTGAACTGTTCTAAATTTCCTGTTAAAGTTCATTTTATATTCCCCACACTAGCTATTTCATTGATTTTTTTTTTCCAATCAAATAAGTGTCATCTAATCCTTTCTCTCTCTCAGACCGTTCATTATATTTCAAGGAGGAAACACAATTCATTATGTAGGAATTGGGCCAAATACACCCCCCAATAAGGCGGTATGGAAGGAAGATATGGAAAAAATATAAATGAATAAGGCTTCTTCTACAACCTAAATTTAACGTCTTTATCTAAACCCTTATTTTATGAACTTGTCTTCCCAGAGATCAGGAATTTAAAGTGTTACACCATTTTATAAATTTTTGTATAATATTACTCATTGTGGATTCACATTCACATGTATTTTAATGTTGATCATGCATTTTTGTTTTACATATAACTCTTGTTTAAATATAGATGAAACTAACACAATTATCAGCCATATATCTATCCTAAATCACAATATGATTGAAAAAAACTGTGATCATAATCCCATCGATATTTTTGTCTACAATGAAAATCGATCTACCCAATATGATATTCGTTATTTTTATAAGATAATCTTCTCTAATTTTTATTCTGTACTCTCCTCATTGAGCCACCTCCAGACTGCAGTTTTTGTTTTTAAGCATTATGAACGAGTTATTACAAGCCGTGTAGATGTATGTGAAAGCTGTGTGCCCATAGTTTTATGTTTGTGTAACTCATTCGTTTACTCCTGTACCCTAATCAATTACTTTTCCTTGTCTGTGTATGAGAATACACAATTCAATTTCCCATTGTTGATAGGCATTTAAATGTTTATTTTTATGCTATAATAAATAAGTAGTGATGAAGGCTTTAAGTGTTTCATTATTCAAAAAGTGGCAAGTTTATTTGAGGTATAGATTTTAGAGTGGAATTGTCTGACCGTAAGTAACTGCATATTCAATTTAAACTGCGTATGATCAAATTGAAGTTCTCAGTGTGCCGGTTCTCGGAAATGCAGCCAGCATCCTTGTGAAGACATTTGACATCCGAGTTCCTTAAGATTCTTCTCATCTATGGTTTATATGATAGGATGCTCTACGGTGGTTATAATTTGAATTTTGATTGAAAATGAAGCTAAGAAACAAATAGGAATATTTGTAGTCCAGTGTTTTCATGTGTAAAATTCATGTCACTTTTGTCTTTGTTGCTATTTGGTTATTTATATATTATTTTATGTTTTAGCTTGTCGCAGCGGTTCTGAATACTAGATTTTTATATACTAATTTTATTACTACTTCTCCCAGACTCTGAGTTGTCTTTAAAATTAAAAACTATGTAAGTGCAAATTTTAAATGTTGACAATGTCTAAAATCATTTTTCCACATTGGTGAAGAAATACATGTATCTATTTGCCAGACATCTATTTATCTATCTAGATAGTATTCCAAACTCTTTAAGTTCTCTTATAAATAATGGCATTTTGGTTTTATGTAAATGATTAATGACCCCCTAACACATAGTTAAGTGGGAAATAAAAGGAAAAAAAATAAGAAAGTTCTTCTACAATTTTGTCTAAGCAGAAATGTTCCTTAGGCCCTGACAGGACACCAAAAAGGCTAAAGAAACAAGACAATGGCTTTGTTGGCTGTGAAAAACACAATGCAAAACTCTGTAGTGAGAAGTAAAGGCAAGTCTGAAACGCCCATGGCCGGGGTTCACCCATTACAAGCTGTTGAAAGAAGGATCATGAGGTAGCAGCCTGCGGGCTCTCTCATACCTACAAGGATTCTTTTTCTAGGATTAAGGGCCCAGCTAGCCTAGGTCCTCACAGTTTACTCCTTCACAAATAATTTCGCGTTACTTGACTTTGGAAAATTAAGTGATCATTTTAAATGTATAAATAATGCCTCTCTTTCGTAAACCATGAAGGATGTTAGAAATCAGCTTCAGGCTGATTTTTTTTTTTTTTTTTAGTGGGGGTTGTATTGTTAAATGGGAATCTGGGGAATGTTATGCATGTACAAACTATTGTATTTACTGTTGAATGTAAAACATTAATTCCCCAATAAAGAAATAAATTATTAAAAAAAAAAAAGAAATCAGCTTCAGGACTGGATGGTTTACATTACAGTGCACAAGGACCGGGGTTCAAACCCATGATCCCCACTTAAAGGGAGAAACTTTCATCAGTGGTGAAGCAAGGAAGCAGTTGACTCTCCTTACTTCTCTTTTCCCTCTCAATTTCTCTCTTTCTCTATCCACAGTAGATACATAAAAAAATATATATTTTTAGGGGACTCGGTGGTAATGCAGCGGGTTAAGCACACGTGGGGCAAATCACAAGGACCTGCATAAGGAAATTAGTTTGAGCCCCCGGCTCCCCACCTGCAGGGGAGTCGCTTCACAAGCAGTGAAACAGGTCTGCAGGTGTCTGTCTTTCTCTCCCCCTCTCTGTCTTCCCCTCCTCTCTCCATTTCTCTCTGTCCTATCCAACTACAATATCAATAACAACAATAATAACTACGACAATAAAACAACAAGGGCAACAAAAGGGAAAATAAATATTATTAAAAAATTAAAAATATTTTAGGGGGGTTGGGTGCTGGCGCACCTGGTTAAGCGCATACATTACAATGTGCAATGTGCCAGGACCAGGGTTCAATCCTCCAGTCCCCACCTGTGGGGGGGGGCGGGGGGGCTCACAAGTGGTGAGGCAGGGCTGCCAGTGTCTTTCTCTTCCTCTCTCTCCTCTTTCCCTCTCAATTTCTGACTGTATCCAATAAATAAAGATATTTAAAAATATTTTAAAAGTCAGTTTCTACATGTAAATTAAAATGTTAAGGACTAATGAAATGTTTTCTTCTCCAATGACCAGTTATGTGTTCTTCTTGTATGTATAAAATATCTGTATCTAAGTCAAGACCTGGAATTTCTCAGAAAAATCTGTGAACTGCTTCCTCACCTAGTTTTCTAGTTGACTATGGGTAAATTCTCTAGTAAATTTCTCTTTTAAATTTTAAAAGCATTCCAGAGTGATGGTTATTTCAATTGACAGGTCTTTATTTTTTTTCCTTCTTCTTTTTTCAAATGTTACTAACTTATTTATAAAATAAAACATATCAACAAGACCATAGGATAAGTCACACAGTCCCCACCACCAGAGTTCTGTGCTCCATCTCCTCCCTTGAAAGCTTTCCTATTCTTCACTGTTCATAATGCATTAAAAACAAAAGCTGCAGTCCGGAGGTGGCTCAATGAGAAAGTACAGAGTAACTATCATATTTAAGATAAAAGTAATTACACTCATTCTCAAAAAAACGCCAATTGAATTTTATTTATTAATTTGCATTACTTCAACTCCTTAATATTTTTCCTTGAATCAAAAGATGTAACAACTTGCAGGGGTGGCTCAACAACTTGTTTGGCTTCGTATGTTAACTCTCTTTTCAGTCACCAGGTTCCAGATGTCATCAGGATGCCGGCCAGGCTTCCCTGGACTGAAGACCCCACCAATGTGTCCTGGAGCTCCGCTTCCCCAGAGACCCACCCTACTAGGGAAACAGAGAGGCAGGCTGGGAGCATGGACCGACCAGTCAATGCCCATGTTCAGCGGGGAAGCAATTACAGAAGCCAGACCTTCTACCTTCTGCATCCCACAATGACCCTGGGTCCATGCTCCCAAAGAGATAGAGAATGGATAAAGCTATCAGGGGAGGGGGTGGGATATGGAGATTGGGTGGTGGGAATTGTGTGGAGTTGTACCCCTCCTACCCTATGGTTTTGTTAATTAATCCTTTCTTAAATAAAAAAAAAAAAAAACTTGCAGGGGAGAAAGCTTCACGAGAGGTAAAGCAGGTGTCTGTCTCTCTCTCTCCCCCTCTAAACTCCCTTCCCCACTCAGTTTCTTTCTGTCCAGTCAAATAAGTAAATAAATATTAAGATATAATAAAAATATGTAAACATATGCTTGCTGTATAATTAACACCAGTATAAAAAGACTTAATATTATTTGGATCATTTAAAAGTGAATAGGTAGAGAGTATGTTTTAAGTCTTTATCACAAGCAAAAATATGACTCTGTGTGAAAACAAATATTAGTGATCATTTCTTCAATATGTACAGATGCTGCTGCATCATGAGACTAACACATGACAACTATACCTCAATAAAAGTATTTGCTTGCAATAATGCAAAATTTTAATTTATTTTTTGCTTGAAAGCTACTCATATTGTTACTCCAACATAATTCCCTCTAACATAATTATCAGAAGTGGTAGAATATTCCAGATAGGGAGGTGGTGGCTATAATGACCTGAGAACATATATTGAGTTTTTGTGTTGTTGATACAAATGAATAAACCTTTGCACCTACCAGTCAGAATCTTAAATATATAGAGACTTTTTTTTTAATTTATCTTTATTTATTGGATAGAGACGACCAGAAATCAAGAGGGGAGGGGTGATAGAGAAGGAGAGAGGTAGAGAGACACCTGCAGCCCTGCTTCACCACTCACAAAGCTTTCCCCCTGCAGGTGGGGACCGGGGGTTCAAACCTGGGTCCTCATGCATTTAATATGTGCGCTCAACCAGGTGTGGTGCGTTACCACCAGGTCCCATTGAGAGAGATTTTAATGGAGTTTCCCACAGCACATTCCTTGCCCAAGGCTGCACATGGCTCCAACTGGGGGGCACTGAAGGGCATTTCTAGGACAATAGATGGAGCAAGGAGTCTCTAGTTAACTATACAGTGTCAGCTTTTGGCCAGTCATGCTTACATCTCCTAGATAAGTTCTTTAGTCTCCCCCTAATCGCAGAATTACCAGTGGAGGCCTCAAAGACAACTGCGTGTGTTAAAATGCCAATTTGCAGATACCTGACGCCCCAGAGGCAGGAAGTTCAGCCGCCACTGAAATCACTTGATACCAGAACTCAGCAGTGACCTGGTCTCTATTATGGCCTCTCATTTTCTTTCTCCTAACAAATAAGTAGACGACTATATAAATAAATCTTTTAAAATATAATCAGTCTACTTAGTGATTATTTACTAAAGATTAGTTGCACTTGTCTGTAAATTCCTATGGATTCTTTGCATTTTTTGACACAAAAAAATTCTTTTATTATACTATGCTATGTATTTTGTATTATATTATATTATAAATAGATAATTTTGAGATTAATTAGTTTGCTATATCAGTTTATCTCTCTGTACCTCTTTGTTACGGGAAACTACTCCATGATATGGATCTATCGACATTTTTCTGTTTGATCTCAAATTTCATCGATATTTATGATTTTAGTACTTATTTATTTACTTATGCATGATGAAGACTCCCAGAGGCCTCTTGTTTGATCAGAAAGAGAAACATGGAGAGATGAGGGGGAGAGAGAGCACGAGAGAAAAGAGCAAAGCAGAGACCAAGTGAGACACTGGCAGCTCTGCTGATGGAGAAACTCCACCTCTGCAGGTAGGAACCTTGGATTTGAACCTGTGGTAATGTGTGTCTTCAGCCAGTTTACCACCGCTGGGCCCACAGATTTTTATTTTTTTAATTGTCTTTTTATTGGATAGAGACAGCCAGAAATCAAGAGGGGAAATGGAAAAAAAAAAAAGAGGGAGAGAGACCTGCAGCCCTGTTTCACCACTTGCAAAGCTTTTTCCCCCTGCAGGTGGGGATGAGCGGCTCAAATCTGAGCCCTTGTGCATTGTAACATGTGCACCCAACCAGGTGCGCCACCACCTGGCCCCACGTTTTTAATTTTTTAACTTATAAATTTCTTTTGATTTGTCCATGATATGTTTCCAAGCTTTTCTATTTTTTTATGTACCTCACGAGTCTAAAGATTCATTGAATGGATGTTCTTTTAATAGTAGTTTCGCAAGTCTAAAATGGAATTTAAATTATTAGGTTTATCATGAACTTTATTTTTCTTATTGCTCTAAATTCTGTTTGGAGGGGTATCTAGGTTGTCACTGGGGTTTCCCCCCTCCAGAATGACTTTTGTTTATCAAAAGATTGAGTCCAAAAAGAGACAAAGAAAGATTCCGTAACACCAAACATTCCCTTGGTGCTCTTGATGCCTCTTCATGAATTGTTAAGAATCCACAACAATTCTACTCTATCCAACTTTCTCATTAAAAGTAACATAAAGGATAGAAGTAAAAACACCACTGTTTTTTCTATTTATAAGTAAAAAGTAACACATTGTAGAGATTCAAATGCATGTAATCTGTTGATTTAGAGTCATTATACTGTTTTAGCTCTCTCCTTGCTTTCCACCACCAACTCTAGGGAGATGTTCTAAAGATTGAATCTCTGATGATTTTGTGGTAACACTATTTTATCTTACACTTAGGCCTAAATTGTTAATTAAACCAGGGCTTTACTTATTAAGTTCTCTTTGTTTTTTAAAGGATTTGATTGTTTAACAGCAATTAAAAAACCATCAAACCTGATATCAAAAATGGGAATGAAACATCAGATAAGAATATAGGAAATAGGGGAGTTGGGCGGTAGCGCAGCAGTTAAGCGCAGGTGGCACAAAGCACAAAGACCATAGAGAGGATCCTGGTTCAAGACCCCGGCTCCCCACCTGCAGGGGAGTCGCTTCACAAGCAGTGAAGCAGGTCTGCAGGTGTCTGTCTTTCTCTCCCCCTCTTTGTCTTCCCCTTCTCTCTCCATTTCTCTCTGTCCTATCCAACAATAAAGACATCAATAACAACAACAATAATAACTACAACAATAAAACAACAAGGGCAAAAACAAAGGGAAAATGAATAAATAAATATTTTTTAAAAAATGAATATAGGATATAATAGAGCTAACATCAACAACAACAAAAATTCAGAAGATAAAGAGGACCATGTGTGTACTTTTAAGTACAGAAATATATATATATATATTTTAAGTACAGAAATATATATATATATATCCATTTCTGTTCTTAGATGACCACTGGACATATTTGCACAAATACATAATTATTATTAGATTTAACACTAATAGGCTCAATATATATATATGCAATTTATTCATATCTAGTTTATAACAGGAACAGAAATAAACCAGTACGTGTGGTATAGAAATAATACATTGGCCTTTAAACTAAATATAATGTCTATTCTATAAAATAAGTTTTTTATTATCTCTGTATTGACTATAAATGTGTGAAATTCCATCAAATTTATTTGTTTATTTTTATTTTGTTATTTAACATATTTTTATTTATTATTGGATAGAGACAGAGATAAATGGAGAAGGGAGGGGGAGACAGAGAAGGAGAGAAACAGAGAGACACCTACAGCCCTGTTAAACTTTCCTCTGCAGGTGGGGACCAGGGGCTTGAACTCAGATCCTTGCACACTGTAATGTGTGCATTCAACCAGGTATGCCACCGCCTGCCCCCCATCAAATTTATAAAATAAAATATTTTAAAGGAATATTAGTAGTATCTAGCTACATTCAACTTCAGTGTAATTATACAGAACCCTGAAAAAAAATCACAGTATCTCAAACTGAACAACTGCAAAGATTAATTAAATTACTTGCTGAGAGTGCTGTTGTCATATGAATACCGCTCTGCCTTTGTCTTGCACTGAAATCCACTTCTGTGTAAATGTAATTCATCATTCTTTGCCATACTTCAACTCCTTGAAGTCCTTTATAATGAATTTAACAACTTAAAATTACGTCTAGCACAGTGAAGAGTCCTACATTTTTCCATCAATATGCACACCTCAATCAGTATTATTTTATTTATTTATTTATTAGTTTGTGACATTCAATTTATTTCCCCCTCATATTAATTAGCTATGTGTGAGACTAAGTTAATAGAAGTGTATATTAACACCATTTCCATCACTAAAGGTCTGTGTGCATGCGTGTATATCTGTGTGTGTGCATGTGCGTGTGTGCCATGCGTGTATATCTCTCTGTGTGTGCGTGTGTGTGCCATGTGTGTATATCTCTGTGTGCGTGTGTGTGCGCATGTGTGCCATGTGTGTATATCTGTGTGTGTGCCATGCGTGTATATCTGTGTGTGTGCGTGTGTGTGTGCGTGTGTGTGTGCGTGTGTGCCATGTGTGTATGTCTGTGTGTGCCATGCGTGTATATCTGCGTGTGTGTGTGCGTGTGTGCCATGTGTGTATATCTCTGTGTGCCATGTGTGTATATCTGTGTGTGCATGTGTGTGCCATGCGTGTATATCTGTGTGTGTGCCATGCATGTATATCTGTGTGTGCCATGCGTGTATATCTGTGTGTGTGCGTGTGTGCCATGTGTGTATATCTGTGTGTGTGCGTGTGTGCCATGCGTGTATATCTGTGTGTGTGTGTGTGTGTGTGCGTGTGTGTGTCCCACATGAAGCTGAACATCTACCCTCATCCTCCACCCAGAGATTTTTACTTTGGTGCCCTATTCCAAATTAAGTCAGATTCTGCTTTGAATTTCCCTTTTTGTTCTTCTTTCAATTAGTATTCTTATTGATTTAATTATAATCAATAAGTCCAGAGGATAAAGGGGGACAATTCCACACAACTCCCACAGCCAGAGTTCCACATTCCATCCCCTCCATTGGTAGCTTTCCTTTGCTCTGTCCCTCTGTTTTTGTGTCAAATACAAAATATAACTACTATGTTTGGCCTCAGCTTTGTAAATCTATACGGAAACACTTTAAGAAATAGTACCTAAATTAATTTCATTAAATGCATTTTGTTGTATCTCAGCTAATACAAGACAAATACCACACAGTTACTGTATAACAAAATGAATTCCCAAGGTTTAAAATTAAGATGGTATGGAAACCATGACGTTTCCGATCCTACATGTATGAAACTATGTCATCTTATTCTGTTCTTGGTTGGAAGAGGCCAGTGTAGTTTGGTTATGCAGCTAAATGTCATTGTGCTGGGAGAGATGGGAAACTGGCATGGGAGGTCAGAGGAAGTGAGCCTTGAACACAGCTGCAGGCTTTTGTCAGAGGGCTGAAGGAATTTAGAGAGCAAGACACTGTAAGGGGCAGATGTAACCTATTGGAGGAGTGTTAAGGCGGTTGCTTACACGAGAGGGAGCACAGGCAGGCAGATCAGACTTACTGGCCAAGGAGAAGCTGAAAATACACCCACAAAGGAGTCTGGGCTTGTTCTAGGGTGAGTAACTTGCTTACTGATGCGGGGGGGCGGTGTATAAATTTGGGCTGAAACAGTCAGCGTGCTCTCAGAGAAGGCAGACACATGATTATCCATTAGGATGCGGGAAGCAGAGGTGATTTACAAGGAAATGTGGAAGTTTCAAGCAATTTGGGGTCCTCTTCTTTCTGTCCATATCTGTCCTTTTCAAAATTCTCCTGACTGGACTTCTGGAGGCATAGCTGTGGAGTAACAGTAAAGTCACTTTGCTCTCACTGATAAATTAAGAAAAGTGATAAAAATCACCTGAAAAATTAAAATCGCCCTGGGTTCCTTCAGAAGCTCACCGAGCCATAGGTGAGTATAGATGTGTGTGACTCCTGAACAGAAAAGGGGTGAGGGGGAGATTCTCAGGAAGAAAAGGTTGTACTCAGGGAAAGGCTGGTCCCAGACTGGGAGTTTGGCAGCTGAGGTTCACTACATCTGGGTCTGAGTTAAAGAAACAACTTAGTACAAAACAGAAAAGATTAAAAGAAGGAAGGAAGGGAGGGAGGGAGGAAGGGAAGGAGGAAGGAAGGAAGGGAGGGCAGAAAAAGAAAAGAAGGAAGAAAAAGAAAGAAAAAATCATCTAATCCATAGGTAGGTACAGACATCTTTGTCTTGTGGATGGAAAGAGGATTAAACTGGAGCTGAGCCTCACCACTTCTGGGCCTGAGTTTAAGCAACAAGAAACTGTTAAAAAGAAAAAAATTAAATAAAAACTCACCAATTCACAACTGTAACTAGGGACTCAACAGCAGAATACTAGAGGTTGAAAATTGAATAAGTAAGCCTGGAGATGAGGCAGAGAGGACTACAGAAAAACAAAACATGAAAATAAAGGTTAATAAAAGCTACGTTAGAAATTTAACACTAAAAGAAACAATATAGTCATCACAGGTGTCCCAGAAGAAGGAAGAAAAAAGGAAAGAACATACATTGAATGTAATAATTGCTAGAGAATTACCTCCGAGTAAAGGCAAAGATAACGTAAATCCAATAAACACAAGTGTATTATATATATATATATATATATATATATATACAGTTTTTTTATTTAAGAAAGGATAAATTAACAAAACTATAGGATAGGAGGGGTACAACTCCACACAGTTCCCACCACCCAATCTCCATAACCCACCCCCTCCCTTGATAGCTTTCCCATTCTCTAGCCCTCTGGGAGCATGGACCCAGGGTCATTGAGGGTTGCAGAAGGTGGAAGGTCTGGCTTCTGTAATTGCTTCCCCGCTGAACATGGGCGTTGACTGGTTGGTCCATACTCCCAACCTGCCTCTCTCTTTCCCTAGTAGGGTGGGTCTCTGGGGAAGCTGAGCTCCAGGACACATTGGTGGGATCTTCAGTCCAGGGAAGCCTGGCCGGCATCCTGATGGCATCTGGAACCTGGTGGCTGAAAAGAGACTTAACAAACAAAGCCAAGCAAATTGTTGAGCAATCATGGACCCAAAGCTTGGAATAGTGGAGAGGAAGTGTTAGGGGGGTACTCACTGCAAACTCTAGTGTACTTCTGCTTTCAGGTATATATTTTGCACTAGTTTATGGATACGTGTGAACATATGCTCTCTCTCACAGAAACTGGTGTATATCTAGTGAACCACCTGGGATGAAGTTAGAGAATACTATGAAAGGCAAGGTCTCACCCGAGTAATGAAGCTGAAGGGTTGTCATTCCACACGTGAAGTCTCTGGACACAGTCTGAAGTGAAGCATGTTGAGGTGGCAATCCTTGCGTTGATCAGGTTGTGATCGGCGGATGCAATATTATTTGGTTTGGATTGGGAGAGGCATGTGGGAAAGTAGGCCCTATCCTAAGGTTCCAGGACTGGGGGAAATATAGGCTCTATAGTGGAGATGTGAGGTTCCTGCTGTCTTAGGGTTCAAGAAGACAATGGATAGTTATTGTTATCATCACATTATTTGGCAATTGGGTTAACTTTGAAAAGTCCTTTTGTTAGGGTTTGCTGTACAGTACCCAGTATCTTGTATATAGTTGTGCCATTGGTTGCTTCTGATCTACTTGGTCTAGGCTTTTGAGAGAGTCCGCATATCAAATACACAGCCTATATATTAAGAAGACTCAGTCTGTGTTTTAAAAACTTCGAGACATACAATTAATTTTCCCCCCTCTCATATTAATTAACTATTGATTTATATGACTACTCTTTACTAGCAGTGTACATAAACACCATTCCCACCACCAAAAACTGTGACCCATCCCTCCCACCCACCCCCACCCCCCACTGGCCCAGGAAGCTGCATGTCTACCCCTCACCACAGGGTTTTTACTTTGGTGCCCTACTTACAATTTGGTCAGATCCTGCTTTTAGTTTCCCTTTCAGATCTTCTTACTCAACTTCTGTTGATGAGTGGGATCATTCCATACTCATCTTTATCTTTCTGACTTAGCTCACTTAACATAATTCCTTCTAGCTCTGTCCAAGATGGGTCAGAGAAGGTGGGTTCATTGTTCTTGATAGCTGCATAGTATTCCATTTTGTATATATACCACAGCTTTCTCAGCCACTCATCTGTTGTTGGGCACCTGGGTTGCTTCCAGGTTTTAGCTATTATGAATTGTGCTGCTATGAACAAAGGAGTACACACCTCTTTTTGGTTGGGTGTTATGAAGTCCTTGGGGTATAACCCCAGGAGAGGAATTACTGGATCATATGGAAGGTCCATGTCTAGTCTTCTGAGAGTTCTCCAGACTGCTCTCCACAGAGGCTGGACCAATTTACATTCCAACCAGCAATGTAAAAGGGTTCCTCTGTCCCCACAGCCTCTCCAGCATTTGTTGCTGCTATCATTTTTGATGTATGTCATTCTCACAGGGGTGAGGTGGTATTTCAGTGTTGTCTTAATTTTCATTTCTCTGACAATCAGCGACCTGGAGCAGTTTTTCATATGTGTGTTAGCCTTTTGGATCTCCTCTGAAGTGAATGCTTTGTTCATATCCTCTGCCCATTTTTGGATGGGGTCATTTGCTTTTTTGGTGCTAAGTTTGCTGAGCTCTTTATATATTTTGGTGATTAGTTTTTTGTCTGATGTATGGCATGTGAAGGTCTCCTATTCTGTGAGGGGTCTCTTTGTTTAATAGTTTCTTTGGATGTGCAGAAGCTTTTCAATTTGATGTAGTCCCATTGGTTTGTTTCTGCTTTAGTCTTTCTTGCCATTGGGTTTATTGCATCAAAGATGTCTTTGAGGTGTAGCTGGGAAGTGTATTTTTTAAAGACTTTATTGATTAGGGAAATAAGAGATGGTTTCACTCCTATATAGAATCTAGAGAAATGATACACAGGAACTTGCTTGTGTCTAGGTCTCTTCATTTTTCTTAATCATGCTGTTCTCTGTGGAATAGCAGGATGCCGCAAACAAACTAACAGATGACAACAAAATGGAAGCAAACACTGTTTCTAAGGCTCTTTGAGGATTGTAGTGGATATTTTGGGGAGGGTGAGAACACATAACTGTGGTGATGAGTGTTGTGGAATTATACCCTTTAATCATACAATCTTGTACCCACACTTAAGTACAAATAACAATTTAAAAGAAATAGTAATTAAATAAATATTTTATTTGTTAATGAGAGAGACAGGAGACGTTCTAGAAAGAAACAGAACCAATGCATCACTCTGGTACACGTGCGGACAGGGATTGAATCTGGGGTGTCATGATTAAGAATTCAGTGCTTTATCCACTGTGCCACCTCTCAGAACCTCCTGGTTTTGTCCATTAGCTCAGTTACTGTGGCCTCTTGTTTAGAGGGGTTTAGATCAGCGAGGATGGTCATCAGTTCTGGTTCTATGGCATTTATTTCTTTATTTTCTGTTTCACTTTATTTCACATATGTATGCTCACTGTTTCTCTGTACTTAGCACTTTCTACCATTCATTTTCTTATATCTCTTCCGCCACTGCCCAGCACCGCACCTGCTGTTTTTTTTTTTTTCCACTTGAAATATATTCTCAATTTGTATACATCTCCCCAAGAGAGCTGTTTAGATGTCTGGAAGAAAGACACTCACTGGCTTGCTCCCCCAACCTAGGTCTTTCTCCCTATCACACACCAGGGCCCCAGAGTCCCTTCCTCCTGTCCCTTCCCCTCCTTCCCCAGAGCACTCTCCTTTAGTGCAATATACCACACACATTCCGAGTTCCCCTCATGTTTCCCTTACTGTCCTTCTTTCTTAAGTTTAAACTTAGACTTTTGGCAAGTGTTGAAAGAACTCGGCAAGCGCTTGATGTGCTTTTAATGGAAGACAGTCACTTTGTATGCATCCCATTATTCCATCCTCTTTGCACTGTAAGTTAAAAGCAACGTTGACCCTATTTTTCATATGCGATATAACCCTACCACTCTGAAAACCTACAGACATCTGAAAAAAAATCTGTGAGTGATCACTATATTGCTATTGTGTGTTGCTGTGACCTTTATGGTTGTAAAGAGGCTTTCAAAAAAAAAAAATAGCCTACTGCAAATGAATTGTTTTGCCTGGGATGATTTCAATTCCCAATGCCAGGACTTTACTGATAGGCTAAATAGTATTAACTCCTAGTATCTCACTCTGCAATTTCTCTGGTGGGTTTTCCTATTTAACTCTGTTATTTCCACCACATGTGAACATTGTTGTCACACATAATGACACATGGGATGGGACATCCATGTGTATAGTCCTTTTGCTTACACACTCTCCTTCTTGTTTTTAAATGAAGATATTCTCTAATGAACTGGGTTAGTAAAAAAAAAAAGTCTTTTCAGATAAAACTGGCAGGTGTACAGAAGTACATGTAATTGAGTTCAAATTATTTTGGGCTGAGAAAAGTGAAGCCTGGTGCTGAGACAGGTTGACAAATACTCCAATAAAACTGAAGTCAACACAGCAGAAAATGGAAAATCTTCCATAAACTTGGATTTTATGAACAACAGAGGCATAATAAGCTATATTCCAGATTTCTGGCCAACTGAAATTTCACTGACATCTTGTAGGGAGATAAACACAGTAAATAATCTCTACAAATCTTACCGACTTCAAACTAGAGAAAATGCATCACTTATAAAAATGCTAGCAAGTTGGTAATGATGCTGATGAGGCCTTCCACCTACTCTTCCTGCATATGTAAAAAGAAAAGCAAGCATCTGGTATACCAGATGGTTTATGTTTGTGATGCCGAAGGAGGGGGTAAAAAAAAGAGGATGGAAGGGAGAAAGACGTGTTCCTACAGATACTAATAGTTTATATTCAAATTATGCTACAAGCATCTTTTCTCTATAGGAGATTAATGTTACTATGCATCAGAAAGAAATTTTTTAAATGAACTCTTCAGGAAAGCGACCGACTGAATTTAAATGTGTTTTCCTTTGTAGAAAATTCAATCCCCTAATCATCTGAGGAGTTTTACCAATATTATTTCTTCCAACTTTTGGCCAATCCTAGCTCAGAAAGACAAGACTCACACTTCGTTCTCAATCTATGTGTGTTCCTTCCTGTCTCAAAACACGACAGACTAAACACCTTCTAAATTCTAAACTTATTTTGAGATTTGTTCGAGGAGGGAAATTCTCTTAAAATCTAAAGGATGTTATGAGTTATAATAGGTATTTGCTGCAAGGTATCTCTTAAATACCCAGTTTTAGTACTTGTTATAGAAAATAAAGCATTACCAAGGACCAAGTGGTGGTGCACCTTGTTAAGTGCACATATTATAGTGCATAAAAACCCTTTCCCTATCTCCCTCTCCCTTCTCAATTTCTCTCTGTCTCTATCCGATAATAAATAAATAATAAATAATATAAGGGAATAAGATATTACTCAGGATTCTCCTAGAACAATGGAATTACACCAATTATTTGTGCTATTCACAGCCTCAAGTCCTCAAGATTGAAAAAAAAATTGTATTCTAAAATCCTTCTAAAAATATAATGAGAAGAGGGGCCAGATGGTGGCACACCTGGTTGAGTGCACGTTACAATGCACAAGGTCCAGGGTTCAAGCCCCCAGTCCCCACACACAATTTAAAGGTTTCACTTTAAGTATGAGAGCACACAGGTGGTTTAGAAGGTCAACATGGTGTGTGTGTGTGTGTGTGTGTGTGTGTGTGTGTGTGTGTGTGTGCGCGCGCGCAGGAGGCCTCAGGACCACCCCCAGTACTGAGTATGCTGGAGTGCTAGTCTGTGCAGACTCTTCCACCACCGTTCTTGCAGAAGCACACAGATCTTTTTTTAAATTAAAAAATATGTAACTGGCATTATATGTATGTATGGGCATAAATACTGAATAAACGTCAAAGGTAGACATGATACATTAAGAAGCGGCATGTGAATATATGAGCAGACATCTATATCATCAAATTTCCACATGAATTTAAGAGATAAAGCCTGCATGTGGTTTACTACGCTTCAAGATAATTCACTTTAATTAAAATACAGAAATATGTTGGAGATTCTACTATCTGCTACACACAGGTGACTGCCTCATTAATTCAGAATTATTTAAGATGTTTTTATGCAAAACAGATAACTTCAGTTCAAGTCTTATATTCTATTTATCTCAATTACTGGTGTCAATTCTTCAGTTGCATCCCCCATATTTTTATTATGCTTATCCACTACAATTTATCCCTTCATTCTAAAACATATTTAATAGCTATGACACAGAGTTGAATAAACAACCCCT
Organism: Erinaceus europaeus; assembly: GCF_950295315.1. Lineage (NCBI taxonomy): Eukaryota > Metazoa > Chordata > Mammalia > Eulipotyphla > Erinaceidae > Erinaceus > Erinaceus europaeus. The sequence goes on along the minus strand of NC_080165.1, from coordinate 147,539,646 downwards.
GTTGTTCCAGTGTTCAGAGCTCAAAGTCTTATAGAAAAGTGAGAACAAAGGAATTCTTGATTGACTACCATATAATAGATGCTATGAGAAAGGATAAAGACTGCATAATGGGAATTCTCTAATATAATCAAGGAACATTGTAATGAGGCAGTAAGCTTGAACTGAGTCTATGAGGCCTGTGGTTGTTTAAGAAGATGAAGTGCTCTGTGCATTGGAGAGATAGGGATTGCAATTTGGGGACAATGGTATGACTAGGAAAGAAGGACTGATAAATGAAAGTAGGAAGGATGAAAAAGTAATATAGCTTCAGTTTACCACATAGCATATACCAGTTGATTTTTCTAAGCTACTCAAAGTGATGTTTTCCTAGCCTAAAGTTTTTATCTGACCAGATTTATGGGTTTGACTAGTCTCTAATTAAGTAGATAAATATTTGGATGCTAGATTCTATCGACTTCTCATTCTTTAGCATAACCTGTTCTTTTAATTTGAGCCATCTGTGCTACTTACTACTTATCCTGAAAAGAAGAGTTGCTGTTTTTTGTTTAAATTGATTGACTGTCAGAGAGGGTGATATTCCTCAGAGAAATGGTTGTAACTTCAGTAACCTTCAGTGATGATTCTGGAAAATGATTTAGTAGATACATACATTCTAATAAAATGTTATATAAACCAGATAGGGAAAACAGAAGATAAGGTGCTTATTCCCATGAATATGATTGAAGAGCATAATGTAGTTCATAGAAAATTGTGAGGCAAAGATAAGCTTATTCCAGATATTTGATATATATATGGTCATAGAGACAAGGAGTAAGATGTGGGCTTGGACATAATACCGGTCATAGAGGCTAAGGAAACCATTGAAGGGACAGATCTGCCCTCCCTTGGTAATAAGAAATTGCGATAGCAGTCATAAACCCCCTCGTTATTGTCACTGAGGTGTTCTAATCCACACAGAATATAAGCATCACTAGGGCAATAAAGGGGGGGTGCCAGATCCCTGTGCTGAAAAAATATTGTATTCTGAAAAAAAAAAAAAAAACTAGGATAAGTGTCTGTTTCCATGTAAGAAGGTGAGTTCTATTTGATCTGCTCAAAATGTTTTCTTCCTTAATGCTCTAAAAATAACTCTGTCTTCTGCAATTCACATGATTAACACTGAAAAGATATATCTATTTTTGTTATGAGAAAGAAAAAGAGAAAGGAGAGGACCGTGCTCCATTACATGCAGTCCCAGGGGTCAAACAAAGGACTCAGGCCCTCAGAGAAGGACCAAAAGGGAGTGCAAACAGCAGACACAGGCGTGGCAGATTCAGACTCATGATTTAGTAAGTGCAAACTAACAGACTTATTCCTGGCTGCAGACTGCTACATAGGGTCTCTGAATACCTTTCGGGAAGCAGCACCTACAGCAATTTTTCTATGAACATATAAAATTAAGTAAAATGAAAATATTCGTGATGCATCCATCTTATTTTCTACCTGTTTCCCTTCTCACATCAATTTTAAGACTAAAAGAAAATGAAATAGAAATGTGGGCTGGGCAGTAGCTCATTACACAGAGAGAGCTCAAGATCCCACCTGTAGGGGACAACTTCATGGGTCTCTTTTCATGGAAATACCTTCCTATCAGCAATGGAGTCCTACAATATAATGCCATGTCAATATTTACTGTGAGAGAGAATGAGAGAAATATTTACCGGTGAAATCAGCATGTTTAGGTTGTAATGCTGGAAATGAAATATGACAAGCATCTTTATGACCATTCACACAGAAACAAAATCTAGATGACTTAAATATATTTTTATTCATTTATTTTTTTCCTCTTAATTGCCACTGGCATTATTGCTGAGGTTTAATGCAAGTTCTAAAAATCCACAATTTTATCTATTTTTCCTCCTCCCCCCCACACTTTGAGAGTACAGAGAGAAATTAAGAGGGGAAGGAGAGAGAGAGAGAGAGAGAGAGAGAGAGAGAGAGAATGATACTGACAATGATTTCTTGCATTTGACACCAAAAATCAAAGCCAATAAAATGAAAAATAGACAAGTTGCAAGTATATTAAAGTTGAAAGCTCCGCATAACTAAGGAAGTAGTTGATGAGTTAAAGAAACAACTCTGGAGTAGTATTCTCTTGTGTATATCGCCAGAGCTTTCTTAGCCAATCCTCTGTTCCTCCTCTCGTGAAGCTTGCTCCTACAGTTGGGTGGAGGGGGTTGAAGATGGGTCTTGTACATGGTAGTATCCTGTGTGCTCTGCCGGCTGAATCCCTGATTGATGCCTGTGTGACTTTTAATTATAATCAAATAATGAATATCACAACAGAAAGTAATCTGCTGGAAATGATGTTTTCTTTCATCATACTTTTCCCAGTAAGGCAATGAACATAAGGTTGTAAAGTGAATAATGTTTGTTTAAATACATCTATTCAAGTAATATCCTAGTACTTTAATTTTTAACACTGTGACTTGTACTGCCACTGTATATTTTATGCTGTTTTTCAATGATAATACAGTTGCCCCTGAGAATCTGTTTAATGACCTGTAACTCAGAGAAAAATTGCAAATGTTAAGTTCAAAATGACTAAGCTGTTTTTCAAACCACATATGACATATTAAAATGCTATTGTGTTTTATAAATGAACCTATTCAAATACATTAATTTCTAAATTCTATGTAAAATGAATCTGGGGGGGTTGGGCAGTTGCACAGCGAGTTAAGCGTACATGACATGATGTGCAAGGACTGACTTAAGGATCCTGGTTCGAGCCCCCAGCTACCCACCTGCAGAGGGGATCACTTCACAAGTGGTGAAACAGGTCTCTAGGTGTCTGTCTTTCTCTCCTCCTCTCTGTCTTCCCCTCCTCTCTCCATTTCTCTCTGTCCTATCCAACAACAATGCCATCAATAACAACAACAATAATAATAACCACAACAACTATAAAACAAGAAAGGCAACAAAAAGGGGAAAAAAAATAGTCTCCAGGAGCAGTGGATTTATAGTGCAGGCACCAAGCCCCAGCAATAACCCTGGAGGCAAGAAATAAAATAAAATAAAATAAATCTGATAGGTAAAATATGTTCAATTCCAGTGCATGAAGCAGATTTCACACAAATCATTGAATTCAAACATCTCAAAATAAATATATTATATAGAATCTTTGTCACACATTCCCTCCCCCAAATCTAAAATCATTCTAGCCTTATCTTCAATATTTATAAATGTTCTCATTTAGTATAGCGTTACGGTCACATATAGAAGTTAAGAAATCTTTCGAGGTCTTTGAGAAAACATTTTGCATTTGCCTGAATATACAAGAACAAAGTGAGTGCCGACAGCAGACACAGACACGGCAGATCCGTGATTTAGTAAGTGCAAGCTAACAGATTTATTGCTGGCTGCAGACTCAGAACAATTGTAAGACTAAGAGAAAATGAAGCAGAAGTGTGGGCTAGGCAGTAGCTCGCCACACAGAGGGAGTTCATTTACTGTACAACGGACCCCACCTGTAGGGGAGAACTTCATGGGAAGCAGAGCAGTACTGTAAGTGTCTCTCATTGGCTGCGTCTCTACCTGCCTATATAGAAATTAAAAAGATCACTGAGAGTAGTGAAGTCATGTGAGCACCAAGGCCCAGGTATAACTGTGGTAACAAAAATAAATAAAATATCTGAGGAAGAAAGAAAAGGAAGGAAGACTATGGAGTCATTTGAAACAGTCACATGAATGAATGCCTATAATGACTCTTACTCATTATTGAGACACTTCCTGTTTCGCTAAATTCTTACTTTAGTTCATTCTTTCTTGTATTTTTTGTTAGTGCTTCACAGCAATTCCACTAATCCTAGTGAATTTTTCTTAAAATTTCTTTTGATGAAGGAAGAGAGAGGGAGAGAGGAAGAGGTGAGTAGAAGAGAGGAAGGAAGAGAGGGATGGGGAGAGGGAGAACGAGAGAGATGGGGAAAGGGAGAACAAGAAGGAGAGGGAGAGGGAGAGGGAGAAGGGAAAGGGGAGAGAGGGAGAGGGAGAGGGAGAGGGAGAGGGAGAGGGAGAGGGAGAGAGGGAGAGGGAGAGGGAGAGGGAGAGGGAGAGGGAGAGGGAGAGGGAGAGGGAGAGGGAGAGGGAGAGGGAGAGGGAGAAGGGAAAGGGGAGAGAGGGAGAGGGAGAGGGAGAGGGAGAGAGGGAGAGGGAGAGGGAGAGGGAGAGGGAGAGGGAGGAGAGAGAGAGAGAGAGAGAGAGAGAGAGAGAGAGAGAGAGAGAGACAACAGCACTGTTCTGCAGTTCATGAAACTTGCCCTGGTACCATGCTTGACACTCCCACGTGGTAGCAAAAGTTTGAAGGAGAGCCTTTGTGTATGGTGGAGTGTATGGTTTACTAAAGCTGTTTATCACCTGGCCATTATTTTGATAAGTTCTTGTTCTTATAAAGATGACTACATGAGAAGACAATACCCATGCAAAAACAAAAACACTTTTAATTTTTACAGACCAGACAGGTTTATATGAAATATATCCTACAGTGATTTGGCAAAAAGTTCTTGATTAAGGTTATAGTGTTCTAATACTTATTTCCCTAATTTTTTAAAAATATTTTTCTTTTTTTAATTTATTTTCCCTTTTGTTGCCCTTGCTTAACATTGTTGTGGTTACTGGTGTCGTTGTTGTTGGATAGGACAAAGAGAAATGGAGAGGAGGGGAAGACAGAGAGGGGCAGAGAAAGACAGACACCTGCAGGCCTGCTTCACCTCTTGTGAAGTGACTTCCCTGCGGGTGGGGTGCCAGGTGCTCGAACCAGGATCCTTATGCCAGTCCTTGTGCTTTGTGTCATGTGCACTTACTTCACTGTGCTACCGCCTGACTGCCTTCACTAAAATTTTAAAATTAAAAATTTTCCATCTGAAGGGGACAGTTGCAGTAAAACCTGTAGTTACTTGCTATATTTATATTGTTTAGAACAATTCTAAGTTTCATTTAAATCTGGTTCTAAAACATAAAACGATCTCAACATAAACTGTATAAAATAATTGAAAATGATGTAAATTGTCTACATTATGCATTGTTGTCAACATTATATCACCAGCATTTAAGTATATGGTCTTAGAGCAATGAGAGCAGTCTAATCTGAATAAGCTTTTTCATAGTAAATGACTTTTCTGTGTGTAATTCGGGATCCAATAATCTCTCTCTCTCTCTCTCCTATTTACTATTTACTTATTCATTTAATAGAGACAGAGAGAAACTGAGAGGGAAGGAGAAAATTTAGAAAGAGAAGCAGAGAGATACCTGCAACCCTGCTTCACCACTCTGCGGGTGAGGACCTAGATCCTTGCTCACTGAAATGTGTGTGCTTAACCAGCTGTACCACTGTCTGGCCCCAGGATCCAATAATTTCAGACTCAAGTCCTATAAGGACTGGGTTGGGACTGTCTGGTCTGACTATGGAGAAAAGGGTTACCAAAGATCAAATTTAACTCTAGAAATCAATGTACTAAGACTATGAAAGGAACTCATCCCCACCCAGGTCTTTTCCTTGCCCCTTTGTTACAAATAAGGGTATATCTGGGGTCCATTAAGGATTTGGTCTAGGATAAGGGATGATTTTCTTAGAAGTAGCAAGACTTGGGAGTCATGCGGTAGTGCAGCGGGTTAAGCACACTTGGTACAAAGCACAAGGACTGGCAGGCAAAAGGATCCGGGTTTGAGCCAGGCTCCCCACCTGCAGGGGAGTCACTTCACAGGCGGTGAAGCAGGTCTGCAGGTGTCTGTCTTTCTCTCTGGCTATCTGTCTTCCCCTCCTCTCTCCATTTCTCTCTGTCCTATCCAACAATGACGACATCAGTAACAACAACAATAAAAAAGACAACAAGGGAAACAAAAGGGAAAATAAATAAATAAAATTAAAAAAAAAAACTTTTAAAATAAAAAAAAGAAGTAGAAAGGCTTGAAGACCTTGGATCCCTCTATGACTGCACTACCCATGACGTTCCGACTCTCCCCAACCTCCACCTGATTAAAAGGAAGACAACTCTTGAAGGAGAGAGACTTGATCTGAGTTGATAAATTCCAACTTCAGATGGCATAATAAAAGCAGGTTTTTGTGGTCCAGGAGGTGGCACAGTAGATAAAGCTCTGGACTCTCAAGCATGAGGTCCGGAGTTCAATACCCAGCAGCACATGTACCAGAGTGATGTCTGGTTCTCTCTCCTCCTATTTTCTTGATAAATAAATAAAATCTTTAAAACATAAAAGCAGGTTTTCCTTCCTGCAAAGTCTGGGGTGGAAAAATTTCGGTCTCTGTGGCACAGGACAGTAGGTCCTTTTTTGATCAGCTTCAATTTTAATGTTATCCTGTGCAAGTAAAATCATATTGTGCAAAAGGAACGATCACATGTTAATTTAGAAGTCAAGCAGTATTTGTTTGAAGTTGTCTGCTTTGAGGGGCCGGATGGTGGTGCACCTGGTTGAGCGCACGTATTACAATGCGCAAGGACCCGGGTTTGAGCCCCCAGTCCCCACCTGGAGGGGGAAAGCTTCATAAGTGGTGAAGCAGGGCTGCAGGTGTCTCTCTGTCTCTCTCCCTCTCTATCAACCCCTTCCCTCTTGATTTCTGGCTGTCTCTATCCAATAAATAACGATAATAAAAAATTATAAAGTGTCTGCTTTGAAAACTTACTTTCTCTTCACCTCGAGTCATATTCCTTTCTGGATGAGTTTTGCAGTCACCTTTTTCTTCTACTGCTTTTTGAGAACTCTCCCTGCCTTCAATGTTAGAATCAAAAACTTCACACTTTGTCTCCTGCAACAATTTCCCCTTGTGGACGGAAACTCCCTTACATCTGCTTTTCTGTCTAGTGCCAAATGCTTGTGGATTTCAAAGTATTCACATGAGCAGTGACTTCATATGTATCAAAGCTGCATAAGACTCGATACTGAAGAACCACAGGACGACCGTCTCAGCTAAAATATATTCAAGAGTTTTCTCAGTCAGACTATACAAGGGAACCAGGAAAAGCTATGCTATAAATTAGGGACTCATTAAGTGCACTAAACTCTGTGAATTTTGTGTAAAACAATAGTTTCTTCCTTGCCTTAGTACTCGGCTTTCATTTTGACCAGTTTTAGAACATTCCAACACATTTGGTTATTCTGTAGAATTTTTAAGACTCTGAAGTTGAAACATTTTTAATTTTTCTGGAACAACTGGTAAAGGATCTTTTTTAAAAAATATTTATTTGTTCCCTTTTGTTGCCCTTGTTGTTTTATTGTTGTAGTTATTATTGTTGTTGTCATTGTTGGATAGGACAGAGAGGAATGGAGAGAGGAGGGGAAGACAGAGAGGGGGAGAGAATGATAGACACCTGCAGACTTACTTCATCACTTGTGCAGCAACTCCCCTGCAGGTGGGGAGCTGGGGGCTTGAACCGGGAACCTTCCTCTGGTCTTTGCGCTTTGTGAGTAAAGGATCTTAAGTCTTGAATAAATGAGTGCAGAACACATGATGTTTGGTGGATCGGTTTGAACTGCCTCTTGATTATGTGACTATAATAAACATACAATATATGTAATTATATAATCACACAGTACACATAATTGTACTTTAATTATACAATTATAATATAATGCATCTATATGAATTATACATTTTATTACTTCTTTGGAACATTGATTTTGACAAACTAATTGCGGTAATAAGTCTTTTTGTCTCCTTCCTCTACCTACATACTGTAACTGGAGAGTGCTTAGAATATTGTTTTTTATATAATCCTTCAAGAACATAAGTTGTGTTATTTTATATTATCATTGGTATCTATGTTCAGTATAGCAAAACATTGCCTACCATTGCCAATGATAATATAAAAACTGGAAGATGGAGAGTGTGTGTGTATGTGTATGATAGAGAGAGAGAGAGAGAGAGAGAGAGAGAGAGAGGAGGGGGTTTAAGTGTACATACAGCACAAGTCAAGTAGGAAAGTCACAGATAGTTTGAGGGACAGTATTTAATAATTTTATTCCTCCATGATTTTCTTATCTCCTTTTGATCCCAGAAGGCATACACACACACACACACACACACACACACACCGTGAAAATTGTTTGCTATTATCGGGAAAAGAAAATTCCATCTTCCAGTTTCTTTAAAGTGAAATTTAGTTGTTATTTTATCTTGGTGTTCCTAAAGCATTTTAATATACAACACTTTCAAAAATATAAGGAAAGCCTAAACCAACCCTTCATCCATTCACCTTCTATTGGATAATCTAGATGTTCATAGTAATAAAAAGTTTCTCAACTTCCTCTCTAATGTCTAAGCATTGCTTGCATATTATCACTTATTCTCTCATATGGAATTTACTTAGTGAATCAAACACATTATGGGCCCACCATTATCAATCACCAGGTTTCTAACTTGGTAGAAAAGACTCTTGATTCTGGACACCCCATTTTCCAACTTTCCCTGAGCATTTTAATCTTGTCATTTTATTTTCATCTTACTGATTTCCTAGTTGCTAGGAAATTGTGCAGACACAGTCACATCTGCCATTTTGCCCCCTTAAGCTATTGCTAGTTCCCACAAGAGTTGGGACATTCTCGGAGCACCTGTTCCACCATGTTGTGCCCTCAAGGCTTTGTCAATTCCCTGGCATAGTTGAAGTGCTTTGGTTACTCCTCCCCCTTCCCATTCTCATGAGAGTTATTATCCTACCCTGGAGTGCTATGATTACTCCTCCCCCTTCCCATTCTTGCGAGAGCTATTCCCATAAAAGCCCTTCTTCTTCCACACCTCACTCTCTTGCCGGCCTTTCACTTCAGTGATTAGACGCAGGGAAGGTTGCTGTGCTAGGCGGCCATTTTTGGTACCTCCACGTGGCCCAAACTGTTGCTCTCTCACCCAACTCTGAGGTGCCAGCGCAAACAAAGGATTATGTTCCCTTTCTGCTCCAAACCTCCTTATTCTGCATCCTGCCGCCGCTACAAGTGACAGCTAGTTACATATATAGAATCTTCAATTGATCACTGTGGGCTATCACCCTGAGTCCCCTGCCTCTCAGGCCATTGGGCAACAGAGGTCAGAGCAGCCTCCTGGGAGTCCTGGGGTGGTTCTGTGTGGTGGGGGCAACATGTGCAAAGAGGCAAAAATCATGCCAGACTCATCCATCTCTGGGAGAGGCCTCAGAGAAGTGAGAGACTCCTTTATTGAGAGAGAAGGCAGGCAGATATACTTATTGCACAGGGAGAAGGTTAAGGTCATCATTAGCCCAAACACAAAGCAACACAATGCATAGTCACATTTTGACCTACAAACTATTTGATCACAAGTGAAGAAATACCATACAAGGTTTGACCTCAAGCTCACAATGCAATTTTCCCAGGGGTAAATTACAGGCACTTCAAAGGAGAGGGGCAGTTGAGTACAGGAGTTTGTGGTGGTTTTCAAGTTTGGCCAAACACAGTATAAAGTAATTTATGGCCTTTGTTTTAAGGGGAGAGGAGGGACATGTGCATAAAGGTAGCCCCCATCCAGAAAAGCTATCTGTCATTAGTTCACAAGGTCAGGAGAACCTGCCATTGTCTTGACTAGCAGGGGAAGGGGAGAGCCTGGGATCGACCCACTTGGATCTCATGGAAATAATGGCCTGGACTTCCCAGGAAGTGGGCCCACTCTCCAAGAGATCATCCCCCCCCCTTTTTTAAAACTAACTGCAATATCACTTTATAGAAGAAATGTGGAATTAAAGAATTTTTGTTGTCACATGATATATTTCCACATTTCTCCCAAGAAAGATGCCAATACATTTCACCCTCCTGCAAATTATCATGTTGTTCTGCCATAAGAACATTTGTCTCTAAACTCCCTTTATTACTCCTCCCTTCTGAGTCCCCAGAATTGCTTCCATAGGCAATAACACAATGGTACTCATCCGAAATCATTCTTTACTTGGTTTCTTAGTTTCCAGTTGTGGGGGATATCATCTGGTATTTGTCCTCTCCTTCAAGCTTATCTCACTTAACATGATTCTCTCATGTTGTAGGCTTCAGTAGGTATTTTGATTTTTACATATCATCATATTTTACGTTTGGTTGGAAACAAGATTTTTGTCTAGCTTTCTACAACTTAAAAATGTGTAAGTGAAAGACTTTCAGAGGCATGGCCATGGAAAAGTAACTGTCAAAATGTCACTCTCGGGAGTCAGGTGGTAGTGCAGCGGGTTAAACATGTGGTGCCAGGTGCAAGGACCGGCGTAAGGATCTCGGTTAGAGCCTCCAGCTCCCTACCTGCAGGGGAGTCGCTTCACAGGCAGTGAAGCAGGTCTGCAGGTGTCTGTCTTTCTCTCCCCCTCTCTGTCTTCCCCTCCTCTCTCCATTTCTCTCTGTCCTATCCAACAACAATGACATCAATAACAACAACAACTATAGCAACAATAAAAAGACAAGGACAACAAAAGGGAAAATAAATAAAATAAAATAAAAATTTTAAAAAATGTCACTCTCCCATCAACTAAATAAAGCAACAAAAATTATCTGGAGCTTCAATTACAATTGAGCCTAAATTACAATTGAGAATTCTGAAGAAAGTCACTGAGTGACAGATGCAAAAGTTGTACTCAGTATGCAAAGAAAAAAAGGACTTTCTCCTATACATCTTCAGGCAGAATCAATTTCAATAAGAGAAAGATGTAGCATTTGATTTGATTGAAAGCAGAGCCTGAGGGGGATAACTCCAAGTCTAGTTTGAAGCTTCGGGTGATAAGGATTTATAGGGTTATGACTGTATACCCCTGCTGTAAGACATTCAAAAAATTTCAATTAATGGCATAATATTGGTTCAATACTCCAGAACCACAATAGGAAATTGAATAGTGCATATACATAAGCTACAACATGAGCCTGAGAAGGATCAATTTTTTTTATTAATTTGTCTTGTGTGGTTATTTAAACGTTACAATAGGGGGTTAGGTGCTAATGCAGTGGGTTAAGCTCACATGGTGCAAAGCGCAAGGACTGGCAGAAGGATCCCGGTTTGAGCCCCTGACTCCCCACCTACAAGGGAGTTGCTTCACAGGCGGTGAAGCAGTTTTGCAGGTGTCTATCTTTCTCTCCCCCTCTCTGTCTTCCCCTCCTCTCTCCATTTCTCTCTGTCCTATCCAACAATGATGACATCAATAACAAGGATAATAATGACCACAACAATGTTAAAGCAATCAGGGTAACAAAAAAGGGAAAAAAATAGCCTCCAAGAGCAGTGGATTCATGGAGCATGCACCAAGCCCTGGAAATAACCCTGGAGACAAAAAAAAAAAGTTAATAAAATAATTTCTTGTTTTATCAATAGTTGACATAGGGTTTGGAAGATGTCAAATATTTCTGTCTAGCATTTCTAATACTATAAGAAATTTTGTGTGTATAAACACAGACACATACACTATTTACACATTATACACACTTCTAGTGGGATTTTATTGGGAGCATATTTACTAAATTAGTGACTTAACTAAAGAGAACTGTTTCTAATACAAAATAAAAAATTGCCACCATACAGGTAAGTTTTTAAAGCAACCATGAATTCTGAATAGTAATCTCCATGTCATCTCCAAAGTGAAAACTCTCTCTCTCTTGAGTGATTAAAGATGCATACATTTTCATGATAGTACAATTTTTGGTCTTTACAGTTATTTAGTCTAGATACTTTCTGCAATACTGTGTTCTTCTCTTTTCTATAATGGGAAGTTTCAAGTCAGTTACATTTACATCTGGTCTAAATGTATCTCATGTATAAACAAGTTCCAAAAAATTATCTGAATTGGACCAGTAGGACAATGTGCCTGTCATCTGAATTTGATCTGCCCTCTTTTCCTCACAGTCGAGTATTCCAGTTCTATTTTTTTATTTCTTTCACGTAACTGATCTGTGAATTGTTTGTTTACCTTTATTTGAATGAGTATAATCTAATTTTCCTCAGTATTTTATCTATCACTGATATAAACTTAGAATACAGAAGTTTCTCTTAAAGTGCGCATTTAAAATATCTATCTAGGGCCAGGCGGAGCCACACTCAGTAAAGTGTGCACATTACCAGTCAAGGGGGAAACTTCGTGAGTAGTTGAGCAGTTCTGCGATTGTCTTTCTTTCTCCTCCTGTCCCATTTCCTGCCATTTTTTCTCTGCTTCTGTTGAGAGGAAGGGAGAGAAAGAGAGAGAGATACATAGGTACAGGGAGTGGTGGATTTCCTAGGCAGGTACTGAGCCCCAGTGGTAACCTTGGTGTTAATTTAGAAAAAGAATCTTTGTAGATGTCAGGAGGTATCCTGGGTTTACTCTAGAGTCATTACATGGACACACCATAGAAAGGAGGAACTTTACGAGTGGTGGGACAGTGTTGTTCTTTTTCTCTTTTCTCTCTCATTCTCTGTCAAAAGGAAGGAAGGAAGGAACGAAGGAAGGAAAGAAAGAAAAAATGAAGCAAGGTTTCGGGGTCTCTATCTGGTTTGGGGTGATCTCCAGGGGAAAGCTAACGGACTGGTTCTTTCTCACTCATGACAAGGGTGACACGAAGTAAAAGACACCGGGGAGCTCTTCACATGTTCAGGACTCAGGACTCAGAGCTTGTTTATTAGCAAGGGGGACATGAGTGAAATAGAAAACAAACGAAGGGAATTATTACTGAACTATGTCAGAAATGACAGGTAGGGGGCTGGTATGACAGAAATTGATGAGATACAAGACAGTTATTCTCCATGACACAAGCAACTTAATTATCCAAAGGTATTTGAGAGAAGCGTAGGGGTTAAACCCGTAGGGTGAGACAGAGAGAAGATGGATATCAAAGAGCCATATAGTTTGGAATTTCTCTTGTCTGGGGTCTGAGGTGTGTGATGAAATGTGTGATAAGGTGTGTTCTTCTGTGATCAGAAGGTGACTTTGAATGAGTGAATCTGCGGCCATGTGGCCTGCAGTTAATGGAGGGAAGTACTGGGGTCTGTGGGCCTGAGAGTAGAGAAGGAAAGAACCAAGTCTGAGATTCCCCCCTTATGCTCACCTTGGTTGAGAGAGACTCACCAAGAGGTTATCTTCTCAGACCTCCATCCAAGGATGGGAGGCCGTTCTCCCTAAGCTCTATCAGGCTTACACATGGTCCCAACAGGAAGGAAGGAAGAAAGGAAGGAAGGAAGGAAGGAAGGAAGGAAGGAAGGAAGGAAGGGAAGAAGGCAAGAAAGAAAGGAAGGAAGGAAGGGGAGAAGGCAAGAAAGAAGGAAAGAAAGGAAGGAAGAAAGACCACCAGTAACCCCAGAATCACCTATATGGATATCACCAATAAATAAATAAATATATAAATAAATAAAACATATACCTAGAAATTATTTACTTTCTTTAATTTCGAAAGATATATCTAGCATCAAAGATAGTAGATCACCAAAAATTCCCTAAAAACAATTAGAATATGATGAGGCAGTGGAGAAGCCAAGATACTTTTGTCCTTATTCCTGTTCCTTTTTTAAGTAACCAGAAGCTATTTCCCCACTAGACAATATGTTCTATCACTGTAGGGAGTTGTAGAGGATACTATTTTTTTCCATTTTGTTCCTTTAGCCTATTTTTGTTTTTACTGTATTTTATGTTCTTTCACATTTCCTGGATCTCTCACATACAATGGTAGTGGGAAGATGTTTAAGATAAAATAATATATATTGTTTATGATACAAATTTTTATTAGGATGTTTCCATATGTTCCCTTATACTATAAATATCTAAAAGAATAATCCTTGTGCTAGAGTATATTCATTTTTAAGGAGTTTCTTTTTCATATAGCCCTCTCCCTTACTGCATAGTGTGTACTTTTATTTTAGTTTGGCATTTTTCTCTTGACAATGACAAACTTTTTTCATAACCCTAGGAGATGTCCTCAGGTAAGTCTCTCTATCTGGTCTTTTTATATTTTCTCTAAAATAAATTTCACCTTAGAAACCACATCTTCACTTAGATCTTAAGATTTCTGTCACTATACTCTGATCTTATTCTACTTTTTCTGTATATTCTTTCCTATGAACAAGACATACTTGGTTCATAAACAGTATAAATAGATGATTTAACGCTTATGTAGCAAATAACTTACAGAGTGTTCCAGTTTTATATAAAACAGAGTTACCTACTCCCTAACACAAAATCATAGAGTAACAGTGGCAATGGGATGTATTTTGTAAAAGATTAAGGCTTTCCTTAATTGTCTATTTTTTTCTTATAATCATATCGGAAATCTTCATTTTGTTACCCTTCTACCTATAAGTGTAATTATGGTAAATCCTCTGAAGGTCTAACACTGAAATAGCCTGCATAATCTTCTACACTACACTCATGGTAGAGGAACATTCTTACAGTACAACATCATGTAAAGAATCAGTGCCTTGAATCTCATATTAGAAGAGTATCAGAAAAAGTATTAAAAGAAGTTCAGGTTGGGAGTTGGGCGGTAGCTCCGCGGGTTAAGCGCATGTGACACAAAGCTCAAGGACCTGCATAAGGATCCTAGTTCGAGTCCTCAGCTCCCCACCTGCAAGAGAATCGCTTCACAAGTGGTGAAGCAGGTCTGCAGGTGTCTGTCTTTCTCTCCCCGCTCTCTGTCTTCCCCTCCTCTCTCCATTTCTCTCTGTCCTATCCAAAAACAATAAGATCTACAACAATAAAATAATAAGGGCAAAAAAAGAAAATAAATAAATATAAAAATTTTTTTAAAAGAGGTTCAGGTCCTGGAACAGGATGCCAGAGGACCTAGTGGGGGTTGTATTGTTATGTGGAAAACTGGGAAATGTCCTGCATGTACAAACTATTGTATTTACTGTTGACTGTAAAACATTAATCTCCTAATAAAGAAAAATAAAAAGAATATCACCTTGGAATATTTCTTAGACTGCAAGAACTTGTGATGTAAGCAGGATTGTTTTTAAGTCAATGAGATTTACTTGTTAGTTCTGTCACTTACAACTTTTCACAACATTTACACTATTAAATACTAAATATAGTATACTAGTCATTAGCAAATCTCCTAGTATAATCAATTTTTAAGGATATCAATATTTACCCAACTACCTTTTGAGAATACATAAATTAGTAAGGCAGTTGTGTTTAGTGAATAGAAGAAAATTCAAAGAAGTTAGACACTATTTATATATGTCTATTGCCAGATTTTCATGTACAGGAGTCACTAGGAAATGATTGATAACACAAATCCTAGTGGCTTGGGATACTGTGCAGAAGTGCATAGTACTGGGCTTGCAAACCTGAAGTAGTGCACTGATTCTCTTTCCCAATTAATAAAACATCTTTTTTTTCTGAAAGATCAAAATCTGAATTCTGAATTTGAGACTAATCATTCTCCTGGTACTCTAGTTCAACATATAATACAAAAAGATGCTTGGATTCAGTTTTCACATAGGTTGCTAATCTCTACTCTCCTTCCTGCAATCCGTCTGATATTATGATGACATTCCTTTAAAATACTACTAAGGTCACTGTGCATGTAATAGCAAATGCTTTTAAAGCCATAACTGATATACCGAGGGCTTCGTTGAGACGGTGCCTGCTTTGTCATGGCTGAGGCCCATCTTCAGTCCTCTAATATATCAGGTGGGGATAATGCAACACTCAGGGAAGCTTAAGTGCTATGCTGTCACCTATGTCTGAATTTGTTAGCCTAGAGCATTGAAGCCCTGGCAATACCATAGGACAAAGGGGATGGAAATTAAGTGATTTTAATGTTAATAAAGTATACTACTATACAAAAAAGAAAAAGATTTTACATTCTTCAGAAATTTAACTTTAGATCCAAAAACTTAATTGTCAAGTATCTCCAAATACACTTTTGTTATTATCTCTTAATGGGATTTTCTGAACTATGTGCGGACTTGTAGGTGAGTACATACTACTTTGTGTTTCAAAGACAGACAGTTCCTGGCTGTCTTTGCCCACCTGAATTATTCCATCATAAAAGAGAATTAGTTGAAAAAGTCACTTTGCCTGAAGAAATACAATTTGTAGGACAGTGGGAGTTCAAGATTGACACTACTAAAAGAGCAGCAAGCAAAACATTAAAGAGTACTTCTTGTCAAATGTTCCTTGAAAATAAACTCTATAGGATGCACGGGAATGTAGTTAAACAAAGAGACTCTATGGATAATTGAGCAGATTCTTTGAAGGAATAAGAAGAAGGCACCATACTTGCTTTGTCAATTGTGTGGAAGAACATTTAACTTGAACCCCTGCTGAAAATAAAACTATTTAATTACATTTGAGAAAAGGAAAGGAAAAGTTCTTCCTTTGAAGTTTCAGATTTATGTTTTGTTTGGAAGACTAAAATCAATGACAACATCATGGTAAGAATAGGCAACATGTTTCTAAACTATGTTTCTAAATCAGTTGAAAAACATAATTAAATAATTTGTAAAAAATACATATATAAATAACCAAGAAATATAAGCACAAAAATAAAACTGGAAAATATATCATAGAAAAGTCTTATAAAATGAAAATATAGTATGACCAATAGCTTGTATTCAAGGTCTTCCAAACTTGTAAACTGCTTTTGTTGTTGTTGTTGTTTATTCTTTAATTGTTGCTTTTCTTTGTTATTTTGCATTTGACCATAGCACCACTCAGCTCTCACTACTGTAGTAACAAGGATCAAGTCCTCACATCTGAGCATACAAGTTCTGCACACTACTACTACACTATTTTCTTCACCTCCATTTGTTGGTATCTTCTAATTCTGCTTTTAAAAACCCTTTCTGTTTCATTTGGTTTAAATCCCCCCTGCTTAACACTGCATTCTATTTACATAACCACTGTATTCTATTTACATAACTACTGCCATCTATTTAAATCACTTTTACATTTACATAAAGCACCACCTTCCCTCCAGGGCATTGGTGGTTTAGTAGTAGAATTCTCACCTGCTCCACCCCCTCTCCTTGTCACACCCTGATCCTCTCCTTGTCACACCCTGATTTTCACCAGTCACTTTTCTCTCCACCCTCTCTGTGTCACATCCTGTTCACACCCTACTTGGGACGTATATATAAAGACAACATTGTTCGTTTTAGTTAGTTGTTAGTTTAGTCTAGCTTGGTATAGATTGCGCTGCGTCCTGCATGAGTAAAGAGATACTGCATACAGCTCAACCATGAGTCCCTGGGCGTCTGTTACCCGCCCATGAAGCCAGCCCAGCGAAAACAACATAGCCCGGAGAAAACAACATCTATTGTAAATTAAAAACAAAAGCATATTTTCATTTTTTTCCTTTGTTTAAATTTATTTTCCTTTTTATTGCCCTTGTTGTTTTATTGTTATAGTTATTATTGTTGTTGTTTTTGATGACGTCATTGTTAGATAAGACAGAGAGAAATGGAGAGAGGAGGGGAAGACAGAGGAGGAAAGAAAGATAGACACCTGCAGACCTGCTTCACCGCCTGTGAAGCGACTCCCCTGCAGGTGGGGAGCCGAAGACTCGAACCAGGATCCTTACACTGGCCCTTGTGCTTTGCACCACATGTGCTTAACCCTCTGTGCCTGACCCCCAAAAGCATATTTTCAATGCTCTCTCCTTATGGTACCACCTGATAGTAAAATGAGATTTTTTTTTTAAGGTGTTTAGGACTTGGATAAGTTTAAACTGTAGCTGAGATATGATCTTATATTTATCATTACACTATAAAACCCCTATGCTAGGACAATGTTGGTAGAATCACTAAGACTAGAGTTTCTTCATATTGCAGAATTCTTCCATAAACTGTGCATTTAATCCATAGACAAACTTGGCATTTAGGGTAGGGAGAGATAGCTCACCAGGGAAGGTGTGTGCTTGCCATGCGTGCGGCCCAAGCTTTAGTCCAGGCACTAAATGGAAGGTCCTGTCTAGCTAGCTTCAGTTCTAACCAAAATCCTGAAGGCATTTTTTGCAGAAATAGAAAACAAGTAATTCTAAAATCCATATGGGACCTCAACAGATTTGCCAAAGAAATCTTGGAAAAGGAAAGCAATATGCAGGATTGAACTGATCCCACCTCTTATATTAGTCATTATCAGAAAACTAGAGATATCAGATTACTTGGGGTTTGGCTTAATGCATAATTAAAAATGAACAGAGTCGAATAAAGGGCTAAAAATTTACCCTGATGTATTCTGTCAACGGATCTATGATAAGGTGCCAATGACTTACACTGGGAAAGAACACAGTTTTCAGCAAACACTATTGGGAAAGCTTAATATTCCTATGCAAAATAATGAAATATCTATTGGGGTAATAGCATGACTAACAGAGCATTGGATTCACATGCCTAAGATCCCCAGTTCAATCCCCAATGCCATACTTACTGTGGTACCTTGAATTTGCTCCCTCTCTCTCGTGAAAATTAGTATCGGATGCATATGCAATAAATAAGTAAAGGCTGAAGAAACTAAAATTGCACTTTTATTTTATTTTTTAAAGATTTTCTTTGTTAAAAAATTATTTTTCCCTTTTGTTGCCCTTGTTGTTTTTCATTGTTGCTGTAGTTATTATTGTTGTTGTTATTGATGTCATCATTGTTGGATAGGACAGAGAGAAATGGAGAGAGGCGGGGAAGACAGAGGGGGAGAGAAAGATAGACACCTGTAGACCTGCTTCACCGCCTGTGAAGTGACTCCCCTGCAGGTGGGGAGCCAGATGCTCGACCAGGATCCTTAACGCTGGTCCTTGCACTTTGCACCATGTTTGTTTAACCTGCTGTGCTACCGCCAGACTCCCTAAAATTTTACTTTTGTATCAAAAATAAAAATATTCTCAAAGATTAAAATATAAGGTCTGAAATTATAAGACTTCTCAGAAGGAAACCTAAGGGGGGGGGGAAGTCCTGACATTGGTCTAGGAATGATTTATTTCCTGTAATACCAGAAGTACCAGCATCAGAGAAAATAATAAGTGGAACCAACTACATCAGACTAAAAGTTTACACAGCAACAAATACATTTAACATAGTGAAATGTTCACTAAATTAGAGAAACTGTTTGGCAACAATATATATGAAAATGTGTCAGTATCTCTAAATAGAAGGAAAGCCTAAAGCTTAATCGCAAAAACAAATCACTATGAAAAAAGAATAAAAAATTTGACCAGACATTTCAGCACCTCCAGTGATCCAAGCAGTGTCAGTTCAAAACAGAGTAAGATATGACTATCTACCTGTCAGGAGAAATATGATCAAAACAAATATTATGGATGTTGGTTAAGATGCTTAGGAACCCTTGTTATGTTGAAACTGCCGTATTAAACATAATAATTAAAAACTACTCTATGGCCTATGAATCCCATTCTGAATATAAATTCAAAAGAATTGAAATCAGAAAGGCACAAGCCTTTCATGTGTGAGGCCCCAGGCCCCAGAATTTCTGGCATCCTGGGTCATAGAGTGATGCTTGTGGTTATCTCATAAAATAAATACTTTTTTTTCAAAACTAAGTGGCTAAATGTTATGCCATAATTAGATACAGCATTATATTAGATATTAGATAGCATATTATATTATATTAGATATATTATATTAGACATTATATTATATTATTATATTAGATATTAGATAGCATATTAGATAGCATTATACTGACATTAAACACTGTTTAAAATAAAACCAAGAGGGATACAACTCTTGTTACATATTAGTATGTAAGAATTATTATGAAAAACAAGCAATACTAAAATGCTTAATAAGTAAAATTTTATGCAGTTTTGATATCCAGTAAAAATGAGTTAAGAAAGAAATAAAGGGGTGTTATATTTCTACTGTTTGGTAATTAGGAAACTATTTGTGAAAAGAAATGACTGTGTGTGTGTGTGTGTGTGTGTGTGTGTGTGTGTGTGTGTGTGTGTGAAAAGAGTGGCTCAAAGAGTTAGAATCACCTAGATATTTTTGTCAAAAACTTGGCAACAGGGAAAATGAATCAGATTCAAGTCTGTCCACCAGTCCATCATCATAGGGTTTCCCAAGTCATTGGGGCTTTCTCGCAGAATAACAAACTCTTTCATTACAGCTCACACTGAATGTGTTCTCTCTGTCCTATCCAACAACGATGACACCAACAACAATAATGACAACAATAAAAACAACAAAGGAATATATATATGTAATGTTTTCTTCACTGCCACATCTAACTTTACTCTGTGACTGCTCTAACAGCTTTGCAGTTTTCTTTTTCTACCAAGAAAAAGAAAGCTACATGACTTCTAAGACCTGGCATCAGAAGTTACAGATCATTATTTTTTTCTCTGTTCTGTTAATTGTTACAGTCAGAATTCTGTCTACATTCAAAGGAATAGAATAAAAGTCTTACTTTTCAATGACATCATTAAAATCAAACACCTTTAGCAGACTAGTTCTTATATATGTATGAGTTGATTTAGGAAGTATCATTCTCTGTAAAACATGTCTGTTTATGTGTGTATTGAGATAACATTAAGTATCTATCATTGAATGATTATTAATAGCTTTGCATCACAACTCTTATTCAAATATTCTATAAATAGTTACAAATTAAACATAGGCTGGGTTCTGTGGTGAAATACGGAGATGAGCATTACATGTGTCATCCCTGCCTTAATCTTAGAGAATAATCGAAAACAAACAAATATGAAAGAACAACAAGTGATAAAGTGATACTGCAAAATTCAGAAGTAGATTCAAGAACGTAGTCTCAGAAGCCAAATACAGTAGTGGATATAGCAGAACTCATTTGTTGTTTCGACGGCTAGCTTCACGGGCGGGTAACAGATGACCAGGGACTCATGGTTGAGCTGTAGGCAGTATCTCTTTATTCATGCAGGACGCAGCACAATCTAAGCTGAGCTAAGCTAAACTAAAGGTACCATAAAACTCACAATGCTGTCTTTATATATATACATGCCAAGTAGGGTGGAAACAGGATGTGACATAGAGAGGGTGGAGAGAAAAGTGACTGGTGAAAATCAGAGTGTGACAAGGAGAGGGGGTGGATCAGGTGAGAATTCTACCACTAATGCCATGGAGGGAAGGTGGTGCTTTATGTTAAAAATTGATTTATGTAAATAGACGGCTAAGCAGGGGGGATTTAAACCAAATGAAACAGAAGGGGTTTTTAAAAGCAGAATTAGAAGATACCAACAATTCCCCCTTTCTTTTTAACTAATGGCCATAGTATTGGGATTGTGGGGTGAACAGAAACCTATATCGTACAGGCGTTTTCAAAAGAACTGGCATAAGACATGGAAAACAAAATAGGCGAGCAGCAATAACCAGTGTGATGCCAAGGGGAACGTTTCTTGCCTCAGAGGGCAAGGCCTAGCAGGCGAAAGGGCATTTCTTGCCTCTGGGAACGCTTCATGCCTCTGGGGGCATCTCTTGCCTCAAAGGGCGTTTCCTGCCTCTGTGGGCATCTCTTGCCTCTTGGGGCACTTCATGCCTCTGTGGGCATAACCTAATAAGGAAGGGGAGTTTTCTGTCTCTGGGGCAGAGCCTGCAGGTGAAGGGACATGGTCTATAAAGTCTCAAAGCAATTGGCTGAAGTTAGTCTTTGAGAAACACAGCAGCGTGTACCAGTAAGTCCAATGGAGGTGTCAGTCCAAAGTAGCTGACCACAGAAGAAAATGGCAAGGGATGAAACGCTGTATGTCTGTCTCGATGGGGAATGTCGGCCACCAGAATTCTGCTTTTCTTTAGAGAGTGATCTTTGGAGTCTGTGAATCTGTTTCTTCAGGTCGTGCCAGGTCACATCATTGGTTTCCAGGGGTGTGTTGTAGTAATTCCATCCTGTGGGCGATGTCAGAGAACAGGGGTCCAAATGGACTCATTGATTACATTTTGGATAGAGGGATATAGTAAAAATAAGACTGTAATACCAGAGATCAGGAGTTTGAATGAGCCTAGGTGAGCTGAGCCGAGCCTGCACCTACCACTGTGCTGTTAAAACTGATGGGAACTTGCAAAAAACAATACAAAAAAAATAATAAATTTCCTGTTTGATAGCAGAAACTATTAAAAAAAAATGCCAGTGCTCTGACTGTAGTTGGAAGCTGCAGGTCTTTCTACTGTCACATCAGAAGATTCAGCAGCTGTCAACATCTCTGACCAACCTGAAGCTTTTCTGATTTTTCAAGTACACATGAAAAGCAGAAATTAATATCAGAACCACAAGCAAAAGACCTGGAAAATTTTAGCATAGTGCCATCTCCAACCAAACAGGTTACCGAAAGTAAATAGGGAGCTGGGCGATCATAGAAAACATGCTAATAGGAAATCAGTTCTCCACAATAAGGGTGTAACTCCAAGTCCGCAAACTGTAAAGCTGTTAGAGCAGTCACAGAGTAAAGTTAGATGTGGTAGTGAAGAAAACATTACATATATATATATATATATTCCTTTGTTGTTTTTATTGTTGTTGTTGTTATTGTTGTTGATGTCATCGTTAGATAGGACAGAGAGAAATGGTGAGAGGAGGGGAAGACAGAGGGGGAGAGAAAGACAGACACCTGCAACCTGCTTCACCGCTTGTGAAGCGACTCCCCTGCAGGTGGGGAGCCTGGGGGCTTGAACCAGTATCCTTATGCAGGTCCTTGTGCTTTGTGCCACATGCGCTAAACTTGCTGTGCTACCACCCGACTCCCTACATTAATTTTTTCTTATCCTAGCTCCTTTAATTTTTCCCAACCTCTATAAAGTCAGTCATAGGAAGAACATATTCAATGCCTTAGGAAGACACTTCCTAAATGAACTAAACATCTTCACTGTATATTTGCTTTTTTCATCCTTTACTGGCTTTGCGTCAATATTACTATCTCTTAGCATCCTATTTGGCAAGGACTGCCTCAAATTTCTGACTTGAAATATGGCATGAGATTCAAATCTGCTTAGTCCAGTTATCTCACCCAGCTTCACGCTTTTATCCTTTTATCAGTCTACTTAGCATGGTTATCTCCAAAGCCTACAGTTTAATATCCTCATGGGATAAAGAGTGATTTTATTAAGCCAAACATCTTTTTAAAAATTGTATTTATTTATTTTGGATAAGGATAGAGAGAAATTGAGAGGGAAGGGGAAGGTGTAGAGGGAGAGAGAGAGAGAGACAACAATGAAGCTTAACCCTGTAGTGGCTTGAACCCAAGCTCTTGCACACTGTTAATGTTTGCTCTCAACCAGGTATGACACCTTCTGGTTGCTGAAGCCAAAAAAAATCAAACCTGCCTTACTCTCTCTTCAAAAACTTTTCAGTGGGCTTCTATCTTACATGAAATAAAAATAAAAATAGGGAAAGGTGTCATTTGCTAAGACTTCACCAACTGATCCAGAGGTAACTCAGCAGGATGGCCCATGAGAAAAGTCTTGGAACAGGCACTAGCTCTGCATTAAAATATTGACATAAGATAAACACTATAATAAAATTAGCAACCAATACCAAAAGAAAAAATACTAGAAATCATTTATTATATTAAAATGGCTATATTTAATAAGTAATACTATATTGAAGTCTTTTGATATAGTGATTCCTGATGACCTTGTGTTTTGTTAACTGACTGACAACTTACCTATCTACCTGACAAACCATGTGGCTCTTTTCCTTAAACACTGTTTCTAAACTGTCAGTGTTTATATAGTTTCCACACAGAAATGAGTTAGAGTACTTAAATGCATTTTGAAAAGTGGAAATAAGGAATCAGAGAGTATTTGGAATTGTTTTAAACAAAATGGCATTTGAATTAAACTCACATGAAATGTAGTTTTTTTTAACTTTCTTTAATCTTTTTATTTATTGGATAGAGACAGCCACAGTTGAGAAGGATGAAGGAAGATAGAGAGGGAGAAAGACATAGAGACACCTGCAGCACTGCTTTACCACTTGTGAAGCTTTCCCCCTACTGGCGGGGATCAGGGGTTCAAACCTGGGTCTTTGTGCATTGTAACATGTGCACTCAACCACCACTTGGCTCTGAGGCTCTGAAGCCCCAGGTACAATCCCCTGCCCCACCATCAGCCAGAGTTAAACAGTGTTCTTGTTTCTGTCTCTTTCTCTATCTCTGCCAGGCTAGCTTCACCAGAGAGAGAGACGAGGAACTCATGGGGGCGTGGTAATGCAATTCTTTATTGATGCAGACACTCCAGAGTCAGCTGTGAGCATAGCGGGTTTAGGCCACATGGAACTAGCAAAATGGCCACCTCCCGCTATGCACTCCAGCCCTTCACCAGCTCTTCTCCAGGTCGGGACATGGAAGAGAAAGAGAGTGAAACTGGAACAGCAGCGGGCTTTATACGTGAAAAACCGGAGTGGCAAGTTGGAAATGGAAATGGCTAGAAAAGGGGTGGAGAGAGGAAAAAGGCATGCTGGGAAGGTGGAAGTGTCCTTAGCAACTGTTTGGATGGTTTTAACTGAATTAGCAATACCCTGAGGGGATAACGTGGTGGGGATCTTTCAGGCAAAACAATGATTATGTAAATAGACCATAGTGTCAGCAATGGAGAATGGAGCAGAGTGGGGGGAGGGGGGTGGCTGGCTTTAAGGCCCAACACTCTCATTAAAATAAAATATGAAAAAAAGAATGCAAAATGTTTCCATCAAAAAGAATATTAGCAGGGAATCAGGCGGTAGCACAGTGGGTTAAGCACATGTGGCACTAAGCTCGCGGACTAAGGATCCTGGTTCAAGCCCCAGCTTCCCACCTATAGGGGAGTCGCTTCACAGGCAGTGATGCAGGTCTCCAGGTGTCTGTCTTTCTCTGCGCCCTCTGTCTTTCCCTCCTCTGTCCATTTCTCTCTGTCCTATCCAACAACAATGGCATCAATAACATAAATAATAACTAAAACAATAATAAAAAACAAGGGCAATGAAATGGAAAATAAATAAATATAAAAAAATTAAAAAGAATATTAGCAATGAAGCCTTTAATTATACAGAATGCTTAGCATTTATACAAAATAATGCTTTTTGTTTGTTTGTTTGTTTTTACCAGAACACTGCTAATCTCTGGTTTATGGTGGGGCTTTAACCTGGGAACTCTAAAAAGAGAGCCCCAAATAAACTCAGTTTAACTTAGTAACTAGGAAGCTTTTCCTTAACCATTGTGTTTTATGTGTTATTTCTTATTTATGTGTTATTGTATTTATGTGTTATTCTTTAACCATTGTATTTTGTGTTAGATAATAGTACCTCGTCAAAAAAAGTAAATTCAGAAAAATAGAATAGTATGTAACTATTTCAAAATGACAGGTTAGAAAATTGTAAATTAAAGTATCATCAGGAACAAAAGAAATTAGGAGTAGAGTTGGTATGCTGTCCTAATTGAAATCTCCAATACTTCAGGCACTGGAAGTCATCATTTTCTTTGCTAAAAGCATCTTACTTATTGAAAGCATTGTACTGAAGGAGGAAGAGAGTCCCAGGCATGGTTCTGACATCAGAATTCACAGCAACAAAGGAAGGAGTTGAGGAAATACCATGACTGGATTTTTGGTGCATGAATTTTAACTGTATTGCTTGATGTTTATAAGAATGAAATTTAAATTCAAGAAAAAAAATATATAGGAAAAATAAATAACCTTCCATAGTTTATTTTATTTCCAAGTGGATTTGTTGTAACTCTGTCATCCTCAATGTGTCAAATGACCCTTTGAGCTCTGCCACTCAGACCTATGAAATCTACCTCTGTTATCTAGCTAGATTCTGTGGATCCATCACTATTATCTGTCTTGTGCTGTAAATATAAATGACCTGTTTGGGAAATGATACTTTGAATTTCTTCATTCAAGATAATAAATTTCTTCACTCAAAACATATGTCATCAAATAGAAAACCTATATAAAATATAGGGGGTCAGGCAGCAGGCTAAGCGCACATGGCGTGAAGTGCCAGGACCGGCGGGCGTAAGGATCAAGATTCAAGGCCCTGGCTGGCTCCCCATCTGCGGGGGGGGGGTGGGGGGGTGGGGGGGTGTCACTTCATGAGCTTTTCCACGCAAGGACCAGCTTAAAGATTCCCATTAGAGCTGCCGGCTCCCCACCTGCAGGGGGTTTTCTTCACAGATGGTAAAGCAGATCTGCAGGTGTCTATCTTTCTCTCCCTCTTTCTGTCTTCCCCTCTTCTCTCGACTTCTCTCTGTTCTATCCAACAATGAAAGCAATAATAATAACAACAACGATAAACAACAAGGCCAACAAAAGGGGATAAAAAACGCTCCAGGAGCAGTGGGTTCGTAGTGCAGGCACCGAGCCCCAGCAATAACCCTGAAGGCAAAAAGAAAAAAAAATTGTAGAACCAGAACTGACTTAAATTTGTAACATTGAAAGACTAATAAGAAGATGACAGTTCAAGCAAATTTTTGTGGTATTTCTACAACTGCATATGCATATAATTCTGATTGAATTATTTTTCTTTAACACATTTGCAATGTTCTGTTATTAAAAACTCCTGGCATTCCAATATTCATGTTAGATTTTACATTCTATGATAAAACAAGGATATCAGTTCACATTACGTGAAATGTGTATAAAGCAAAGGATAGATGATGAGATAAATATTAAAATTATCTGATCCTGAAAACATTGTTCTATTCATTCTCATATAATAGCTTAAATATTAATAGTCAAAAGAAAAAAACAACTGTTTATTCACAGAGAAAATATTAGCATGCTAACTTTTTACTCTATAAAAGTCTTTAATTTTCTTTATACAATTTTTTTCAGGATAATCTTTGGTTCAAAGCAGTTGCAAATGGGAATTTATTCTTACCAACTTCCAAGCAGAGCCTGAAGGGAAAAAGAAAATACATTTTCCTGAAATTAGATTTGCTTTCACATGTAAGTTGATTTTTTAAAATATACTTGATTTCATATATTTATCTTCCCTTTGTAATTGATATGCTCTGAATTACAAATAACTGCCAGTAGGGACAGCAGCTAGAAATACAGAATGGACATTTCTATAGCTATCAAATTTGGTTTGTTACAAGGTGGCCTAAAACAAGAATTCTCTTGTCTGATTTTTTGGCAGTTTTTAACAGCTCAATATAAAAACTATGTCTAGATTTATTAAAGTACAGTTGGCTAGCAAACGTATCAGAAATTGAAGTGATACTGTGTGGTGCTGTAATATTTACTAAAGCTACTAAAATCAAGATAACTAAACTTAACATTTAATAAGATATAAACTTGAAGCTTTATTTGTATGTGGTGAGACATAGCAAATTTCTTTCCCTTCCTCCTCTCTCTTTCTTTCTTTCTTTCCTCTCTCTCTCTCTCTCTCTCTCTCTCTCTCTCTCTCTCTCTCTCTCTCTCCTTTTCCCCTGCAGATGGGGATCAGGGGGTTGAACCCAGGTCTTTGCACATGTTACCATGTGTACAATTCAAATGAATGCATCACCATTTAGCCTCAGCAAATTTTAAATATAAACTACATTAGATGTCTAGAAATGTTTAATCTTGCATAACTGAATTGCTTAATCTATCAATTAATTAGAAGAAAGCCTCTGTTAAAAGCTAAATATTTATGTACCCCCAACTTCTTATGTGATAGATAACACTAATGTAACCATATTAGCAAATAAGATAGATAGTGAAACTTGGGACACATTTTGAGAGTGGAGATCCATCATGGGATCCATATAAGGAATAAAGAACATCTCCTTTCTCTCTGCCTTATCAGCCCAATAAGAAGGTGATTGTCTGCAAATGAGACAGCAGGTTTTCATCAGCTACCAAGTCTTCATGTGTGTGGGTCATGTACGACAGTTTCCAGAAATAAATTTTTTGAGGCCACTAGGTCTTTATGACTTACTTTAACAGCTGGAACTAAGACAATCTGTATAAAGTATAACTAATTTGCTATTAAGTTACAAATAAATCTTCAAAGTTATAAGTTATAATTTTCAGTTTATTAATATTGATTTACATAATTAATTTACTCAGAAGTCTATGTTAGCACATAGTTTTGAAAAATATTTTTATGAGGCTAATATAAATAATTTAGTAGAGTCAGATTTTTTGTATTTAGTGAGGGTTTCTTAATATAAATTCCCTTAAGACATATTTGCACTGAGAAAAATTTTCAAAGCAAAGTAAATGTAGCTACACATTTTTTATAAAGTACTCACATGAAATCAAGATAGAAATTTAATGCCTATAAATCTTTAATAAATCCAAATGAAGGAATGACTTATTTTAAGAGTTTAACATGATATCATGGAACTGATTTATAAATATGTCCATTGCATTGTATAGGTCGCATATCTGAAAGGAGATTTTATTAACTGTTAATATGCAGGCAAATTATTTATTTTTAATATGAATAAATTTTGCATGAAGAATTCCTTGATAATATTGTCAAACTAATAGTGCCAGGTACAATATTACACTGATTCTGTTGCTTTTAAATATAGATATGTCAGGGATATAAACATAGATATACAAGGGATATAAAGTTTCAATGATGCAAGTTGAATGAGTTCTAGGGGGCTTTGTACAAGTGTCTATAATTAACATTTTGTTTTGGGCCTTTAAATGTATGAGCAATACCTATTTCATATTCTGTTCTAACATTAAATACATACATAAAATTATAGAATAATAGATGGTAAATTTTAATAAGAGGCACAGGACTAATGGTGAATACATCATGTTAGGGTTCAAAAGCATGAAAACATGACTAATATTGGTATTTGTCTTGTTTTATCATTTACTTCCATCTTGACAGGCACTGGAATCTTAAAGTCTCTAAAGTTTTCCCTTTAGACAGGAAGACAGTTTGGCTACTGATATTTTAGAAGCATTGACCTTTTACATTTACCTAGTAGTAACACCTGTTAGAGTGACTTTTTTTGATTCTTTTAAAAATGTCTTTATTGGGGAATTAATGCTTTACATTCAACAGTAAATACAATAGTTTGTACATGCATAACATTTCAGTTTTCCATATAACAACAAAACCCCCACTAGGTCCTCTGTCATCCTTCTTGGACCTATATTCTACCCCCCCCCCAGAGTCTTTTACTTTGGTGCAATATGCCAATTCTAATTGAGGTTCTACTTGTGTTTTCTCTTCTGATCTTATTTTTCAGCTTCTGCCTGAGAGTGAGGTCGTCCCATACTCATCCTTCTGATTCTGACTTATTTCACTTAGCATGAAGTTTTCAAAGTCCATCTAAGATCTGCTGAAAATGGTGAAGTCACCATTTTTTATAGCTGAGGTAGTATACCATTGTTCAGCCACTCATCTGTTGTTGGACCCCTGGGTTGCTTCCAGGTTTTGTCTATTACAAATTGTGCTGCTAAGAACATATGTGTACACAAGTCTTTTGGATGGGTATGTTGAGTTCCTTAAGATATATCCCCAGGAGAGAAATTTCAGGGTCATAGGGTAGGTCCATTTCTAGCCTTCTGAGAGTTCTCCAGACTGTTCTCCACAGAGGTTGGATCCATTGACATTCCCACCAGCAGTGCAGGAGGGTTCCTTTGACCCCACAAACTCTCCAGCATTTTGTGCTGCTGCCTTTTCTGATGTATGAAATTCTCACAGGAGTGAAGTGGTATTTCACTGTTGTCTTTATTTGCATTTATCTGACAATAAAAGACTTGGAGCATTTTTTCGTGTGTTTCTCAGCCTTTGGAACTCTTCTGGTTCTAGAGAAACATTTGTAGCATTTGTTCTAATCTCCTAAAAACTGTGGTTGGGATCTTGATGGGAATAACATTAAATTTCTACATGGCTCTGGGTAGTATATTCATTTTGATGAGGTTAATTCATCCAACCCATGAACTTGGAATATCTTTCCACTTCTTCTGTCTTTTTCAATTTCCTTGAGTTGTGACTTATAATTTTCTGTCAGGCCTTAAAGACAGCCCCCCCCTGCTCTGCTCCAGCCTCCATTGCTGACACAGTGGTCTATTTACATAATCAATGTTTTGCCTTAAAGATCTTCACTACGTTATCCCCTCAGGTTATTGCTAATTCTCACTAGTTAAAACCATTGCAACAGTTGCTAAGAATGCTTCCACCTTCCCAGCATGCCTTTTGCCTCTCTCCACCCCCTTTCCTAGCCATTTCCATTTCCATCTTGCCACTTCCGGTTTTTACCCTATGAAGCCCACTTCTGTTTCTGGTTTCTCTCTCTTTCTCTTTTCTCTCCCATGTCCTGACCTGGAGAAGGGCTGGAGTGCATAGCAGGAGGCAGCCATTGCAGTATGGTTCCACATGGCCTAACCCACTATGCTCAACTCCGACTCTGGGACCCCTCATCAATGAAGAATTGTATTACCACACTTCCACGAGTCCCTGGAAACTCTCTCCCGCCCGCAACACTAGCCCGGCATTATGGTGCACAATCGTGGGACCTAACCCGCTCAGCCCCCAGATAAGTATACAGCCACTTGTCCCTCTGCAGCCTCATGTTTTATGAAGGCATTGCAGTTCTTTTTCTCCCTCTTCTTATTTTTCTGAGAACCCTCCACCATGGGTGACCTTCCTCCTTATAAAGAGGTTTCCCAAACCCTCTACTCTTTTTTCATGAGACAGGTGCTCTATCTCTGGGAGATTTTGCTCTGGGCCACACCTTGGTTCCTCTTGACCCTGATTGTAGAGCTTGGGAGATATGTGGGGCCCCCTCCTGTATCTCCCACAGGGAAGGGCGACTCTAACTTGCAGTGCCCTCTGCATTTCACCCAGCAGCTCCCGTTTTGGCAGACAGGTCTCCGGATGTCATGTCCGCTTCTGCAGACCCTCCCCCTGCCACTTTTGACTGAAGTAGGATGCCCTCTGAGACTCATAATGTGACATGGTGTGATCTGAAATATCTGGTTCACAGAGCCCTCTCCTCCCCCCTTTCTCTGAATCTTTTATGCTATGACTGGCCAGTTGTGTTTTGTGAGTGAGTTGAATGACTGAATTTTTTGTACAACCCATTTTGCTCAGCTGAAACTTAATTGATTTTATGAAAAAAAGAAATACTGGATGCAGCCTTGGTTTCTAGAGACGTCCAGAAAAAGTCCAAAAAATCTGTTTTTTCCTCTTATGATTTTTTAAGCTTGGTATAAATGTGAAACGTTTAAACTGTGTGAATGGAAATGATTCAGATAAGACAGTACAGATATAAATTTGTGTTGGACATGATATGTCTTTGTAACAAAAGTTTTGCTCCTCCTGTGTGGTACAGACTATATGTTTATGTGTGTGTTTGATAAACATTAACTTTAAGGTTAGAAGTGTAACATTGAAGCTACATTCTTACCAGGCAGATTTAAATGAAGGTGCTTCCAACACAATTCTCATAAAGGAGAAATTAAATTGCTAAAGTATTTAAGATAAATATTTATCTTAAAGATAAAAGTATTTAAGTATTTAAGATAAAAGTCTAAATATTTAACATTTAACATGACAATTCATCTCCAAAATTAAAATACAAATTCTCTATACAGGACATTTTTGGAGGGCCTCCAAATATGCCCTGTGAACTAATCTTGTGGAAATTAATCCACAACAAATCTGGCATCAATCTGACATTGTCAATGTTCTAAAAAAAAAAAAACATTGTCACTAACGTGTGTTAACTCTCTAACCTGAGTTTGTTTAAAGTCTAAGGTAAAAATTAATCAATTTATTTTAGCTAAATCTGGTCTGAAGATCCTGCGCACACCTAGGGTGTGTCTCCATCTTAAATGGGTGTAAAAAAAGGTAGAAAAGATGCTATTGATATGTAAGGCTCTCATATACCTTCTCAATTAAAGAGATAGACCCAGTCCAAGTGAATGATAGACCACACAATGGTTATGCTAATGATTCTCATGCTTGAGGCTTCTAACAATGGTTCTTCTCTTTAACTGACCACATTTTATTGCATTAAATTGTTTAAACAGCCTTAATATCATACTAGAAAGGCCTTCCAAAATTATAAATATGCTTAAACCAATGGTAATCATCCAATTATCAATTATAGTAAACTTCTAACTTGTTACAAGTTTTTTTTTTTCACAAGTGAATTACAGCTTTCAAGTCTTCACATGTAAAAGCATCTGCTCATATGGTAAGATATTAAACTATATAAGAAGTTCCTCCATATACAACTTATGTAAATTAACAACAACATTCACATATTTTTCTACACTTAACTGGTGTATCTTGTTTTGCCACTATAGGCCTGCCTTTGTCAGCAACAATTTAAAGACTTTTTTTCTTTATAACGCCACAGACATCCCTTACAACCCCCAAAGACAAACGATTGTTGAGAAGGCCTGCCAAACTCCTAAGCCCAATTAAGTAAAGAAAAAAAGGGGGATACATCCCTCCAATATTCAGTTGGCTAATGCACTAACTACAATTTTCAGTGTACAAGTCTTTCACTTCTTTGCTAAGGACTATTCCTAGATATTTTATTGTTTTTGTTACTATAGTAAAAGGAATTGATTTCTGAGTTTCAACTTCTTCTAACTTAGTGTTTCTATGGAGGAATGCCACTGACTTTTGAATGTTAATTTTGTAGCCTGACACCTTACTCTATTGCCTGATGACTTTGAACAGCTTCTTGCTAGATTCCTTAGGTTTTTCTATGTATACTACCATGGCATCTGCAAATAGGGAGAGTTTGACTTTTCCTCTTCCAATCTGTATCCCTTTATTTTCTTACTCCTGCCTGATTGCTATGGCAAGAACTTCAACACTATATTGAATAGTAATGGTGATAGTGGACAGCCCTGTCTAGTACCTGATCTTAGTGGAAATGCTTCCAGTTTTTCACCATTGAGTATGATGTTGGCTGTAGGTTTGCTATATATAGACTCCACTATCTTCAGGATTTTCCATCTATTCCCATTTTTTGTAGTGTTTTGATCATAAAGGGATGTTGTATTTTGTCAAAGGCTTTCTCTGCATCTATTAATATGACCATGTGTTTTTTGGTCTTGATTTTGTTGATGTGGTGGATCATGTTGATTGCTTTACTTATATTAAACCAACATTGCATGCCTGGTAAAAACCCAACTTGGTAATGATGAACAATCTTTTTAATAGACTGCTGTATCCCAATGGCTAGAATTTGGTCAATACTTTAGCATCAATGTGCATCAGAGACATTGGTCTATAGTTTTATTTTTTGGTTGTGTCCCAGTCTGCTTTTGGTATCAAAGTGATGTTGGCTTCATAGAAGCTGGCAGGGAGTATTCCAGTGTCTTCAATCTTCTGGAAGACTTTTAAGAGTAGAGATTTTAGTTCTTCTTGGAAGGTTTTGTAGAATTCATTTGTAAACCTATCTGGTCCAGGGCTTTTAATTTTGGGAAGGTTTTTGATAACTGTTTCAATTTTATTAGCTATTATGGGCCTGCTCATGTTATCTAGTTTCTCTTTACTTAATTTTGGAAGTCTGTTGGTATCTAGGAAATCGTTCATTTATTCCAGGTTCTCTAACTTGGTGGCATATAGTTGTTCATAGAAGCCTTGCATGACATGTTGAATTTCTGAGGTATCTGTTGTGATATCTCCTCTTTCATTTAATATCCAATTTATTTGGGTCTTTTCACTTTTCTGTTTTGTGAGTCTGGGTAAGATTTGTTCACTCTTTCAAAGAAACATTTACATTCCTTCATTTTTTGTATCGTTTTCTTGTTTTCAGTGTTATTTATTTCTGCTATAACTTTAGTTATTTCTGTCCTTTGGTTGCTTTAGGGTTCCTTTACTCTTCTTCTTCTAGGTCTTTATGATGTGCAGTCAGGCTGTTTATTTGTGCTTTTTTCTTGTTTCCTAATGTGTGCCTGTATGGCTATGAACTCCCCTCTCAGTACTGCCTTAGCTGTGTCCCAAACATTTTGATAGCTTGTGTCTTCATTTTCACTGAACTTTGAAAATATTTTGTTTCTTCCTTTATTTCCTCTTTGACCCAGTAGTTGTGAAGTAGTGTACTGTTGAGCTTCCACATTTTGGGGCTATTACTAATCTTTTGTTGATTATGAAGTGTTAGTTTGATTCCACTCTGGTCACAAAAGATGCTTGGGATGATTTCAATGGTCTTGAATTTGTTAATGCTGTCTTTGTGGCCTAACATATAGTCTATCCTTGAGAATGACTCATGTGGACTTGAGTAAAATGTGTATTCCAGTTTCTTGGTATGAATGACTGTGAAAATGTCCAATAGTTCTAGTTTATCTATCACCTCATTTAGAGCTCCCTCTTATCTTTATTGATTTTTCTGCCTGAATTATCTGTCAAGTTGAGAGAGTGGGGTGTTGAAATCCCCTACTATGACTGTGTTGCTGTTTATATATTACTGTAGCTATTTCAGTAGATGTTTGATGTATTTAGATGGCTTATCATTGGGTACACAGATGTTAGCAACTGTTAAGTCCTCTTGATTGACTGATCTTATGAGCATTAAGTAGTGTCCATCCCTATCTTTTTATTTTTATTGATTTTAAAGTCTATCATGTCAGATATGAGAATAGCTATTCCTTCCCCTTTTTGTGGTACAGTGGCTTGTCTGATAGTTTTCCATCCTTTCACTTTGAGTCTATGTTTGTCTTGTTGAGTTTGGTGGTTTCCTATAGAGAGCATATTGTTGGGTTGTGTTTTCTGATCCATAGTCCTACTCTGTGCCTTTTAATAGGTGAATTCAGGCCATTGACATTTATTGATATCAAAGATTGAAGATATTTTAATACAATTCTTGTAGAGTTTTAGAGTGTTCTTATATATGGCATATTTATGGTGGTCTGACTGTTTATAGGAAACCTTTCAGTACTTCTTTCAGGGCAGGCTTGGTGATAGTTGATTCTTAGAACTTTGCTTGTCTGAGAAGGTTTTTATACCTCCATCTAGTCTGAATGACAGTCTAGCAGGATACATTATTCTTGGTTGAAAGCCTTTCTCATTGAGCACTTGATAGATATCTTGCCATTCTCTTCTAGCCTGTAGTGTTTGTTTGGAGAAGTCTGCTGCTAATCATATGGGTTTTCCTCTGTAGATGATTCTTTTTTTTCTCTTGTAGCCTTCAGGATCCTTTCTTTACCCTCATTCCTTTCCATTCCAAATATGATGTATTTTGGTGTCTTTAAGTCTGGGTTAATTCTGTTTGGAACCCTCTGGGATTCTTCACCCTTTATGTCTTTGATGTTGGTTAGACTAGAAAAGTTGTCATCTATTATGTCCTGAAGAATGCTTTCTTCCCCTCCCTCTCTTTCTTTCTCTGGTAAGAATAGTGCATATATTATTTCTTTTGAAGTTATCCCATAGGTCTCTGTTGTTGTTTTCACTATCTCTTAATCTCTTTTTGAGATCTCTTAACTTCTTTTTTAATTGTCTCTAATTTGCCCTAGATCTTGCCAATTCTGTCTTCAGCCTCATTTGTTCTGTTCTTTCTCCCCTCTGCTGTTTTCTGGAGATCATCTACTCTGTAACCCTGTTCTGATACTGTTTTAGCTTGTTCAGCTAGTTGTGTTCTTAGCTTACCTATTTCAGCTTTCAGCTCTCTAATAACCTTGAGATAATTAGTGTTTTCTTCCAGAGTCTCATTTGTTGTTTCTGCATTTCTGATGATAATTCTTTCAAAGTCTTTACTCACTCCTGTTATTATTTCCTTAACCAGTGTTAGGATGTTGATCTCATTATTTTGTGCTTCACCCTTTGGGGGGCTTTTAGCTGGACTCTTGTTCTGGCTCATTTCTCCAATATTTCTTCTTGTTGGTTTAACCATTTTATATAGTATGTTATGAGTTACCTCTCTCAATACTTTTCAAATCACGGATCACTCTTGCCTGGATTTTCTTTTGTTTAAGTAAGGTTATTAAAGGGTTTATATTTGTGGAAATTGACATTTGTTTCAACTGTATTTTAATCCCTGAGTTGGAACTCAGTGCCTTAAAACCCTCTTTTAAATTTTTTTTTTATTTATTTTCCCTTTTGTTGCCCATGTTTTTATTGTTGTTGTTGTATTTATTATTGTTGTTGTCATTGTTAGATAGGACAGAGGGAAAAAGAGAGAATACGGGAAGACAGAGAGGAGGAGATAAAGATAAACACTTGCAGATTTGCTTCACAGCCTGTGAAGTGGCTCCCCTGAAGGTGGGGAGCTGGGGACTAGAAATGGGATCCTTAAGCTCGTCCTAGCACTTAGCCCATGTGAGTTTAATCTCCAGAGCCACCTGCCAACACCCTAGTAGCCTCTTTTGTTCTTTTTTTTTTCCTTTAGTCTATGGGATCCTGAGGGCTTTTCAACTATAAATAGGCTTGTTAGCTTAATCACTAGATAGAGATAAATCTGGGTGAGACAGAGATAATCCAATGGTTATGCAAAGAGACTATCACAACTTCACTGCTAGCCACTGAGGTATAGATCTTCTTCTGAGTTTCCTCCTTAGTTCTCTGTCCCCTGATGTCAGCACAGGGCCTCCATACCACTGCCCCAGCTTCTGAGGGCGGTAGCAATGGAGACTCACAGTTGCATTTGGTGAGTCTCAGGGGAGTCCTCTCCTCCTTTCAGCCTTCCCCTTGTTGGTGAAACAGACTGGAGATGGTGACTCAACTGTTAAACTGCCAGACTGTTACCAGCCACTTAATCACTCCCTAGGCTCCTCTCTGTCCAGGAGCCACATGTGTTTGCTCTCACTGGTTATTTGTTGGGTTCCTGAAGTTGTTCCAGTCCTGTCCTGCTGCAGTTCCAGGTGGGAGAGAAGAGGAGAGAAACACAGCTAGCTGCTGTTGCTCTGTAGCCCGACCTCTGGAAGTTGACCTTTTTTGATTCTTATGTTCAACTAATAATTAAATAAAATCCAAAATACATAATGTATCATTAATATATATTTATATTAATTTTTAAAAACACAAAAATAAATATTAACCCCATTGCATATTATAAAAATACATTTTGAATGCAATGAAAACACAACTAAAAAAGAATTCATTTAAGGTAATCTCATTTTCCTAAAAAAAAAAAATTTACAGTGACAACAATAAAAACAGAGAAAAAGGAAAGTTTTTTTTTTTTTTTTTAATTCAGAAGAATCTGTAGTATCAACCTGAATCTAACACCTTGAGTCCATGCTATATCTTGAATTAAAATCACCTCTCTATAGATACCTTTACTGTTTTCGGAATACATGTTAAAATTTTTTTTTCCTGAACTTTCTTTAGTCACAGCTTCTTTTCATGTCATATCTTTTCTCTCTCTCTCTCTCTCTCTCCATATATATATATATATATATATATATATATATATATATATATATATATGTTATAGGGTATACATAGTGAGTATATATGTAAATATGTATATGTATTATATATGTATGCATATAACTTTATACATTTATTTTTACATTGAAGGGTCTAAGAGGAGGCATACTTGGTTGAGTGCACACATTACTATGTACAATGATCTGAGTTCAAATCTGTTGAGACAGGAACAAAGACTCTGAACATCTTGTCCATATTTATGCTAGAAGTAGCTAGTTGTGTTGGAACACAACTCATGTTGTTCATAAAGGACTTTGGGACATGATTCCCATACAGCTGACATCGTCCTATAAGCATAGTCCAAACTTACAGAAACCCACAAGGGATTGTGGGTGCATCAGAACTTAAGTGTGTGTATTCTGCATATATGTACTTTCTGAACCTTCCTGCCAACTCAGCTGCGGCTCCTGCTTACTGTGCTCTCTCTGTTACCTGCTCTCCTCTCTGTGTGACCCTTCTCCCTCATAGCTGCTTTTTACAGGAAAATGACTATACAAGTCCACAGTCCTTACCTACAAGGTGGGAGCTTCCAGAGTGGTGAAGCAATGTTGCAGGTGTCTGTCTTTCTCTATCATTCTTTCTTTTTTACAAACATTTATTTATCATTTGTTTTATTTTATAGGACAGAGGTGACTCTGTGAGAGTATGGGAAGATAGAAAAGAAAGACATCTACAACCCAGCTTCACAACTTTTGAAACTTTCCCTCTAGGTGGGTGCCCAGGGGCTTGAAGCCAGGTGCCTGATTGTGTGCCGACCAGGTGTGTCACCACCCAGCCTTTCTCTGTTATTCTCTACCTCCCATTCCCTTCTCAATTTTCTCTATGCTAGCAAGTAAAATAAATATGTTAAAATGTTACTGAAGGGGGGGCAGGTTGTGGCACACCTGTGAATGCAGGTATTTAAATGTGCAAGGACCAAGGTTTCACCCCCTGTGCCCACCTGCAGGGGGAAAAAGCGAGCTTTCTGCAGGTGGGGAGCCTAGGCTCAAACCGGTATTTTTATGTCAGTCCTTGCACTTCGCAGCATGGGGGCTTAACCTGCTGTGCTACCCCCCAACCCCAGTAAAAACTATTTCTAACACATCTAGAAGAATCATCCCTTTCTCTGAATAAATAAGAATTAATTTATCCAGACGATTACACACTCTAGTACTTATTTCTCCACTAGGATTATCATTGGAACTCAGTGCCTACAATATAAATCCATCAGTACCAATGGCCATTATTTCCCATTTTCCCCTTCTCTCTTATTTTGACAGAAACAGGGAGAAATAATAATGGGAAGGGGGGGGGAAGAAGAGATGCAGGTAGAGACCAGGGTCTTGATCTCAAATTCTCCCACATGGTAATAAATGTGCTTTAACAGTTGTGTCACTGCCTGTTTTCTTGTTCGTTCTTTTTTTTTAAATATTTTATTTATTATCTA
This sequence comes from Erinaceus europaeus, assembly GCF_950295315.1. NCBI lineage: Eukaryota > Metazoa > Chordata > Mammalia > Eulipotyphla > Erinaceidae > Erinaceus > Erinaceus europaeus. Next base: position 147,500,979 of record NC_080165.1, on the reverse strand, counting down.
TTGGATAGAGACAGAAATATAGAAAGAAAAGAGGAATAGAGACAGAAAGATACCTGAAGCCCTGCTTCACCACTTACGAATTTCCCCCTCCTGGCTTCAACCCAGATCTTTGCGCATGATAAAGTGAGCGCTCTACCAGGTGCACCACCAATGGCTCCTTGTTTTTTATTCTTTTTTTTTATTTATTTTTATTTATTCCCTTCTGTTGCCCTTGTTGATTTATTGATGTTATTACTGATCTCATCATTGTTAGATAGGACAGAGAGAAAGGGAGCGAGGAGAGGACGCCAGAAAAGGGGAGAGAAAGATACCTGCAGACCTGCTTCACTGCCTGTGAAGCGATTCACAGCCTGGGGTTCAAACCGGGATCCTCAAACTGGTCCTTACGCTTTGTGCCAGGTGCACTTAACCCACTGCACTACCGCCCGACTCCCTTGTTCTTTATTCTTAATGCTCCTGAACTGAAAAAAAAAAAAAACTATGTTTTATAACAGCAACACTAAACTATATTTTAACAAAAGAGCAATGCAAACAATAAAACAATCAGACTCTTAAACTTAACATAAACAATGATATGGAAAGTAGTCAGATACAAAAGAAGTTGCCAAGTCTGGTGTCACTTTGTAAAGTTTTAAGCTCAGGAACTAAATTTTTTGTAAGAAGTAAAGTGGTCATCGCATTTAGGAGAAAGATGTTAGTGGAAACTTCGAAGAAACCAACAAAGTGCCGGTATTGGTGGAAAGGCTTGCAAGTCTGTTGATGACAAAGCAGATATGCTCACTTTATCCTAATGGAGCATTACTAAGCTCTCAATCACATAGATGTTTGCACACACAAATTCACTAAGTTATTAACATTCATCTTAACTATACAACGAAAGAGTTCATTATAAATACAGAAAATCAGCGGGCATTAATATCTACATAAAATAGATGTAAATTACTCATTAAAAACTACTGAAAGATTATTCATTTCAATGTAATTCAATATTATATACTTTATTGGGGCAGAGTGAGGTGTGACACACTCAGCTGAGTGCATGTTCCCATGGGCAAGGAACCAGGTTCGAGCCCTGGTAAGGAAGCTTCACAAATGGTTAAGCAGTGCTGCAGGGGTTTCTCTTCCTCCATCTGTATTTCACCTTTCTTAGTTTCTGTCTCTATACAATAAATGAATAAATAAATTAATTAGTTAAAAGTAGTATAGACTATCGAAATGCTATAGATATTACAGGCATATTGCAAATTAAGATAGATACATAAATCTTAGAAAATCCAAATAATTTATATGCAGAAGATTCACAGTAAAGAACAGTTATGTAAATTACATCTTTAAATTTGGCCCAAATACTTTAAATCCAAGATGGCTGAGGAGGTGTGTCAGTGGATTAAGGACTTGCTTGGTAAGCCTGATGCCCTAGATTTGACTCTGGAAATCATAGGTGGTCTGAGCAATGCTCTGGTTTCTCTCTTAAATCAATGCACAAATGAACTTACTAATTGTATAGATATTTTGGAAAACTATATATGGCACTATTGCAGGAGAATCATTTTTAGTTCACAGAATAGATTTTAATAAGGATATGCAGATCGAATATCCTCTCAATAAATAGAGAATTCACATCTTATTAACTGGCAACACATACCATCACTTTCTATGCAGTCTCTAGTATCCAACAGATATCATACATCCTAATTAATGCAATATTGTGACAAGATTATTTCAAAATTACTTGTGGGATCATCAAGTTAAACTCGAGTTTGTCACACAGAGTAATTTATTTCTTCTTTGGCAAACTTAAAGTGTTCTAAAATTAAATGACTCCTGACATAGCTTCATCAAGAGAAGATCAAATTTTCTTCTTTCCTTTAAAAATTTTTAATTAATATAGATGATTTTCATTCTTTATTTACCTGGAATGACAATACTTTAGATGAAACAAAGGATATTTTTTACTTATAGAAATTTGTTGGTGTAAAATTGATGTATAAAACTTTACATATCTGATATATTCAACTTGATATATTCAAGTTATATTCAAGCTTCAAGTGAAGTACCTATGGAATTATCACATAATCTATATTTTTAACATGTCCTTCAAAATTTTCCTTACCCTTATTAACACTACCAAGTCAAAGAAGTACAACTACCCGGCCCCTGAATTTCTTTTAGATTTATAATTCACTTTCACATGTGCTCAACCTCCTGTGCCACCACCAGGCACCCCGGCACGGAGTTTGGCAAACTAAAGCCTGAGACGGGGCTACCTGTTCTTGAAATAAACTTTTACTGGAAAGCAACCATACCCATCAGTTTATGTGTTGTTTGTGGCTGTCTTTAGCCTATAAGTTCATGTAACCTATAAAACCTGAGTTGTATTCTCTATGACTTTAAATGAAAAGTTCACTTTTGCTACCTGAATTTCTGTGACTGTTTTGATGAGTTTTATGATTTTTCCAATACAGAAACAGAAAACCCTCCAGTACAATAAAATTCTGAATTAAGTGATCATTTAATTGATATGGGAAAGGTATTTTAGATGATATGATATGATGCACATAGCTCATTGAGTTATCTTTTATTACAAAATTTATATTAGTAAAATTTAAATACCAGTTGCAGTCACAAATTCTTCTGCAAACTAAGTTCACACAGCATTTCCAGTGAAGACTGATTTTACTTCATTTGCATATGATTATCTGAAAGTTTAAATAGATATAACTTTGAAGAAAAGTTATTAAAGCATATATCGATTTATGTATCTAGTAGTTAACAAAGATTTTTATAACTGTGACACTAATTGTGATTTATAAATTGCTTTAGACACTTATAAAGTGATAGGAAATACATTCATAATAAAAGACTTTCGGCTCAATGGAATAATAGTTCAACTTTCCAATTAATTGTCTTTCAGACACTTTTATAGTCAAATCAGATGGTAACAGTAAAAAAAAAAAAAAAAGTCTACCAAGAAATGTAGGATAAAATAGAATGCTATGCTGTTTGGATAGTAAAATTTAAGTGGATTGTAACTGTAGAGGTGACTCAGGATAAGTAAGTTCTTTGCAAAACTGAGGTCAAATTTGATTCCTGGCACTGTACAGCACTGCTATTCTGATTTCTTTCTTTTTTTATTTGATAGAGACAGCCAGAAACTGAGAGGGAAGGGGGTGATAGGAAGAGAGAAGGAGAGAGAGACCTGGCCTTGTTTCACCACTCACAAAGCTTTCCCCTTGCAGGGGGGAACTGGGGGCTCGAGCCTGGGTCCTTGTGCACTGTAATGTGTGCACTCAACCAGGTGCACCACCACCCGGGCCCTGATTTCTTTCTTACCACAAACCTATTTACAAATACTTAAAAAAATAAGTTAGAAAAGATAAGTCAGTCCTATTTCTTGTCTGTTTCTATTCATTTTGACAATCATTTTTATTATTTCCTACTCTGGCTTACCCATTAGGTTTTCAAATTACCAAAGACTTAAATTATGTGATCATAGAAATTCCCCCCCAAACAGTATTTGGGAACACTATGATTTTTTGGGGAAACTTAGCAAATTTAAAAATACTTCATGTAATGTAGTTGTACAATTTAAATAGAAATGAAGGGCTGGGAAGACAGCATACCGGTTAGGCAAAGAATTTCATGCTTGAAACTCCAAGGTCCCAGGTTCAATCCACAGCATCACCATAAGCCAAGGCTGAAAAGTGCTCTGGTGTTTCTTACTAAATCTTTCTCTTTGTATATCTCCTTCTCATTAAAATAAAAATATTATAAAGAAAGAAAGAAAAAAATGAAACAAATCCTAGTATTCATGCTCTATAATTGAATAGTGAGAATATTACTTGCCATGCATTAAATCAACTAATTTCTTTTCCATTATTATTTGTTTAATGACTCTCCGTACCGTCTTCCAAAGGGACTGTACCATTTGCATGTCCACCAGCAGTGGAACAGAGTTCCGTTTTCTTCATAACTTCATTAAAACTGGTTTTTTCCTGGCTTGTTGATGTAAGCAAACCTCTCAGGTGTGATATGGCATCTCCGTGTAGTTTTAATTTGTATATCTTTAATGAGAGGGGAAATGGAGCTTTTCTTCATGTGTCTATGGGGCATGTGTATCTCTTCTTCAGAAAAGTGTTTGGTTGAGAGTTGGACGGTAGCTCAGAGGGTTAAGTGCACGTGGTGCAAAGCACGAGGACCAGCGTAAGGATCCTGGTTCAAGCCCCTGGCTCCCCACCTGCAGGGGAGTCGCTTCACAGGCAGTGAAGCAGGTCTGCAGGTGTCTGTCTTTCTCTCCCCCTCTCTGGCTTCCCCTCCTCTCTCCATGTCTCTCTATCCTGTCTAACAATGGTGGCATCAATAACAACAATAATAATAACTAAAACAACAAGGGCAACAAAAGGGAAAATAAATAAATTTTTAAAAACATTTAAAAGAAAGAAAAATGCTTGGTTATTTGGCCCACTATTTTTTTCCTTTTTCCTTCTTTTCTAGATGTACCAATTCTGTATAGTTGTTTAATATCCGTCATTTGTCTGCTGTGTGATGGTGCTGTACAAATATTTTCTCCCATCTATTTGGTTTCCTGGTTCTACTTTTGTAATTTATTTTTGATGTGTAGAAGCTTTTGAGCTTCATGTCATCTCATTTATTTACTCTTGATTTCATTTCCCATGCCCAGGGTGTTGACTCTCTAAACATGTCTGTGATGTGAAGGTCCTGCAAAGTTAACCAACATTTCTCCTATAAATTTTAGAGTTTCTGGCCTAATTTCTAGATCTTTAATCCATTTTGATTTGACCTTGGTGTGTGGTGTCAGGTGGTGGCTTCGTTTCACTTTTCTACATGTGGCTGTCCAACTTTCCTAGCCCCATGGTTGAAGAGGCCATCTTTACATCACTGAACGATTTTGACCTCTTTGTCACATATTAGGTGATTGTGTATGAGTGAGTTCATTTCTAGGCTTTCAGTCCTGCTCCATTGATCCAAGTCTCCATTTTGTTTTTTTAAAGATTTATGAAGAAATATTCCAAGAGCAATTTACAGATACTGTCTGATACAAAGCAAAAATACCTTATCGGCACTACGTCTCTGAAATGGTTATTAGATATCTTGTGATTGTTATTTGCATTTCTATATTAGCCAGTGTATTCATTTATCTGTTGTGTATGTTGTGACCATGATTATTTATTATATGAATCACTGTGATTTATATAATAAATATACTCTACTGCTCCCAGAGGTCTTTTGTTGTTATTATTGTTGTTGTTTTCTATCTTCCCTTCTTTCTTCCTTCCTTCCTTCCTTTCTTTTTCTGATAGACACAGAGAGGGAGAGAGAGGGAAAGAAAAAGAGAGATTGCTGCAACACCACTTTGTACCTCTAATGAAGCTCATCAGGTAGGAACTAGGTACACCATCAGCTGACTCCAGTGATGACTGAGAACATGAAATTTCAAAGAGTGTTTCCAAAACTTGAAAACTGAATATCAGCACATAACTAACCTTCACAAAGGCAGGTTTGATAAGATCCTCACACAGTTCAGTTTTCACGGTTCCGTCTCTTCTAAAATGTAGGAGATGGGTATCTAGAGATAAGAGAGCAGCTCAGTCTCTTGATCAAGGGCAAGTATAGTGCCCTTTTTGTTTTCAGGACTACTGGATGTTCAGTACTTACCTATTCTAAATTTTAAAAACTGTTCCAATAAGTGTTACATTTTTCACAATCATATACTTAACTACTTGAACACAAGGAACTAACAGATGGAAATTTTAATTTTCTGTCTATGAACACAAAGTATTCAATCATAAAACTACTACTATTCTGCCTTGAAAAGTGTTCTCTTTGCAAAATTCTTGCCTCTATTTCTATGTTACATTGGAGAGCTAGAGCTATATGTGACTTGTAGGAAAGAATTTCACTGATCTATGAATTGTATTAGTAATATTTGTATGTACTGATACGCTAAAATATAAAGAAATGTTGACAATAAATGCATTTACAACAGAGGTAACTGTTTTCTTGAAATAATATTTTTACTAAGGAATGACCTCTGAAAATTTAGACCTCATAAAGCAAATTAGTATACAAATATACCTAGAGTTATATAATTATATAATGCTGTCTACATTAAGCACAGCGAAAATCTTCTGTAAAGCAAATAAATTCATTCTTATATTATATTTACAATGGGATATCAGAGTTTGAAGATTGTTAGTACACAGGATAAAAATTAAATGATAGAAAACAGTTTTTTAAAATTTATAAAAAGGAAACATTGACAAAACCATAGGATAAGATGGGAACAACTCCACACAGTTCCCACCACCAGATCTCCATATCCCATCCCATCCCCTGATAACTCCTTTATTCTTTATCCCTCTGGGAGCATGGACCCAGGGTCATTGTGGGATGCAGAAGGTGGAAGGTCTGGCTTCTGTAATTGCTTCCCCACTGAACATGGGTGTTGGCAGGTCCATCCATACTCCCAGCCTGTCTCTCTCTTTCACTAGTGGGGCAGGGCTCTGGGGAAGCAGAGCTCCAGGACACATTTGTGGGGTTGTCTGTCCAAGGAAGTCTGATTGGCATCATGGTAGGATCTGGAACCTGGTTGCTGAAAAGAGAGTTAACACAGAAAGCCAAATAAGGGGATTCAGGCTGTAGTGCACTGGGTTAAGTGCATGTGATGCAAAGCGCGAGGACCAGCATAAGGATTCTGGTTGGAGCCCCCAGCTCCCTATCTGCAAGCGAGTCGCTTCACAGGAGGTGAATAAGGTCTGCAGGTGTCTATCTTTCTCTCCCCCTCTCTGTCTTCCCCTCCTCTTTCCATTTCTATCTGTGCTATCCAACAAAGAGGACATCAGTAACTACAACAATAAAACAACAAGGGCAACAAAAGGGAATAAATAAATAAAACATTAAAAAAAAGAAAGCCAAACAAGTTGTTGACTAATCGTGAACCTAAAGGCTGGAATAGTGCAGATGAAGAGTTGGGGAGGGTCTCCATTTTGTAGATAGCTAGTAGGCATATTTTAGTTCTATTCCAAAGGGCCTGTGACTATACTAGGTTTTTGTTTGTTTGTTTTTTCTCCTGAGCCTGAAATCTGATTTTTACGTGGATCCAAATTATTGTCTGGGGAAATGGTATCATGGCTGGAAAAAGGATCAGAAAGCTGGATCAGGGAAGAGAGTAGCTCCCAAATATGGGAAAGTTGTATAAATATTGTTGACTGTAAACCCCATTGACTTGATCTGGTCAGTTTAAATGGTGGTCCAGGAGGTGGTGCAATGGATAACATGTTAGACTCTCAAGCATGAGTTCTGTGTTCAATCCCAGCAGACTGATGTCTGGTTCTTTCTCTCTCTCCTTTTATCTTTCTCATAAATAAATAAATAAATAAATAAATAAATAAATAAATAAATATTTTTTTAAAAAAGAAAATATCTTAAATGTCTCTAAGCTATTGTTATTTACTAAAAGTAGTGGTAAAATGTATAATTCCTTTTCTTATTGTTGTTGTTGTTATCATCGTCGTCCTCCTCCTCCTCCTCCTCCTCCTTCTTGGTTCCTAGCATTCTATATCAAAACAACAGATAGTACCCTTACCCATGTTGCTAGCATGGATAGTTAAAGAGAAACGAGTCACTTACTACCTGAAGCTGCATTTAACTCACAGGCAACTGAAATAAGTCAGGTATTACTAGTGAGTCCTTTCTGCTTCTTGCTATGTCATTATATCTGGGAAAGCCAACTAAGAGCATCAGAAAATAGCTATCCTAGTTAAAAGTATTCAACAGAGATTCTGTTTTGTTGTCATTTTGGCAAACTGCATAGTTGAGTTGCATATGTTGTTAACGTTGATAGTCATGATTGGCTGGATTTAGTCACTTTGCTTAGAAACTCCATGACTTGACAAAGTTCATTTTCCATAGAAGCAATTATGAAGTAAATTTCCAGAATTTCTATTGTAATGATCGAAGTTAATTTTTCAAATCATTCTATTGACTACATGTTCTAAAATTAAGCAATATATCATGTAAATGTGTCCACTGACATATAAATTTCATAGAATGGGCTACTTTTGGTAATTATTTCACTGTGTATACATTCTCATCCTATAGAGAAGAAAACCAAAACCTGGTTCATACTAAATTCCATTAGAATTAGTCCTGACTCATATAAGTTTTAAGATGGGCTTCTCTAGAAATTTGGAGTGAAAAGTTACTCTGGACCATTTATCTCACTGAAATTATATCATGTTTTTTTAAAACATGCTGCCGCACCTAGAATTATTATTTTTATTCACTTAGAATTACTTTGGTATATAAAACCACATTATCAATTTTCACTCTATGGAAACATATAAAAACAAATTAATGGAAAATACATAAGCTATGTGACTCATTTGAAATGTAGTAACACTATTTATTGATCATTTCCATCATTATAGCTATAACTGTCAGCTTTCAATAAATTCTTGACATGTGTCACAAATAATAGCTTTTTGTATCATATCTAACTCTTAAAATAGCTTCATTCTACTTAAGAAAACTGAGATTTAAAGAAGTGCTGTCATCAGTTTCACCCATAAACAATTAATGAAGCCACTCTCTCAAAATAGGTTAATCTTCCTGACAAGTCTATTTGTAGGACTTTCTTTCATATTGACTACCAAAGTTTAATATAACACTAAGTCAGGTGCTTATTGAGAAATCAATCATTAGAAAAATAACAAACATTAAATAAATCAAGATTCACAAAGCCATTGAATTTATCAATTAGAAAAGGTAGGGAGACATGCTACGTTAACAATGTCCGTTTATTTTTAAGTAGTACATCAAATGTGGAACATTTGACCAGAGACAAATATCAAAATTAGGTCACACTCTAGGAACTCCTTTATCAGTAATGCAGTTATAAAGGCAGGTGAATCTGTCTCACTTCTAATTACTCAGTCCTCACAACGCGTTTCATAATCTCCAGTGGAGATACTGGTACGGCCATCACACACATATTCTAGACAGGAGACATGACTGAATTGAAAAGTATATGAGGTTTTAAGTGCAATTTTGGATAATGGTTTTAAAATTTATATACTTGACAATAGTTTTTTTTTTTTTTGACTACTAGGTTTATCACTGCAGCTCAATGCCTGCAGGATCACTCCACCAACTGGTGGAGTTATAAAATAAAATAAAATCGCCATTTTCTTTTTCTTTTTCTTTGCTAGAAAGTGAGAGACAGAGAGGGATGGCGATAGAGGGAAGAGACATCTATAACACTGATCCACCACTCAGTACTGTCCTTGTCTGCAGCCCTCCCCACACGGTAGGCATTGGGACCTGAATTCCGTGTCCTTGTGCTTTATAAAATGTGTGTGTCTGAACACTGCAAATCGATATCTCCAAGACTAATTAAGAGCAGAACTTTTCAATAAAAAATTTGGTGAAAAAAAGTCAAGGTAGGGAGTGCACAATTTAGGAAAAAATCCTGTCTGACATTTTTCCCATTTTAATACTAAATATAATTCTGAGTCCAGATTTCCATGGACCGATTATTTTAGTTAATTTATATGAACTCTTCTGTTTCCATAAATATCTCAGAAAAAAATCACACAAGGAACAGGAAGTAATTTAGGCAAATATATACTTATTAATATGTACAATCTGCCTATGTACATGCGTGTGCAAGTATGTGAGTATGTCTGCCAGAGCACATTTGATGAGGGCATTTACAGACATAATCATGAGCAAATGTAGGTTTTTTTTTAATAGCCATGGCAAATGAAGCATGCCTTCAATTAGAAACTTCTGAAAATACACTGTGATAACCTACTGAGAATGGAATTGCTTTTCTTCACAGCATCACACCCACCTCTCTTTAGAAACCCATCGTAGGGAGTAGAAGTGTTGGAAGTGCAATATGCTCTTCTTGAATCATTGCAGTTCATTAAATGTCTTCGTGCTTCAAATACCCTTGCAAGATTGTACATTGGATACGTTAAAAATACAGACATTCTGCTTTTAGGGTTCAGTGTGTAGCTTAAGTGCATCTTAAAAGCCTTAGGACTCATATGTTACATCAATAAGTATGTAAAGTTTCAAATTATTAAGACTTTACCAAAACATCTGAAATTAAATTCCTAGTTCTCTTATGTATGATGGTTCAGTTTTCAGAAAATATAATGTTCCAAGTCTTTGAGAAAAATCTCAGAAAAAACATTCCTTACTCTATGATAAAGCAAAATAAATGTTTTCACAGAAAAGAACAGCATCCTATTCCTGGATTTTCAGATTGACAGGTAGAAATTTTTAAATTGAAGCTATATAACCAACTATTTCTGTGTATAGTACTACAAATGGCAGTCTTTAAAATTAGCCTCCATTATCATTGCTAGTACATAGATTAAAGGTGATTTTATGTATTAATTTTTGTATTGCGGCATTGTCCAAATTATTAGTTTTATTGCTTTTAACTAAGGAGCTTACACAGAGCCACTCTCATTTCCAATTTCCATTTTTTGCTGTATGTTTAATATTTATTTATGTTCTAAATACACAACTTATTTGCTACCCTCTCTGCTTCCGTTATTATTTATTATCACTAAGACGTTATAATGTGAATTTGACATCTACTATATTTTCATTACTCTACATGTGCAGATTCATATTTTTTTGTCTAGCATCATATTCCTTCTTCTTGAAGACATTTCCTAATACTTACTGAACCTTTGGTCTATTGCCAGTGAATTATTTAAAAGTGTAATTATCCAGTCATATATTCTCTTCAGTTTTGAAATGCATATGCACTTGATATAGAGTTTTAATTTAATACTTTATAAAGATAAAACATGGGGACAGGTGGTGGCACACCGGGTTGAGTGTACATGTTACAGTGCACAAGGATCCAGGTTTGAGCTCCCAGTCCCCACCTGCAGGGGGAAAGCTTTGTGAGTGGTGAAGCAGGTGTCTCTCTGTCTCTGTCCCTCTCTGTCTCTTCCTCCCCTTTCTATTTCAGAGTGTCTCTATCCAACAAAGAAAGATAATGTTTAATTTAAAAAAGATAAAATGTATTATTATTTTTTCCTGCTCTGCATAGTTTCTGTTAAGAATTCTGCATTCATGTGCCAGGCAGTAGCGCAACGAGTTAAGCACACAAAGTGTGAAGTCAAGGACCAGCACAAGGATCCCTGTTTGAGCCCCCCTGGGGTCACTTCACAAGTGGTGAAGCAGGTCTGCAGGTGTCTCTCTTCCTCTCCCATTCTCTGTCTTCCCCTCATCTTTTGATTTCTCTGTCCTAGCCAACAACAACAGCAATAACAACAACAATAACAACAACAACAAAGGCAAAAAAAAAAATGGAAAAATGGCCACCAGCAGCAGTGGATTTGTAGTGCAGGCACTGAGCCCCGGTGATAACCCTGGAGGCAAAAAAAAAAAAAAAACAAAGTCTGTATTCACCCTCCAGCTTTTCCCTTATATGAAATGAGTATAAGTCACCATTTTGTAGATTGCAGTATTTTTTTTATCATTCTTTTAAAGGACTTTCCAGTGGCCAGGAGGCAGCCCACCTAATGTTAGCACACTTCATGTTGTGGGAGGAGCTGCAGTCCAGTCCCATGAGGCAGGTGCACTGGCGCGAGTTCCAGCAGCCGGTGAGCTGTCCTGTGGTGTCTGTCCTTCTCTCTGGGCCTTACTCCCTCTCCAGTTTTCTCTCTTTGTCTCTCACAAATACAACTGAACAATAGAATGAACATGTCTTCCTTGAGCTGTGGAGTCATGCAGTGGAATTACACAAATGTGTAACCAGGGAAAACCCTGACAACAAAGAAAAATACTTTAATATACTAAAAAATTAGTTAACTTCTCAGTAGCACTGTGGTTATTATGTCTTTATGTTTGTATGTGAATGTGCTGGTGTGTGATATGTTTGATATTTTCGGAGTTTCTTATATGTGTAAGCATCTATCAATTTGCGAAAAAAAAATTAATGTGGTCAATATTTCTCTATATTGTTCTCCATTTTCCATTTCCATTTGTTATTCCAAATTATACAAATCTCAAACCATTTTATGTTACTAGCAGCTTTTGGATTCTTTAGTTTGGAGTCTTTATTCTTTATTTTGGATTCTTTATAAAAATTCTTTATTCTTTATCCTTATTTTGCTTTGTTTCTCCCACTATTATTTTATTATTATTTTGACTAAGCTTCTCTCTCAGACACTCCTCTGTCCTTGTCCTTTGGTCTTCCCAGTCTTTCTGTTCTCTTTAGCTACAAATAACATTATGCTCACAATATATTCTTCTGTTCTATCCTACAAGTAGAAACATTTTTCTATTCCCTTTTGTGGCAACTATGTTGTTTTCACACGTGTCCTAAAGGTGCAACATTTGTTGCCCATCCCCTGAGTAGTTTTGTTTTTTATGTGATTTATTTGCCAGGATTATTGCTGATGTTCAGTGCCTGTAAGACTCCACTATTTTTTGTAGCCATTATATTTGATAGAATGCAAAAGAATAAGAAAGGGAGTTGGGCGGTGGTGCAGTGAGTTAAGCACACATGGCGCGAAGCACACAAGGACCGGCTTAAGGATCCCAGTTCGAGCCCCCAGCTCCCCACCTGCAGGGGAGTTGCTGTCACAGGCAGTGAAGCAGGTCTTCAGGTGTCTTTCTCTCTCTCCCCCTCTCTGTCTTCCCCTCCTCTCTCCATTTCTCTCTGTCCTATCCATCAACAATGACATCAATAACAACAACAATAATTAATAAATACAACAAGGGCAACAAAAAGGGAAAATAAATAAAAATAAATTTTTTAAAAAGTAATAAGTACAGAGAGAGGCAGAAAGTGAGGGAGAAAGAGGGGAAATATCCATAGCTTCTCAAGATGAAGTTTTCCCCACAGGTGGCCCCTATGCCTTGTCCTTGGTCCTCACGCAGGGTGTGATGTGTGCACTCAGGGCTAAGCCCCACATTCTGTCACTTTACAGAGATTGCTGGTTTTTCCATTCTTTCCTTTTTCTCTTTTTAAGCATTTTAAACTTGTATTCAAGAAGAGAGAAATCACACACACACAGATGTGCATAGTCAAAAAGCCAATATGGTGACACTACTTGTGTCTTTTTTTTTTTTTTTCCAGTGATTTTTTTTTTTGGCATTACTGTGGTTTCACTACTCTGAAGCTACTTTTTAGTGTGTGTGTGTGTGTGTGTGTTAATTTTTCTTTATTGGGGGATTAATGACTTACAGCCAACAGTAAAATACAGTCGTTTGTACATGTGTAATATTTCTGTTTTCCACATCACAGTTCAACCTCCTGGATGTCCCCACACACACACACACACACCACCATCGTTTTCCAGGACCTGTACCTTCCCCCTCCATCCCAGAGTCTTACTTTGGCGCAATACACCAAACCCAGTCCAAGTTATGCTTTGGATTTTCTTATTTTTCAACTTATTATTATTACTGACTTAATAATGGTAGACAAGAGAGTGGGATAAGAGGGGTTCAGTTCCATACAGTCCCCACCACCATTGCCATACCTGATCCCCTCCATTGGAACATTCTCTGTTCTTTATCCCTCTGGGATTATGGATGAAAAATCTCGATGGGAGGTAGGTCTTACATTGTTTTCATGTCTAGAGTCATATTTAATATTTTTACTTGTGAATATATAACCAAATGTACCTTAATTCATTCTCTACAACCAAGGTCATCAGTTATAAAGTATTATTAAAGCATCACAAAGTTTCCAGGGAGGTTAGTTCAGCTGTAGAGTATAGAACTTACACATAAAGGCCCCAGGTTTGATATCCAGCACTAGCTTGTTGAAACAGAATGATGTTTCTGTCTTTCTCATGAAAGAAGCACATTAATAAATGTTTTTAAAAAAACAAATACAAATCATTGCCTTGTGATACTGATCCTTTCTGATTTAGTTTAGTATTAGATGACTTTTTAGTTTTAAGTTTGATTTCACAGAAGAATCAACAGATGAGAATTCCTGAGTTCAAATTTATACAGTCTTTTGAATCTTCACACATCCGTCCTAATACCTTCTACTTTGCTAGATAATTGAACTGTGTTGTTCTTTCTGGTTACTAGGTGTAATATAGGTAGAAGTTACATTAGTACCTGGCATCCTTAAAGTAAAACTCTATGACTGCTATGTTGTATATTTTTTCATTATTTTTTATGACTTCATGTCTTTGCAACCACAAAGTCAGCAATTTCTGGGAGTAAACATCACATATGGGCAATAAGATAGTGAAATACTCCTTAAATCTATGACCTTAAATCTCCTTTAGTTCTGATATATTTTTCTGGAGGTGTAATGCAATATTGATCCTTCTTTTCTTTCAGTACTTCAAATACTGTATCACTTAAGGCTTTATTCCTACCTAAATCCTAATAAATTCTACTAGGGATAGGGAGATGAGAAGCTCATGAGAATACCAACTAGCTCTGTCTTTGAGAGACTTGGTTCTAATTGGTGGTTGTCAGATAAATATGGAGGCTCCAGTCTCTCCGGAAGCTGGCAAAGAGTATTGGACAGAGTGGTGACTAGTCTTGTTCTGCTCTGCCTCACTGAATCTTAGTCACCCAGTAGCCATGAAGACTTAGTTCTTGAATTCTGCCAACACTACTAAGGAACACAGTCATAGCGTCACCCTGCTACCCGCTTCCCAGCTCTGCTAGATTTCACTAACACCACTCTTCCTTCTGTTTTAAGATGAAATTGAGGAATGAACTCTGAGATAAGATTTCAGAATATCTTGAAGTCACAGGGATGGACTTGGTGCTTCACAGAGGCACAGTGAGTGTTGCTGAATCACTTCCTATTGCTAGCTTACAACTTTCCTGGTTCTTTGCTAGAGACAGTATTTGTTGCTATTGTTGTTTTTCTTTCACTGGAAAAGACTTAATGGTTTATGTTACAGCTGTTGGCAGGTAGGCATCTCCCTGTGGTAGTTGTTTATAACACAATCTCATCCAAAACTTCTTTAATTCTATCATTGTTGCTGAGGCTCGATGCCAATACTATAAATCCACTGCTCTCAGTGGCTATATATATATATATATATATATATATATATATATTCTATTTTATTTTGTAGAACAAAGATAAATTGGTAAGGGAAGGAGAGATATATTGGAGAAAGACAGACACCACTTGGGAAGCTTCCTCCAGCACAGAGGATCCTTCCTCAGAGAGGATTCAGTGAATCCTTACACATGGAAATTTAGGGATCCAGTGATCCCTTCCTCATAGGGGATTCAGTGAGTCCTTACACATGGCAGTCTAGGCACTCAGGTGAGCCACTGCCTAGCCCCCTCAGTGACATTTTTTAGATAGAGGCAAGGAAAGTAGTGAGGCAGAAAGAGAGAGATTCAGCAGTCCTTTCAGTGCTCTGGGTGACTGGGTAGGACAGATGGCACAGCAAAGCAGGACACAATGAAAGCAAACTATTTTGCTAATCCAGAAATAGTGTTTTTGTTAGTTTGTTTTGTTTTTACTTAGAACTCTTTTTCTAAGTCCGTTGGCAGTTGAAGACAGCAACTTATTTAATTTGATAGCGAAACACAGAGCACATAACCAGAAGAGTCACTGTCATTTGCTATTAAGGCAAAGCAGCTTCTGGAGAGAGCATAGAAAATGGAGATGATGAATGGGCAGATTGTTTTTAGTATAATAAACATTTTTTTCCTTGTCCTTTATGGCAGTGGAAATATGACAATATAGAAATGATGATGGAGAGTAAAGTGAAATTTTAGGACAAAACTGAAAAGTCAGAATGAAGAGAGGCCTATTTGTATGTTTCTCTGGAGTTGTGTGGAGGAAACACTATTTTTTTTTCACAAAGTTATTTCCTTTCATTATCTATAAATGTTAGTCTGAGTCCATTAGAACAGATTTGACATCTCAGAAGGAATGAGAGATAGATAAATATAAAATGAACTACTAGGCAACACATTTAAGTAGTTTGTTTTTCACAAAATGTCCCCCAAAATGAGACTAGGTATCCAATATCAAGTCTTTTAAGTGTCTTTCTCTGCAAAGCATATCTGAACATCCAAATGTGGAAGAGAAGAAATTGGGTAGCTCAAAATGACTCTTTTAAGAGCTTTTCTCTAGCTCCAAAGAGATATGTTTGTTTCCAAGAGATTTATTTTGTTATTATCCCATCTGAAATGCACTAGGAAGAAAGAAAAAAAAAAAGGTTTTTGTTAGCTCAGACCAATAGTAAATCAACTATCCTAACTGCATTTCTGTCTTAAAGATTGATTTTGTTTTGTTATAATTGAGATGAGTCAAGGAAACAATTCTATAGAAACACTTTTGGCTCTATACCAGGACAAAGGTCAGTAACTTAAAACTGGAGTATCCTCAGAGTAAAAGCACTTTCTAAATATCTGTAGATGGGAAATACTATCCTAGTGGGATTTAGATCTGTCAAGCACAACACAAGGCAGAATATAGCACAACTCTTGAGTCCACAGTCCAAGAAAATGTTCCACAAAATGTGTGTGTGTGTGTGTGTGTGTGTGTGTGTGTGTGTGTGTGTGTGTGTGTGTGTGTGTAATATATTCATTCCATGGGTAGGCTGGGCAAGTCAAATATAGGACAGAAATCGCTGTTTTACTAAGTTTGTCTGCTTTATGCCTTTTTTTTTAGGACAGTTCAAAATTTGTAGCAGAATAACTGCCAACTTCAATTCCATAATGGACATATCTCTCCCCCAAGGAAATATTCACCTCATACTGTTAAGATATCTATCTAACTTTCAGCATAATTTGCCATTGTGAATTTTTATAGAGATAATTGTTATAATGCTTGGGAACTGCAATATAACTTGACACTTTAATCTCTGTATACTGTAGGGGAAAATGCTATCTTTGCTAGTTCCGGTGTTTTGTTTTTTTTAATCCCTTTAATAATGATGATAATGACTACCCTGCTATAATCTATAGCAAACGTGCAGCATTGAGTACGTTTAACTAATAGGCATACCCCTGATGCGACTGGTAATTTTATCTGTTGACTTGAGCTAAAGGTTTCAGATTTTTGGTTAAACATGCTGTGTGTATCTGAGTGTGTTTCTGGATGAGAGCAGCATTTGGAGATGAAGATGAAATAGACTAATTGCCCTCCTGGGATTGATGGCCCTCAATCTTGCCAATGAAAACTTAGAAGAAAATAACAAGATAATAAAGAATCAGCCCTCTCTCTCTGTCTCTGAAATGGCCTCTTAATCTGTCTGTATCCTTTGAATTCACATTCTGAGTCTATACCATGAGTTCACTCCTACTTTATTATAGATTGAGGAATTCTCAGTCAAGGTAATTGTGTGAGTTAATCCTTCATAATCTCTCTCTCACTTCTCTCACTAAAGTATATGCAGGCAAAGTAAGAAAGTTTTGTTTGTTTGTTTTGTTTATTTCAAACCAGGAAGTCAGACTTTCTCAGGCACAGAATTGTCTGGGACCTCGGTTTTGAAGTTCTCAGACTTCAAAATTGTAAGAAATCGTTGCTGCTTTAGCTACTTCTTCTTCTAGCGTTTGCCCTTCTTCCGTAGCCAGTCAACAGTGTCAAGTTGAGCCAGATGTCTGCTTGTTGCTGGCTTTGAAAGTGACTGGGATCCATGTGGATTCAGTCGGCTAGGAAGGATCGTCAGTTTCCCCAATGAATGGGTACTCATGGGATGCACCACGGGAAGGTCGATCCAATGCATCCCTTTAGCTACTCAAGCAATGTTACTTTAACATGGAAATTTCAGTAGCTTTATGCATCAATGCAGTCTCATACCTGACTTATTAAATAATTAATTTCTGAGGGAATAATATTTGATACATTTACCAAATTAAAAAAATATTTATTTATTTTATTCCCTTTTTGTTGCCCTTGTTGTTTTTATTGTTGTAGTTATTATTGTTGTTGTTATTGATATCTGTCGGTTGGGGCCAGGTGTCGGGCTGCGCCACGGAGAAGAGAGAGAGAGGAGGTCTGGAGCAAGTGGGGTACACGAATCTTTATTATAGGATGGGGGGTGGTGGTGGCTCAGGCCACATGGAGTCAGCCGACAATGGCCATCCCCACTATCTCACCACCACTGGGCAAGAGAGAGAGAGCCCAGAGAGAGTGGGGAAGTGAGAGAGCTTTTATTGGGCAACAACCAGGGGTGACATGTGGGGGCAGGATTGGTTGAAGGGGGCACTGCTAGGATTTTACGGGTGTGGGGGCAGAGACTGCATCAGAATAATTCCTCAGCATCATCTCAGATGTCGTCGTTGTTGAATAGGACAGAGAGAAATGGAGAGAGGAGGAGAAGACAGAGAGGATAGAGAAGACAGACACCTGCAGACCTGCTTCACCACTTGTGAAATGACACCCCTGCAGGTGGGGAGACTGGGCCTGGAACTGGGATCCTTCTGCCGGTCCTTGCGCTTTGTGCCACGTGCGCTTAACCCATTGTGCTATTGACCAAATTTTATAAGAAAGACACAACAGTTATCTTAAATGCTACATAGACTCTTTATTAAAATTCAGCTTTATAGCTTCTCAGTATTTCATTTTATTATGAAGTCTGATTAAAAGAACAGAGTTGTTCATTGCCAGGGTCAAAGGCACAGGATATCCAAAAGTTTACTCAAAGAGACAGAGTTCTGTGTCTGAGAACCTGGAAGTGATCTTTACTGACCCACACCATTGGGAGTGAGCACTGACCAGCAAAAAGGAGTTGCCTTCAGGTCCAGAGTTCTTTAATAAACAAGATTTATAAAACATTAGGTAATTATATCATAAACAGTGAATTTACAGGAATAAACTAAAGGAGGAGGATATTATACTGAAAACTCCAAAAATTTATTAAGAGAAATAGAAAAAGACACAAAGGATACTCTGTGCCCATAAATTGAAAGAGTTAACATGTGCGAATAAACAGATTTGGTATAATCTCTATAAAAATGTAAATGTTTTTCACAGAAATCAAATAAAAATACTAGCATTTATTTGGACCCATAAAATTTTTTGAATAGCCAAATAACTCTTGAGAAAAAAATGAAATAATTAGCAATATCAGCCTTCCATGGCAGCTTCAAATCATAGTACAGAGCTATCATAATCAAATTATAGTTGTATTAGAATAATACAGGAACCACTTATTATTGCAGCAGCATTCAGAGCCCAGAAGTAAGTTTGCAAATGTGTGGAGACTTAACAGTATATATTGGAGAAAAGAAAACATTTTTAGGTCCATAGTGTTGGCAAAACTGGATCACAACAGGCCTAAATATTGGAACTAGATAACTGTCTTTCATCATGAACAAAATTAATTGAAAATAGGACAAAGAGATGAATGTAATTGATGAAATTACAAATTAAGGATAGAATTCTGACAAAAATAAAAGGAATTTTAATATAATTCAGTAAAATTTCCAATACTGAATAGAATAGGTTCTTCTCTCCATTTTTCTTCAATGAATGTTTAAATTCTAGTGGCATTTATTCTTATGTTTAAATATTTCTACTTTAAAAAATATACAAAAGAACATTGAAGAAGAGTTTATCATCATGTTTGCTTATGCTGTACATGTTTCCTTACTCCAGAAAGTTGTAAGTTTTATTCTATGGTAAAAGTATAGGGAATGGAGTGCTTTGGGATAGAGAGAGAACTTAATCACATGTGGTAATTAAACTCTTTGTAGCTCTTGGGGACTATTGATTTAAGTTGTTTTTTCATCTCTTTGAAAGACAAACACAGACATGCCCTTGAAAAAGATTTGTTTGAGAAAAAATATATATATCTAAAGAGTGGGAGTTAAACAGAAAATAGCAGAAAACAACAATATATTGATTTTTTTCAATTATTTTATTAGTTATTTACAAAATCTCAAAATAACGGGTACAATTTCACATTGTTCTCACCACCATAGTTCTGTGTCCTCACTCCCTCCACTGGAAACTGCAGTAGTTCTCCCAAGATCACAGATCCAGTATGACTATTATTTCCATAACTGTCTTTCTATCTATCTATATATTTGGCCACTTTTTCTATGGTCCTGCCTTATCTATCTTTTTAAGTCACACCTACACTGGTTACTACTTCTTTTTCCCTTTTTTTGCTCTGGGTCCTGATGGAATTGGAGTTCAGAGCCCTCTCGTCACCTTCCCCTGATAATGTCTCCCTGCTTGGGACCCTGGACCAAAATTCTTTATGGGGTGCAGAAGGTAATAGATCTGGCTGCTGTAATTGTCTCTTTGCTGAACATGGGTGTTGGCAGATGGACCCATACCCTCAGCCTGTCTCTATCTTTCCCTAGTGGGGTAGTTTTCTGGAGAGGTGAGGTTCCAGGACGCATTAGTTGTTGTTTTCGTCGGGCTGGCTTCTTGGGTGGGAGACAGAGATGACCAGGGACTCATGGCTGAGTGGAGAAGCAGTATTTTTTTATTGACAAATGGGGACCAGTACAACAAACTCTTCTTATTACAACACAATTCTCTCCTCCATCTCTCTCCTCCACCAGAAGAGTCAGCCATCAAGGAAATACGTACGATGGGGGCGGGGAGAAGAAAGAAGCACAAACTAGTGATGACTAAACCAAATGTTCCAGAGGTGGGGGTTGAGACCAAACCAATATCCTGGAGGCAGGGGGTGCCCAGCCAACTGTGGACGTGCAAACAGAACACATAGCAAGCAACACAAGCGAACCCAATGTGATGATAAAACATAAGACTTCACAAGCAGAATCCAAAAGCATACCAACAATTCCCCCTTTTCTTTTTAACTAATAGCCATAGTATCAGGAGTGTGGGGTGAACATAAACCTATATTGTACAGGCATTTAAAAAAAAAAATCCTGGCACAAGACATAGAGGAACAAATAAGAGAGCAGCAAGAACCAGTCTGATGCCAAGGGAAGGCCTGAGGAGGGCATTTATTGCCTCTGTGGGCAAGGCTTATCAAGCTAAAGGACATTTCCTGCCTCTGTGGGCATCTCTTGTCTCTGAGGGTGCTTCTTGCCTCAATGGACATTTCCTGCCTCTGTGGGCATGACCTAGCAAGAGTCACAAGGCAGCTGGCTGCAGTCAGTCTTTGAGAAACCAAGCAGCGTAAAGGGAAGCTGTTGTAGAGTTGTGTAAAGTGTCTAAGAGGTATACCAGTGAGTCCGATAGAAGTGACAGTCCAAAGTAGATGACCACGGAAGAAATGCCAGGGTGTGAAATGTTGCATGAGGAAGGTCAGCTGCTGGAATTCCACTTTTCTGTAGAGGACTTGACAGCTGCAATTCACTTACTTGTGAAACAAAACTTGTAGCAGGTTAGAAGTTTACCACAATTGATAACTCCATTATAATTGGAAGTCCTTTCTAGTATGATTTTAAGGTTGTTTAAACAGTTTAAACTCAATAAAATGTAGAAAGGTAAACAGAAGAACCATGGTTAAAAGCCTTAGGCATGAGAATCATTAGCATAACCATTGTGTAACCTATAGTTCACCTGGGCTGGTTATATCTCTAATTGAGAAGGTATTTGAGAGCTTTACATATCAATAACGTCTTTTTTACCTTTTGTTACACCCGTACAAGATGGAGACACACCCTAGGTGTGCGCAGGATTTTCAGACCAATTTTAGTTAAAATATATTGATTTTTAACTAGTTTTTACCTCAGACTTTAAATAAATGTAAGTTAATTTTACCTTTATGAGAATTATGTTGAAAACTTTTTCATCTAACTTTACCTGGTAAGAATGTAGCCTTAAAGTTACATTTCTAACCTTAAAGTTAATGTTTACCAAACTTCAAACACACACATAAACATGGTCTTCAATACACAAGGAGAAAAACTTTTGTTATGAAGACATGTCATTTTAAACACGAATTTAGATCTGTACTGTCTTAGTTGAACCATTTTTACTCACACGGTTTAAGACTGCTAAAAGCAGAGAGGTTAGACAGAAGCACACTTAAGATATTTAGAGGGAGTGAGGGCGGAGAAAGAAATGGTAGGGAAGTTTTGTTTTTGGGCTCTGTGAACTAATTTTTCAGATTGTACCATTTTGTATCATGAGTCCCAGAGGGTGTCCTAGTCCAAAGAGCTCTTTGCAATTCCATTAGGGTGCCCCTGATGATTTCTGCTGGACTGCTGCAGGCACCCATTTTTAAAAATGTCTTCCCATAGAAGAACCAAATCAGGAGGGCAAAACCAACCATGTGTCTCAACTTTTGGGGATGGCCAGGGCAATGGAGAATGCTCCTCAAGTCAGAGTAGTCACTCTCCGTGGGAAACATGTGAGAAGTAGTCCAGAAAGTCCCAGAGGAAATCTCTGCGCATCCCCCAAGCTCCACCATCATGGCTACAAGGAGCCAAAGTTTCCTGGTCAGGGAACCAAAGTGTGGCCCAGAGTGATTCCGCAGAGGCGGGACCCGTGTTCTCATGGACTCTGCAGCCTGCAGCGGCCTGCGGGTCAGGTGGTGGCTCCAGCAGCGGTGCCGAAAGCTGGGAGGGAAGAGACCTGGAGAGTGGCAGGACAGTGTGCCACACCCGCCTTGCCAGCTGCAGCCCATAGTGGATAGGTAGCCAAATGGCTTTGCTTAACTGGGGGTGGGCGAGTTAGGTCCCATGTTGATGCCAGTCGCCATTTGCCAGTCCCTGTTCAGGGCACCATCATCGAGTTATGAATTGTGGTAAACTTCTAACCTGCTATAAGTTTGTTTCACAAGTAAGTGAATTGCAGCTGTCAAATTCTCTACAGAAAAGCGGAATTCCAGCAGCTGACCTCCCTCATGCAACATTTCACCCCCTGGCATTTCTTCCGTGGACATCTGCTTTGAACTGGCACTTCTATCAGAATTACTGGTACACAGCTTTACAGCAGCTTCCCTTTACACTGCTGGGTTTCTCAGAGACTGACTGCAGCCAGCTGCCTTGGGACTCTATAGGCATATCCCTCCTCCTTGCTAGGTAATGCCCACAGAGACAGGAAATGCCCCCCTCATGCCTTCCCTTGGCATCACACTGGTTCTTGTTGTTCTCTTACTTGTTCCTCCATGTTTGTGCCAGTTTTTTTTTTTTTTTTTTTTGAAAATGCCTATACGATATAGGTTTATGTTCACCCCAGACTTCTGTTATTATGGCATTAGTTGAAAAGGGAGAATTGTTGGTATGATTCTGGATTCTGCTTTTGCACTTGTGTCGCTTGCTATGTGTTCTGTTTGCACATCCACTGTTGACTGGACACCCCCCCTGCCTCTGGGATATTGGTTTGATCTCACTCCCCCTGCCTCTGGGATATTGGTTTGAGCTCACTCCCCCTGCCTCTGGGAAATTTTGGTTTAGTCCTCACTGGTTCACACTCTTTCCTTCTCCATGCCCCCTATCCTGTGTATTTCAGTGGTTCCTGACTCTACAGCAGAGGAGAAATGGAGGACAGAATTGTGTTGTGATTAGGTTTTTGAACTACATCCCCACTCGCTTGTGAATAAGGAGATACTGCTCCCCAGCTCATCCATGAGTCTCTGGTCGTCTGTTTCCCTCCCATGAAGCTAGCCTGGCATAATGGTGCCCTGAACAGGGACTGACAATTGCTGAGGTCATCTGCCCAGGGAAGTCAGGATGGACACATAGTAACATTTGAAACTTCATGTCTGAAAGACAGTAAGTTATGAGGCACGACAAAATGTTTAATGAATAGAAACCAGAACTAGACTAGGACTAGAACAGGTGAGTATAGGGATTTTTAGACTTCTAAGAAGCTAGGGAGTCTATTATTTATGTGTTCCTAGGAGCCCATGACTTTAGTGATTTTTGCCTTAGCAACATGGAGGTGAGGTAGATATATTGTCTGGAGAGAAGTAGTCAAGAGTTGAGAGTAGAACTAGAAAGCTGGACTAGGGCAGAGAGTAGCTCCCAATCTTGCAAGGAGCAATTTTCCAGGTGTTAATTAGTCATGTTTATATATTTATCAAGTTAAGTGAAGTAAAAAGAGAACTCCACAACCCCACAAACATTTTTACTGACAAAACTCATTATCATGAAGAGTCATAGGTGCAGTGAGTGAGTAAAACATTCAACATCCAGAGCATTTTTCATCTGTGCCACAAGATTTCCTTATATCTGGAACATGCTAAAGATTAAAAAGAAAAAACTAACTCTCAAGATAGTGCAATAGTGAACCCACTTTGCTCTGCAGGTGGCTCAAGTTGGAATCTGTGCCTTGTGCACCAGAGGCAGTTTCAGTTCTATGATATCTTTTCCCCTCTCTCTCCTCTCTCTCGGGAAAAGTTTATCTGATGGGGTTAAAAAATCCAAACTTTACTTCACAGCATGAGTATTAATATGAAAAAAATCTCATAAAGACTGAACATTGAATTAAGGAAAGTGAAGGACTATTAATATATATTATCCCTTAACATTTGTTTATTATTATAAATGTAGTAACTTCACAGTAGGTAACATGATATTGTGACAAAGGGTAAAATTTCCAGGAACCTACATGAATAAAATGAACTTTTTAATAAAGAGCAAAAAGAACAAAAGTACACATTTAAAATATTAACAATAAGAAATGAGCTAATGAAGAAAAATTATGAAAATATATGTCTGAAAAATGTGTAAACAGGAGAGAATTAATTCTACCCAATGAAATGATGTCTATATTGGAACAATAATAGAAAGGGAGCTCTGTTGAGGACTTATATCCACAAAAGAAAAGAACCTTGAGAAAATTGAAACAAGTTGGCACTAAGATTCCTCAGTACTTGTACAGTCAGTGGTTGCGGTATTTTCCTCTACATTTGAATGCAGTGCCTGGCAAATAATAAATATATAGAATAATCCCTGAGGGAAAATAACCTGGAGCCTTTTTTTGTTTGTCTTGCTGTTATGCTGTTGCCTTTTTTAATTGTAGTTATCATTGTTGTTATTGATGTTGTCATTGTTGGATAGGACATAGAGAAATGGAGAGAGTAGGGGAAGACAGAGAGCAGGAGAAAAAGAGAGACACCTGCACACCTGCTTCACCACCTATGAAGCGAATCTCCTGCAGGTGTGGAGCTGGGGGCTGGAACCGGGATCCTTACACCTGTTCTTGCACTTTGTGTCACCTGAGCTTACCTGCTGAGCTACCGCCCGACTCCCGCTATTGTCTTCCTTAAACTGAACAGTGGACATGTTGGTAGTGTGGTGTTTTCAATTTTTCAATAGACATTTTTTTTATAACCTTGAGATATTGTTTAAGTTAAAATAAGCAAACATTCATGATTCACTCACCTTCTAGAATGGGCATTCTTGTAGCCTTTGCAACTCTCTTTAATGCTGTGATTTAAATACTGGTTAGTTTGAATATGCAAACTTAATTCTCTATATTTATCAATAGTATTTGTCATTTATCAGGTTTAGTAATTCAAGTAATTTTATGCTGCTAGACACTTACCAGGAAAACAAAATTAAAATAGAAACTGTAGTAGAGCATTTCATCAAAGTGTCCATTTTATTACCAAAAAAAAAAAAACAAAGAACTTGTGTTTGTTTTGAGTATACAAGAAAGGCAGAGTTTAAAAATTCATGCTTGTTGTGTTGAATCTATAAAGATAAAACCTATAGCTTCAGTGGACTCACTGAAACAAATTCTGTGGAAAATGCAAGCACATATTTACACAACATATTTGTTTGCTTATCCAATTCATAAGGTTTCATGATTTACAAAATAGATAAACAATAAGTAAATTATCTTACATAGCTGTGATATTCATTTTTATAAAATATAAAATGTAATTCTATGTATTTCAATGCACTTTCAAAATTCAAACTACATGGACTGTGATTTTAAAATATCCTTGTAATGCTTCATTTAATGTAGCTAACAGTCTCTGTAATAACTAACAATTGCAAGTAGTGTTTTCAAAAAAAATGGAGTATAGTAGGGTTTTAAGTAATCTAACTGCTGTATAAAACTCGATTAAAAAAATGATTTTTAGGTGGGTCGGGCAGTAGTGCAGCAGGTTCAGCCTGGCGCAAAGTGCAACAACTGCGTAAAGGTAATGGTTCCAGCCCCAGCTCCCCGGACCTGCAGGGGAATCGCTTCACAGGCTTGCAGGTGCCTGTCTTTCTCTCCCCCTCTCTGTCTTCCCCTTCTCTCTCAATTTCTCTTTGTCCTATCCAACAACAATGACAGCAACAACAATAACAACAACAACGATAAACAACAAGGGCAACAAAAGGGAAAAAACAGCCCCCAGGAGCAATGGATTTATAGTGCAGGCACCGAGCCCCAGCAATAACCCTGGAGGCAATATATACGGTAACCAATAAAATAAATTTTAAAAATTTGATTCTAATTCACAAACATGGAAGTTGAGGTTCTGAAAAATAAATTCAACCATAATGTGGTAGGCTATACAGGTATTACTGAGGTTTTAAGTCCCGGTATTTTTATTTACAGCTTCTGTAGTCTCCTCCATTATATCACAATGATATAAAGTAGCTTATCCTCAACACTGATGTCTGAGAGTTCTTGTAATTCAACATTTTGTAGGTGGAACAGATACAAAATTTTAAATTATAATTATATTCACCCTCTCTGTCTCCCCTCCCCTCTAAATTTATCTCTGTCTCTATCTAATAATAAATTAAATTTTTTTAAAGAATTTATTAATTTTCTTAAATGTAACAAAGTCATGGTATTGGCACTAATAATCTAGATAAGTTTTGAAAATAATATTAATAGCGAGAAGATATATGGCTGGTGTATAACACTAGAAATCCACATAATTTGGTGACGAACAAGCAGCTGATAGAATCCAGTGTACAGTCTTTTGCACACACACACACACACACACACACACACACACACATATATATGTGTGTATGTATAAATATGTATATATATATATATATATATATCCCTTTTATCATAGGTACAATAACTTGTTAAATTTAATGATAAGTAAAATGTTAAATTTAATAATAACTTTAGCCTTTGCTCATGTCTCAGAGCTGAACTATAAATGAGCCTACATGTTTTAGAGATATAGTTATTTAAAAATTAAGTTATACCTATAGAATATACTTCTATTTCAGGTTGCTATTTCTGTATATTTGTCAAAAGATCTTTCCAAATTGGTTTGCTTATAATGAATAAGTGGACAAAATAAAGTGATGTTTTTTCTATAAGACACTAGTTTAGACTGAGTGAATCTCAGTTCAGATCAAATGTCATGCCAAAGCAGAGTCATGTATACAAATTATGTACAGTGCCACAATTAACTTAGAATTGAATGCTCATTATCCTGCTGTTTTGTTCCATTTTTGTCTGTGTGTCAAAAAAATCAAATATAAATGCAATTACTTTCCAGGAAGAGATAAATGTCAACAATTCAGTATTCAGAAAGGCAACAATCACAATGCTAGATAGATAGCCAAAAAATAATTTTCTGAAGTTAACAAGCAAGCAAATAACCCTGAAGTCTGATCAAATTATTTAAAGAAACCTATACCAATGGAAGAGACTTGCAAGGTGATTTATAAAGTGTGTGTGTGTGTGTGTGTGTGTGTGTGTGTGTGTGTATCTCTTCTGTCTAAGATGTCTATATGACTTTCTTCACTTTGATTCAGTTTCCTCAACTTGATAACAACTACATGACATGAAAATATCTTTCAAACTAAAAAAAATAAATAGAGTCTGAGTTATGGTATACCTGGCTGAGCACACATATCACAGTGAATGAAAAACTAGATTGAAGCCCTGGCTCCTGCCTGCAGAGAGTAAACTTCACAAATGCTGAAGTAGTGACATGTGTCTCTGTGTCCCTCTTCCTCTCTATCTCCCCCATCCCTCTCAATTTCTATTTGTCTCTATCTAAAAATAAATAAAACATTAAAAAATTAAATTGTTAACAGTCTACTTTACCCAAGACTACTTTCAGAGTAGTTGTGTCTGTATATCTTCCTAAATCTTTATCTCTTTCTGTAGAGAAATTATTTCCTTTCTAGATTATTTACCATCATTCTCTTTTCTCACTTTTTTATATTTACTTTCCATTTTGTTGCCCTTGTTTTTCATTGTTGTAGTTATTATTGTTGTCACTGTTGTTAGGAGAGAAATGGAGAGAGGAGGGGAAGACAGAGGGGGAAAGAAATGTAAACACCTGCAGACCTTCTTCACCACCTGCAGTAGTTAAAAATAACTAGTTATTTTGGTTAATGGTTTACAGTCAACAGTAAAATACAGTAGTTTATAATGTGTAAAATTTCTCAGTTTTCCACATAACAATTCAACCCCCTCTAGGTCCTCCTCTGCCGTCATGTTCTAGGACGTGAGCCCTCCCCCCAACCCTAAAGTCCTTTACTTTGGTGCAATACACCAGTTCAAGTCCAAGTTCTGCTTTGTGTTTTCACTTCTGTTCCTAATTTTCATCTTCTGTTTTTAAGTGAGATCATCTCATATTCCTCCTTCTCTTTCTGACTTATCTCACTTAACATGGTTCCTTCAAGCTCCATACAAAATGGGGTGAAGAAGATGAGTTTGCCATTTTTTAATGATCATTCAAATATATATATATATTATTTTATTTATTTATTTTTTCTTCTCCTCCAGGGTTATTGCTGGGCTCGGTGCCTGCACCATGAATCCACCGCTCCTGGAGGCCACTTTTCCCCCTTTTTGTTGCCCTAGTTGTTGCAGCCTGGTTGCAGTTATTATTGCCATTGTTGACGTTGCTTTGTTGTTGGATAAGACAGAGAGAAATGGAGAGAGGAGGGGAAGACAGAGAGAGAGGGGAGAGAAAGATAGACACCTGCAGACCTGCTTCACTGCCCGTGAAGCAACTCCCCTGCAGGTGGGGAGCCGGGGGCTCGAACTGGGATCCTTACGCCGGTCCCTGCGCTTTGTGCCACGTGCGCTTAACCTACTGCGCCACCGCCCGACTCCCCAAATATATATATTTTAATTTATTTATAAAATCGAAATATTAACTAGACCATAGGATAAGAGGGGTACAATTCCACACAATTCCCACCACCAGAACTCCATATCTCATTCTCTCCCTTCTTTATCCCTCTGGGAGTATGTACCCAGGATCATTACGGGATGCAGAAGGTGGAAAGACTGGCTTCTATAATTGCTTCTCCACTGTTGGTCATCATTTGTGCTTTGGCTAATTCTGTTTCTAAAGACCCCTTCTGTTTCTATCCTTGTTGGTCATCATGCCAGGTTCCCTTTCATTGCTTGATGCTGTGGTCTATTTACATAATCACTGTTTTGACTGAGACCTGCCCTGCCTGCAGGGTAGTGGTTTAATCCCCACTGGTTAGAACCTTTCCAACAGCTGGAGACCCGCCCTGCCTGCAGGGCACTGGTTTAATCCCCACTGGTTAGATGGAAACTTGCTACTTTCACACTTTTTTCTCCTTTCCACCCCCTATCCTACCCACTTCCTTTTCTGACCTGGCATTTCTGCTTCAGAAGGTATAAAGGCAGTTCTATTCAGATCAATAAAGGCAGAATTACATTGCATTCCCACTCAGCCATGTGTTCCAGAGTCTTTCTCTCTGGCGGCGCTAGCCTGGCACTCCACTGAACATGGGCATCGGCAGGTCAATCCATGATCCCAGCCTGTCTCTCTCTTTCCCTAGTAGGGCAGGGTTCTGGGGAGGTGGGGCTCCAAGACACATTGGTGAGGTAATTTCTCCCCAGGAAAGTCAGGTTGACATCATGGTAGCATCTGTAACTTGCTGGCTGAAAAAGTATTAAGATATAAAGCAGAACAAATTGTTGAGAAATCATGAATCTAAAGGCAAGAATATAGCACATGAGATTGGGAGTCTCCATTTTGGAAAAATTTGTGTTGTAGCTTGTGCTTTCCTTAAGCTATGTCGTAAAAACACACTATACTGGGAGTCGAGTGGTAGCACAGTGGGTTAGGACTGGTGTAAGGATCCTAGTTCGAGCCCCCAGCTCCCCACCCGCAGGCAAGTTGCTTCACAAGTGGTGAAGCAGGTCTGCAGGTGTCTATCTCTCTCCCCTTCTCTGTCCCTTCCCCTCCTCTTTCATTTCTCTCTGTCCTATCTAACAATGACGACATCAACAACAACAATAACTACAACAACAATGAAAACAAGGGCAACAAAAGGGAAAATAAATGAATAAATAAATACATAAATAAATACTATATTATGAACAAGTTGATGACTTGTCAAAGATTAGTGCATTTCACATTTTTAATTAAATCAGTCAAAAATAGATGGTTGTGTTATTCAGAGATTTGCTGCCCTTATATTGCTTTATATCTTTACTCTTTATATTTTTGAAACAACTAGTTTCTTATTATATTGGTTTTATTCATTTATACATGTACATATATTTTCCATAATAAAATATTGCTGGACTTATACAACTATATTAACCTATATAAAGTGAAATACTTTACTTTCAGAAATCATTTCTATAGTTCTTGACTAAAGTAAAAACTATTCCCTATGGAATGCTAACGGTTTTGCATTTATAAACTTTTATATATTGTTTCAATCAATATAATTTTACTTAAAATTTATTTTCAGATACATTCAAATTTCAGATACACCCATTGATTGTGTTTGTCCATGTTCGAACCTGGAGTAGGGACAGGGTGCAGACTGGAAGGTGGACTCTGGCTATTTTTTGTGGTTGGTGCCACTTGGCCTAACGAGGTGTGCTCCTGCCTGACTCTGAGGCATTTGCATAAATAAAGATTTGTATTGCCTTGCTGCCTGAATCTTGGTTCCTGGTTCATGTCTCTCTCCTGTGACGCTAGCCCCTCAATAGTTCTTGGAGGTTACATAATGAAGATGATTGGTGAATAAGGCAATAAAACTTCTTTAGTGAACTTTCACATCAGAATGTGTGAGATTGTTTCAAATAGAATATTCAGAATTCATTTAAAAATTTTATCTACAGCATTTCAGAATGCATATCTCTCAGAAAGTTGAATTTATTTATTTATTAATTGCCAGATCACTGAGCAGCTTTAGTTTACAGTAGTGCTGTGAATTGAACCTGGAACTTTAGAGCCTCAGTCATGAGAGTCTCTTTGCATAGCCATTAAGCTATCTACCCCTACCCTGAAGATATTTCTTAATAATGTTACCAAGAAGATTTGAATATTGTCTCTTTCATTACATTTACTTTTTTTTTCTTGTTGTATTTATTTATTTATTATTGGATAGAGACAGAGAGAAATTTAGGGGAAGGGAAGATAGAGATGGAGAGAGACAGAAATACACTGCAGCCCTGCTTCACTTGTGAAGCTTTTCCCCTGCAGGTGGGTCAATACATTTACTCTTCTTATGCCTGAAATGAATTAGTTGTATTTGCAATACTACAAGTTTATACTCTTATCTGGGAATTCAGACATTCTACCATGGGATTCCCATGATTAAATATTTGTCAACTTTAAAGATGATTATTTTAAAATGTGATGTTCTTCCATGCACAATGGTTATATTTAAGATGCATGATGGGAATATTCAAGAGGTTTGATTGAGACACTACCTTGATGGCGTAGTGGAAAACAGACATATTGCCATGGGTTTTCAAGTAGTTTGCATTAATATTGAAACCCTAAGCTAGACTGCAACTTCTCCCTTTTATTTTTTACCTCAAAGAAAAAATAATATATCTCAGTGACATGATTGTACATGTAATACTTAAGTGGAATGATCAGATTTTTTTTACATTTAAAGAAAAAATAATATATCTCAGTGACATGATTGTACATGTAATACTTAAGTGGAATGATCAGATTTTTTTTACACTTAAAGTGCCTATTTTATTCAATGTCATCAATAAAAATCTATTGATTTGTTATTATCTATGTATTTGTGCACATATGTCATAAGTAATTTGGCATAAAAGCGATTAGTATATGTCATTGAGAAACATTTCAGTATAAAAATGATAAAGTCTTAAAACGGTCTAAAATAGGTCAGGGTGATTTCTTTTGCTGTACTGGGATGCTTCACTCTTGCATACGCAAATGCAGGGAATGACAGCAGTGCAAACATGGGCAATAAAGATTACCCTGAAGCATATTTAGAAGAAAATTTATCATCTGTAAACCCAATATGATAACAACCATAAGCTACAAGAGATGCAGATATGCTACTTGTCAATTTTCTAAAAGGGAAAATATATTTGCTGAAAAGATAATCTGTAACTGACAGGAAAAGAAGACAGTTCTATCACTGACAAGATTAATAGCAAAAAAAAAAAATACTAAAAGACTACAGTTCTACCATGGTATGCAGGAATATTAGATTGTTTTGTCTAAAACACATTTAACTAAATGTCATTTACTTTGCTTCAACAAGGAGTAAGCAGAGATACTCATATAGATAACATTTCACAAAGCTTGACAGCTATTTCCATATATTCAAAATAAAATCATCTACATAAAAACATTTGGACTTGCTTAAAATAAACTGATGAATGAGTGGATTTTTTTTCAAGCAACTGCTATCTTGGTTTTACAGATTTTTACTGACTTTTAGATTCGTCATACTTTCTGACTTCTATGCTTTTAAGAACTGCCTTCACTATATGTTGCTATTTTATTGTTTCCTAGAAGTTTTCACTGATGTGAAGCCATGGTTCATTTCAGCATATCCTTAAGAGAATTTATTCTGCCTGACACACTTGTGTCATCTCACATCAGTTCAGTACCCAGCAGC
Organism: Erinaceus europaeus; assembly: GCF_950295315.1. Lineage (NCBI taxonomy): Eukaryota > Metazoa > Chordata > Mammalia > Eulipotyphla > Erinaceidae > Erinaceus > Erinaceus europaeus. The sequence goes on along the minus strand of NC_080165.1, from coordinate 147,468,276 downwards.
TGTTGGGCATCTTGCTGTCATCCACCCTACATACTTTAAGTGAGACAGTGTTGTGTTGTGACAGGAACCACTTATCACAGGCCTGCATTTTGAATGATCATGTTGTGTCATTTAAAGCTAATATGAGTGCACCTTATGATTGAAGCTTAGGAAACAGTTTTGCAAACCAAATACGTCTGTGGAGTGTCAATTATTGTTTTGCTTCTTTCTCAATGAAATGCAACAGACATTGCAGAAAATGGATTTCTCCCAACTACCTCATCTACAGAAGGACAGTGAGTGACTGTTTAGAGATACCAAAAGTAATTTCAATAATAACCTTTATATGACCCAAATACTAATCCTGTCCCTGTTGCTAAATAAAAAATCTACTTCAGAATTCACATTTGCTGTGAAACTAGCTTCCAGTTGTCCTGCAATCATTTTTGTCAGCTTCCCAAAAGATTTGGTGCATTCTAACATGTAGTGGCAGTATAAAAATTTTAGGTAAGTCATAATATATTTCTAGATGGAATTGGAAATGAGAAAAGTATTTTTAATTCCTTTAAGAGCTGTTAGGTTGTACTTTTAGATGAAGTGTGTGGTAATTAAGTATTGAGTTGAAATTTAAATATCTGGCAGTTTTACTGTGTTGCAGCATTTCTTTATTTTCTAGAACTTGAATTAAATATTGAGAGAGGGGGTCCAGTGGTAGTGCAGACAGTTAAGTGTACTTGGTGTGAAGCTGAAGGACCAGCATAAGGATCCCGGTTTGAGCCCCTGGCTTCCCATCTGCAGGGGGGGTTGCCTCACAGGTGGTAGAGCAGGTCTGCAGGTGTCTATCTTTCTCTCCCCCTCTCTGTCTTCCCCTCCTCTCTCCATTTCTTTCTGTCCTATCCAACAACAATGACATCAATAACAACAATAATAATAAACACAACGATAAAACAAGGGCAACAAAAGGGAAAAACATAGCCTCCAGGAGCAGTGCATTAGTGGTGCAGGCACCAAGTCTCAGCAATAACCCTGAAGGTTAAAAAAAATATTGACAGAGAGTGTGTGTGATTCCCTGGGCTTCACTATTACATGCTGGCCATTTTTTTTCATTTTGTTTTACCAGAGCACTGCTCGGCCCTAGCTTACGTGATGTGGGGGATGGAACTGGGACTTCAGAGCCTCAAGCATGAGAGTCTCTTTGCATAACCTTTATGCTATCTACCCCACCCCATGCTGACCTTTTAACAGAGGCAGAGAGAGAGGGAAAGAAATTACAGCACCTGTCACAGCACCTGCCACCCTTGCGAATGGAGAGCAGGCACTCAGACCCAAGTGGTTGCACATGATAAAGTATGCAGGGACTGGGTGCTCCACCATCTAGCCTCCATCTTTTCTTAGTAGGCATACTGCAGTGAAACTGTTTTCTCAACTCCAATATTGTCGGGCATTAAACCAGCTCCCCCTGCTCCATGCTGCATTGCTGATAGCATGGCCTATTTACATAATCATTGTTTTGCCTGATCTATCTTCTTTCTACCTCGAGACCCACCCTGCCTGCAGAGTATATTAATCCCGCCAGTTAAAACCATCACAACAGTTGCTAAGGACGCTTCCACCTTCCCAGCATGCCTTTTGCCTTTCTCCACCACCTTTCCTAGCCATTTCTGACTTGCCACTTCTGATTTTATCCCATAAAACCCACTTCTGTTCCTAGTTTCACCCTCTTTTCTCTCCTGTGTCCTGACCTGGAGAAGGGCTGGTGTGCAGAGTGGGAGGCGGCCATTGCAGTTTGTCACCACATGGCTTAACCCGCTGTGCTCACACCCGACTCTGGGGTGTTCCTGTGTGAATAAAGAATTGTATTACCACGCCACTATGAGTTCCTGGATCCTCTCTTTTCTCTCCTGCAATGCTAGCCCAGCACAATATCACCTGAATAATAAAATATTGACTTACAGGATTTCTGTTTTCTCAAGTGTGCATTTTCACATTTCTCCAAGAAGTTGTAAGGAGAAACTGGAAGGCACGAGGCTTTATTCAGTGTCTCCCACGCAGGCACCATGCGGTTCCAGCACAGTGTTTTCCACTTGTGTCTCTTCATCTTCTGCCTGAGTCTGCCTCTGAACTCTTCAGCCTGCATGTTCCTGCCTCTTAAATCTCCAACCTCTATTGTGTCTCTAACATGGGGTCCCTGGCCCTCTATATTCTGGGCATGTGTACATGAGCAATGTCAAGTATAGATATCATATGTGTTCTACTTAAATTTAAACATCTTAGAGGAATGATTTGATGTGTTATCTCCAGTTCTAATGGGTATATCAGATTCTTCATTTGCTCTGTAAATCCTGAACTTACCCCCAGGATGTAGGCTCAACTCAGGGGGATCAGATAAGACAGGCTTCCTGTTAGCCTCCAGGCCTGTTGAGTACTATCTGTGTTGACCATAATATGGGCAAAACATCCCCTGGAGGCTGCAGACAGAACTACATAGATAGCAAAAAAAATTTGACATGTCTGGTATAATACATAATGGTTAGTAATTAAGAAAAATGGTTCAGAAGAGAACAGGATCCAAATGAATTTCCAGGAATTCCATTTGAGCAGATGCTTTTTTGTGTGAAGACTTGACAGCTGAAATTCAATTACTTGTCAAACAAAACTTGTAGCAGATTAGAAGTTTACTATAATTGATAACTCCATTATAATTGGAAGTCCTTTCTAGTATGATTTTAAGGTTATTTAAACAGTTTGAACTCAATAAAATATGGAAAGGTAAACAGAAGAACCACGGTTAGAAACCTCAGGCATGAGAATAATTAACATAATCATTGCACTATCTGCCCTGCCCATAACTCATATCGTTTCAGGATTAAACATTTCAGATTTATGCCAAGACATAAAAAAAGAAATCAAAGGAGGAAAAAACAATTTTTTGGATTATTTCTGGATGTCTCTAGAAATCATGGCTGCGTCTAGCATTTTTTTTAAGTCAATGTCATACAAAAATTCAGTCATTCAAATCATTCTCTTATGATACGCAACTTGAACCAGATTATCCAGATGTCACCATGTAGTATCATGAGTCCCTGCAGGGCATCCTAGTCTAAAAAGCTCCTAGAAATTCCTTTTAGGGTGCTTCTGACTGTTCCTGCTGGATTGCTTCAGGCACCCATTTTTAAAAGTGTCTTCCCATCTAAGAAAGAATCCAATCAGGAGAGTAGAGCTAACCATGTGTCTCCATTCTTGGGGACTGCCAGGGTACTGGAGAACACTCCTCAAATTAGAGTAGACCTTCTCAGTGGGAAACATGTGAGAAGAAGTCCAGGAAGTCCCAGGGGAAATCTCCATACATATCCCAAGGTCTACGATCACGGTCATAAAGAACCAAATTGTGGCCCGGAGCAAAATGTAGTCCTTTTCCTCAGGAAACATGGGAGAGGGAATCCAGAAAGCCCAAGGAGAAATCTCAGTGCATCTTCCAAGCTCTATGATTAGGGTCACAAGAAACCAAAGTTCCCGCTCAGGGAAACAAAGTGTGGCCCAGAGAAAAATGCTCCAGAAACAGAGTAACTGTCTCATGATGAAACAGTAGAGGCTTTGGTAAACCTCTTCATAAGTAGAAGAGAAGGCCATAGTGCATAGGTAGGCAAAGTCTTCACTTATCTGGGAGTTGTGCAGGTCCAGTCCCACATTGTAGGTGCCATATGTTGTTTTCGCCGGGCTGGCTTCACGGGTGGGTCACAGATGACCAAGGACTCATGGTTGAGCTGTACGCAGTAGCTCTTTATTCATGCAGGACGCAGCGCAATCTAAGCCGAGCTAGACTAAAACTATCGCAACTACCAATTAACTAAAACGAACAATGTTGTCCTTACATACTTTCCAAGTAGGGTGTAAACAAGATGTGACATACAGAGGGTGGAGAGAAAAGTGACTGGTGAAAATCAGGGTATGACAAGGAGAGGGGGCGGAGCAGGCAAGAATTCTACCACTGAACCACCAATGCCCTGGAGGGAGGGTGGTGCTTGTTAACAGAGGTTATGTAATAGAATACAGTGTTTTTAAATAGAATGCAGGGGGGATTAAACCAAATGAAACAGAAGGGGTTTTTAAAAGCAGAATTAGAAGCATGCCAACATCTCTGCCTGCAGGATAACATTAATCCCACCAGTTAAAACCCTCGCAACAGTTGCTAAGGAAGTTTCTACCTTTCCAGCCCGCTCTTGCCTTTCTCCACCCCCTTCCTAGACATTTCTATTTCCTACTTGCCACTTCCGGGTCTATCCTATGAAAGCATTGCCTCTCTGATCAATAAAGACATTGCATTTCCATTCTGTCACGAGTTCAAGACTCTCTCTTCTGCATCACTGAGTGAGTAGCAGCCCAGGCTGGCTCCGGTTGAGTTCTCTCCAACCCAGAGAGCATGTGCCCGGGAAGAGGCACCCCACACTAGCCCAGCATAAATGAATAGAGATTATTGGGTTTCAACAAAACTTTATTTATAAAATTGGAGATCTGGATCTTATTGCATTGCATAGGATCAGATATACTCAAATTTGGCTTATATGTGGACATTTCATACCATCTGAGATGTTATTTTGTGCATCTATAATTGTGACTTGCAATATACAGTTATGACAACTATGAATATGTAAACTATAACTGGGAATAGAGATGCCAACAGATAACTGGGTAGTCTATACCTTGTGTGGTATCATCTTACAAATTTAGGTAAAGCTGTTTTCGTGGGCAAACTGAATACTCAGTGACAGAGGCACAAATATTCATGAGTTATTTACAGTGTTCAGTTCAATTCATGCATGATCTTAATCTCTGATACATTGACAGGTTTGTTTATGAGTCCAAAATTAATGATCTTACACCCATGGAAGACAGATGCTTGACTGCTTGACATACACAGAACTGGTCATCATAAAATCTGGTTAATGAAAAATCTTTTTGATATATATGACATCCACACAAGAAATAATATCTCCTGGATTTGAGATAATTGAGAAAGGTTCTTCCAAAAAGCCTCCCTAAATTTCCTTCAATGATACTACTTAATGACTCTTACCTAGTTAGAATTAATATAGGAGCTAACATGATATCTCTCAGCCTAGGTGAATTCAAAGGTAGATTACTATAAGCAGCATGGCTTGATTGGAAAAGTTTTTTTTTTCTTTTCTATGATCTTTTAATGCTAAAACTAATAGTATGATAGTTCATGTCTCTTTTTATTGTATGCATGTGCAGAACTGAAAATATATATGGAACATGTGTTTACACATGCATGTGCACTATATATATGAATCAGTTACAAGGTACAGTCATGAAGTAATACACACTGGTAGAAAAACAAATAGCTACATGGCCCACCAAAACTAGTCCTCATCCAGGTGATAAAGTGTGAAAAGTCCAATAATTTTTCCATTAGCTTGTAAGCAATAGTTTCCTACTCACTGTTTGGATTCCCGGATCCCTCAGGGGCATGAATAACCAGATATTTTTAAGTGTCATTCCTAGAATCAGTTTTGAATAGATATTAAAAGAAATCATCAGGGATCTTGCCCTAAGATGCTGTTCAGGGCTTATTTTTGTTGTTGGTGGTATTTGTGTGTGTGTACACAGATATAACCAAAGAATATCTTTATCTGAAAAAAAAAAAAGACAGAAGTTGGCTTACCTAAAAGCCTAATCATCTCGACATTCTTACTTAGTGAAAGTTATCTTATTTTATACATAAAACATATGGAAATTTATGTACATGAATGCAAATATTTATTTTTAAGCACTGAAAAAAGTGGAATCATGTCATTGCTAGTTTTACAAAAGTGCTAAAGTTGTATCTATTTGCTCCTACAAGCTTGCTACATCTAGAAAACCAGTTTCAATTCACCATTCACCATCAATTAGATTTATAATAATGCTGTCTTTTTATAAGACTATTAAACTTTTATGGTAGAATATCAATCAAGAACTTTATATTAAATATTCGATGGTAGTTCTGCTTTCTATTATTTTCACAGAGGTTCAGTCTTGCTCTTGATGTACTATTTGGCAAGGAAGGGAGAAGTGAAATGACTTTCAGTTGGGTCTTCCACCATGATAATTCTTATTTTATAGGTTTAAAAGACTGTGGGAATTGTTCCAGTTGCTGAGGATAGTAATTCTTTTCTTAGACTCAGGAACTAGGGAAATAGCAACATGATGAGTTCTGGGGCTCAGTGGACTTACTGTGAAGTTAATACAGATAAACATACATTAATCACCTACTTTCTTGGTCCCCCACTCTGGGAGTGGGATTGTGATGCATCTGGGTCCTTTGAGATTAACCTTGCAGACACAGGGATCCAGTGGTATTAAAAAAAAAAAGTAGAGATTTCCTTCTCTATAATAAATGGCCATGTATATCATTACAGAGGCGAGGAGAACATATGTTATAGATTTGGGGACTATGAAAAGACATCTGCCTTCCTTCTGAAATCCCTCTCTAAACTGATTTATTTTGAAAACTGGATGAGGTCATGACTGATGTATAAAAGCATTCATGAAAAGCAATGCCATTTCTTTCTGCATTGGACTTAGCAAGTGGTTCTAGACATAGACCTTTCAAGTCTTTCTCTCTCTTTGTTTCTGTCTCCCTTTTGACCAGAGTATTTCTCATCTCTGGTTATGGGTGGTGCTGAATGTTGAATGGGAACCTGAAGTTTTTTTTTTTTTTTTTTTTTTTAATAAAGATTTTGAAGTTGGGACCCGGTGGTGGCCCACACACCTGGTTAAGTGCACATGTTACAATGTGTAAGGACCCAGGTTTGAGCCCCCGATCCTTACCTGCAGGGGGAAACTTCATGCGTGATAAAACAAGGCTACAGGTGTCTGTTTCTCTCCCTTTCTGTCTCTCCCTACCCTCTTGATTTCTAGCTGTCTCTATCCAATAAATAAAGATAATTTAAAAAAAAAAAAAGAAGAATATTTTAAAGCTAACAAGCTAGAAGGGTGCCTCATTGACATTCACAAAACCTATGTTCAAGGAGGGCTAGGAAGTGACACACCGGGTTAAGTGCACATGGTACTAAGTACAAGCACCTGCAAGGATCTAGGTTTAATCCCCTGCTCCCCACCTTTGCAGTGGCGATGTTTCACAAGTGGTAAAACAGGTTTGCAATTGTTTGCCTTTCTCTCTCTCTGTAATAATAATAATAGCCACCAGGAGGAGAGGATCATAGTGCCAACACCAAGCCCCAGCTATAACCCTGGAGTCAAACAAAGCAAAGCAAAACATAACAAAACAAAACAAAAAAAACCAATGTTCAAGACCCACCCTCACCACACTGATGGATGTTGCGGTGTATTGGTGTATTTTTCTCTTTATCTTTATCATTCTATCTGAGAAAATCAGCCTGGGACAATAAAAGCCTATAGCAGCAAAATATGAATAAAAATAAAATAAGGCTTTAGTATAAATAAAAAATATGAATATCAATAAAATAAGACTTATTCACAGATATACATCTTTGGAGGAGATCCTTGATGTTCAGATCCTTATCTCTTAGATAAGTAGTTAGGTATCACCTGGAACCCATTAGATAAATCTCTTATCCCCTCCAAGACCTATTAAACCTAAATCTCAATTTTATTATTATACACAGAGCAATGGATTAGAACATTACATTAGAGCTAGGTGGTTATTTTAATAAACAAGCTTACTTTGCTTCTATTTTGTTTTGTGAGTTGATCTCTAGCCAACTTCATGCCAGGAGGACAATTTATAATGCTCTAAACCTAGAGAAATCACACAGAGATGATTAGTCTTCCTGTAAAAATCAGTGTTTCATGGCATGATTAAACACAAATCTTCAGTTATCTGCAGAAATTTCTAAGGCAATGATTACATGAAACGTCTTCCTTTCACCTTGGTATTGTACACATGGACTTTTAGGCCTCTTGTAATTACCATGGGTTGGAATTTAGCTCAGTTCAATATATATTTGATTTGAGCTAAATATTTATTCCATTTTCTTTGACCAAGAATCTTAACATTCATTTTTGCAAATATTCCCCAAATTCCTGTGGATTTCTTTGATTTGATTTCTTTTTAGATAAAACCTTTGCTATTCTATGAGCCAAATCTCTCTGTTTCTCACTTTAATTTCACTTCAGATATCTTGGTTAGGTTGAGTTTGCCTTATTTAACATTTTACAAGTGTAATCACATTTTAGAAAACAGCTTTTTAAAAATATTTATTTTTTGTACTTTGTGAAAGAGAAAGTCTGACTCTTCACCTTTTCATCTTCTTCCTCCTCTTCTCCACCTCTTCCTCCTTCTTCCTCTTCTGCTACTCTTTCTCTCTTCCTTCTTTTTCCTTTCTCTTCTTCCTCCTCCCCTTTTCTTCTTCCTCCTTCCCCATATCATATCTGCCTCTTCCTCTTTCATTTAACTCTCTTCTATTAAATAGATAAGTTCTTCATAGATAACTGACAGACATACCAAAATGTTATAAAGATATTAGAAGTTTCAATCCAACATATCATCATCACCATCATCATCATCATCACCATCATCATCATCATCATCATCATCACCATCACCATCACCATCACCATCACCATCATCATCATCATCACCATCACCATCATCATCATCATCATCATCATCATCATCATCACCATCATCATCATCATCATCATCATCATCACCATCACCATCACCATCACCATCATCATCATCATCACCATCACCATCATCATCATCATCATCATCATCATCATCATCACCATCATCATCATCATCATCATCATCACCATCATCATCATCATCATCATCATCATCATCATCATCACCATCATCATCATCATCATCATCATCATCATCATCATCACCATCACCACCACCAGGGTTATCACAGGGGCCTTGTGCTGGCAAATGAATCCACCGCTCTTGGTGTCCTATCCTTTCTTTCTTTCCATTCTATATTATGCGATAGAGCATAGACAAATTGAGGAAAGAAAGGGGTTGGGGTCCTGGTGGTGGCACATCTGTTTAAGCGCACATAGTACTAAGCACAAGGATTTGTGCAAGATCGTGACTCGAGCCCCTGGCTCCCCACCTGCAGGAGGGACACTTCACAAGTGGTGAAGCAGGTCTGCAGGTGTCTGTTTTTCTCTCCCTCTCTAACTATCTCCCCATCCTCTCAATTCCTTTCTGTTCTATTTACTGTAAAAGAGAAGGAGGAGGTGACATGACAAAGGGAGGGTAATCACACCTAGCAGGCCTGCCTCCCTGCTCTTGAAGCACCCCTCTAAAGGCAGGGGGCAAGGGCTTGAAGCTGGGTCCTGGTGCACAGCAATGTGTGTGCTCAGCAGGGAGCACTACTGCAGGCTTCCTGTGCTTCCTCTATCTTTTTTCCAAGTTGCTCTCCCATTTATTATTTTGTTAACAGCAGATTATCATTTTTCACAATCATTTGACTTCTAAAAGCATAAAAGCATCATAAGCTGACAACCACTGCAGTTAACAAAATCCTTTGAGTCTCAGTCAACTCTACCAATATTGCTCTATGGCCAGTTTTATTACTTTCCTCATTTCTAGTTGAGAAAATTCAACTCATTCCATCAAATCTTTCAAAAAATATTTGGATTATTTTTATTTATTTATTTGATGGACAACCAAAAATCGAGTAAGAAGGGGGAGATAGAGAGGGAGAGAGACAGAGAGACACCTGCAGCACTGCTTCACCACTTGCAAAGCTTTCCTTCTGCCGGTGGGGACCAGGGGCTCGAACCCAGGCCCTTGCACATTGTAACATGTGCAGTCAACCAAGTGCACCACCACCTGGCCCCCAGTCAAATCTTTTTTGAAGGGGCAAATAAATTGTGTCTCCTGACATTTCTATATTTTGGCAATGTTTATATGTGTGTATTTTAATCTATCTTGATTTTGATTTAATTCCCTTATAATTTTATGTATTTTCCCATGATATATTTTATATATTTTATTGAGGATTTGATGTTTCACAGTACAGTCATCATCACATGAGTATAATTCATTATGTACTGGGACCCCGGAGTTCTCTTCCACCCTTCCATTCCTGCTCCTTCCCCAGATTTCCTTGCTTTGATACACAATGCCCTGGTGCCTCCTATTTCACTTTGTTTTCTTCCTCCCTGTCCCTATTTATTAGGTGAGATCATTTGGTTGGTATTTTTCCTTCTGTTATTGGCTTACCTCACATAACATGATGCTTTCAAGTTCTATCCAAAATGATGTACTTCCTATCTTTCAAAAAATCATCATCATCATTATCACTTTCCACACTCAGAGTAAATAAATGATGTCATTTCTCTGTCATGTGACTTGTTCCCTTCTCTCTCCCATGCCCCAGGTCCCTCAGTATAGGATATATACCCCTAATCCATCTCACTTTATTTGAGAATCTGATGTCATGTAAATTCTCCATATAGTTACTAAATTTTTCATTCTACAACTAGACCATCTGATGTAATGTATTTCAGAGTCGTTTCAAAAGAGTCTAGATGGAGTGGGGAAGATTTCTCCTGTTCCCCTGTAAGATGGCTGTAGCATTCAGAATTAATGTAATGAGCCCAAAGACGCTTAGAGGACAGTGTCACTACCCTTCAGTCAGTCTGTTCTTGCCTATGATGAATTCATCCTGATATTATCTCTTTCATGATCTTGAATATGGCATTTCCATTTCATTAATGAACTCTGCCAAGTAGTTCTTTTGTACTTGAATGTTTCTCTTGCATTATCCAAAACATTGTAAGTATTACCTGTCTCAAGATGAATTCTTAAACTTCCACAGCAGGACCATTTCCAACAAAAGTTTAGTTAAAAACAGCCAATTATCGGGGGTCGAGTGGTAGCGCAGCGGGTTAAGTGCAGGTGGCACGAGGTGCAAGAACCGGTGTAAGGATCCGGGTTCAAGCCCTGGGCTGCCCACCTGCAGGGGAGTCACTTCACAGGCGATGAAGCAAGTCTGCAGGTGTCTGTCTTTCTCTCTCCTTCTCTTGTCTTCCCCTCCTCTCTCCATTTCTCCTTGTCCTATCCAACAAGGATGACATCAACAACAAAAACAATAATAACTACAACAACAATAAAAAACAATAAGGGCAACAAAAGGGAATAATAAATAAATAAAATATTTAAAAATATGGATTGGGGGTATATATCCTATAAAAAAAGAAACAACCTTTCAAACAACCTCTTTCAAAAGATTATAATGCAGGACTGCATCAGGCAGCTTCAGTATCAAAAATCCCAGTGGTCTGTGCCAAACAGCATTATTATTTATTTTTTTCAGAAGCTCCCATTGTACTTTATGGTTGAAGATACATTAAAAAAAATAAAAAGCATCTGAACAAGCAGGCCAGAAGATTCAGTGGGAATTCTTGGAACATAAACTTTTTTGTTCTTTTTCTTTTTTATTTAAGAAAGGATTAATTAACAAAACCATAGTTGGAGGGGTACAACTCCACACAATTCCCACCACCCAATCTCCATATCCCACCCCCTCCCCTGATAGCTTTCCCATTCTCTATCCCTCTGGGAGCATGGACCCAGGGTCGTTGTGGGTTGCAGAAGGTAGAAGGTCTGGCTTCTGTAATTGCTTCCCCGCTGAACATGGGCGTTGACTGGTGGGTCCATGCTCCCAGTCTGCCTCTCTCTTTCCCTAGTAGGGTGGGTCTCTGGGGAAGCGGAGCTCCAGGACATATTGGTGAGGTCTTCAGTCCAGGGAAGCCTGGCTGGCATCCTGATGACATCTGGAACTTGGTGACTGAAAAGAGAGTTAACATACAAAGCCAAGCAAATTGTTGAGCAATCATGGACCCAAAGCTTGGAATAGTGGAGAGGAAGTGTTAGGGGGATACTCACTGCAAACTCTAGTGTACTTCTGCTTTCAGGTATATATAAACTTTTATGGAAGATTTGAATGCTCAAATCCTCTTCAAATTCACATCTCTTTCTGGTGAATTTTTGAACAGAGGCCAGTGGTATTCCTAAGTGAGCAATGTGTATTTATCCAAACCCAAATAGTCTTACTAGTCTCTGGACTTCCTATTTAGTCACACAGAAATAAACGACAATTTATTTCTTACAGCTAAAGGGAAATTCCTATCTACTCCTGCCAATGCAGCTGAGGATGAGAAACATTTCACAGACTAAGTTGAGCCTTGAATTATTTTATTGTGTGAGTCACTCTTTAGTGGTGTATGGGTGAAGAAAAAAAAAACCTTAAGTATTACAAGGCTTTCTGTACAAATATATTATAATAATATTGTAGTAAATTGGCTTTCGAAGATTACCAGCTCAAGTTCCACTGTACTAGATTAAGATAGCTTGCAGGCAAATGTATTATCCCTATGTGGTACTTTGAATATTGAATAATAAAGGACAAATTTTGTCTGACTCGACTCTAATTTAGAACTGAAAATAAGTCATCAGTTCTATGTATTATATTTTATAAATCATATCTGACCCATTCTCATTCCTTACTGCATAATCCTTGTTGTTAATAATAGATATGGTGACTGTGATTTGAGGAATGACCTTGTTTAATCCCTGATTGTTCGGTGCGAGTATCCAGGAATCATCTGATCTTAGTCCCAGTTCAACAGGTATGTTATAAAGGGAGTTAATGGAAAGAAATCTATTTTTCCAACCACTTCTTTTACCCTAGTACTGGTCATTTATTGCCTTTCTAAAATTATACATTGTTCAATGTTTAAATTAAACCTTGGAAAATTCCAACGACTTCCATTGGCATAACAATTTAATATTGGGTAGAAAAGCAGGCTTAGTTGACATTCCATAGGAGGGTTGGGAAATAAAAATTATCGAAAATATTTTATGCATCCATTTACTGGATAGAGATAGAAATCCAGAGGTAAGTGGGGGATAGAAAGGAAAAGAGCAAGAGAGAGATATCTGCAACACTGCTTCACCACCCATGAAACTTTCTCTCTGCAGGTGGGGACTGGAGGTTTAACCTCAGGTCCTTATACAATCCAGGTAATACATCTTAAATTTCCTCTGAGTATTGGGAAAACATATCATAGTATATCCTCCTTTTAGAAATATTTTTAGGACTGGCAAGATAGCTCACCAAGCATATGCCTGCTTTATGTGTGTGTGACTTAGTTTCTAGAATGACCCCCACTGCATTGGGGAAAGTTTCAGGACTTCATTGTCTTTCCTCTTATACCTCTTTTTATTAGAAAAAAAAAGTATAGGGGCAGGGCAGAAGCGAAGCGGGTTCAGTGCACATAGCGCAAAGTGCAAGGACAGGCATAGAGACTTGGGTTCGAGCTCCCAGCTCCCCACCTGCAGGTGGGTCACTTCACAAGCAGGTCTTCAGGTATCTAACTTTCTCTCCCTCTCTTGGTCTTCCCCTCCTCTCTCTCGATTTCTCTCTGTCCTATCCAACAATAACAACAACAATAATAATAACAACAACTATGAATCAGCAACAAGAGCAATAAAAGGGAAAAAAATAGCCTCCAGGATCAGTGAATTCTTAGTGCAGTCACTGAGCCCCAGCAATAACCCTGGAGGCAAAAAAAAAAAAAAAGAAAGAAAAGTCTTGAAAGACGTGTCCACTATCTGGTGAAGTAGCTCTTTGACCCTAAAAGTTATATTTTGGCAAGAAACTTTAAAAGGTGACTTTCTGGGGTTTTGTTAGTCAGAGCTTTATTTTTAAAAACAAAGCTCAATTATTTTAAAGAATGTACCTCAATTTGGATTTCCTTGACATTATATTGTTATGGGGATATGCTTATTATTATTATTATTATTATTATTATTTATTTGGGGGCATGAAGTCCAAAAGGTGAAGTATGTTGCTCATTCCTTTCTCCCAAAATGACAAAACACTTAGAGACCTTGGTGCTGATGTTATTAACCTTTATCACTAAGTTAAAGCCTTGCCTGATGGATCTCATGTTATAAAGTTGTTATTTTTCCTTTTTCACCCTCTATTTTGAAAGTTGAAAAACTATGGTCCACAGGCCAAAGCAAGCTATTGGCCTATTTTATAAGTTAAATACTACTGAAGTGTGGCCATACCCATCCATTTATGTGCTACCTAGTATGTTTATCCTTTTTCTATTAGTATGACAGTAGAGTAGCTACTGTAGAAGTTTCTACCCTGAAAGGCCTAAAATATTATCTTTTTTATTGTTATAGTTATTATTACTATTGTCATAGTTATTGGGTAGGACAGAGAGAAATGGAGATAGGAGGGAAAGACAGAGAGGAGGAGAGAAAGACAGACACCTGCAGACCTGCTTCACCGCCTGTGAAGCGACTCTCCTGCAGGTGGGGAGCCCGGGGACTTGAACCGGATACTTATACCGGTCCTTGCGCTTTGCGCCACGCGTTCGCTTAACCCGCTGTGCTACCGCCCAACTCCCCTAAAATAGTATCTTTACGTTATGGATGTTTTGTTTAAATTTTAAGACTTATTTTCTGGAGAGACAGAGGGGGAGAGGGAGAGGAAGACAGAGAGACAAAGAGACAGAGAGAGAGAGAGACCAACCTGAGTTGCTTTCAGTTCTGGCATCTGAGAATGATGGGGCTTCTACCCGTGGACTTTTTATCTTGTGCCCTAAGACTGAGCTATCTCTCTAATCTAAGTTTAACATATAATCTCTTTGCCATTTTTATTTTTTTTTAAATATTTATTTTATTTATTTATTCCCTTTGTTACCCTTGTTGTTTTTTATTGTTGTAGTTATTATTGTTGTTGTTGTTGTTGGATAGGACAGAGAGAAATGGAGAGAGGAGGGGAAGACAGAGAGGAGGAGAGAAAGACAGACACCTGCAGACCTGCTTCACCGCCTGTGAAGCGACTCCCCTGCAGGTGGGGAGGCGGGCCTCGAACCGGGATTCTTATGCTGGTCCTTGTGCTTTGCGCCACCTGCGCTTAACCCTCTGCTCTACAGCCCGACTCCCTAGCTTTGCCATTTTAAAAGAAAAGTTTCCCAGGTCATATACGTTATTTGGAAACAAGACACAAAGTGTGGCTTATGTTTAAGAAAAAAAGGGAAACAACGGAGGAAACATAAATGATTTATTATTTGGAGGTTTTCATGCAAGACTCATTTTTATTTCTTTCACATTGTTTCATTTATTTCTATTATTAAGCACTAATGGGTGTGGAGCTAGCTAGCATCAATGGTTATGCAAAGAGACTCTGATGCCTGTGGCTCTGAAGTCCTAGGTTCAATCTCCCTTCACTACTATAAGCGACAGCTGGCCACTACTCTGATAAAAGAAAGGAAGAAAGAAAAAAAACTAATGGATATTCAGGGTGTATTTGAGATAAAATTCATCTCTAGTTTTGCTCATTTCCTTGAATTGTCACAACGCTGTTGCTTTTGATAGGTCTCATAATAACAATTCAAACAAAAGCTTCATTATGTTCTTAAGCTTCAAGATATCCCAGTATTGTCTGATTTTTTTGTATGATCACTACTCTAGCACTAAATCAACTTTTTTTTTTTTGAGGGAGTATGTGGGGGTGGGTCATCATCTCCTGGCCTTTACTGTTCAGAGCTGACTTATTCCATTTATTTGACACCAGGATAATCTCTGGGGCTTGGTGCGTGGACAAATCTACCATCCCAGGTGGCCATAGTTTCTGCTTTTCTTTCTATCTTTTTAAATTTTTATTTATAAAAAGAAAACACTGACAGAAACCATAGGATAAGAGGGGTACAACTCCACACAATCCCCACCACCAGAACTCTGTATTCCCTCCACTCCCCTGATAGCTTTCCTATTCTTTATCCCTCTGGGAGTATGGACCCAGGTCATTGTGGGATGCAGAAGCTGGAAGGTCTGGCTTCTTCTGTAATTGCTTCCCCGCTGAACATGGGCATTGGCAGGTGGATCATGACAAGACAGAGGGCAATAGAGATGCAGACAAAGAGAGGCACCTGCAGCTTACTCTACCAGTTGATTCTGTGTTTTGGCTTTTGTGAATAAAGTTCTTAAGAACAGAAAAAAAATGTGTTTTTTAAAATTAATGTTTCTTAATTTCTAGGTAAGTACATAAAATAGCATTAAGTCATTTCTATTTTAAGTGCATTTTTTTTTTGTCATAGAAACTGAACTGACTAATATTCCTAGCAAGACTGTAAGGGAATTCATTCTCCAAAGACACAGCTTTTTCAATCATACTCAAAATTTGGAGTAATATTTTATGGTTTAATTTGAATTTCCCAAGCAACAGATTGTGAAATATTTTTCATATGCCTCTAGGATGTTTGTGCATCTTCTTTAAATAAATATATATTTTGATCTAGTGTTCATTATTTGGGTTTTTGACTCTTGTTACTGAATTGTATGAGCTTTCTATATATTTGAAGAATAACCATTGTCTGATACATTCTATGCAAATACCTTCTCCACTTATTTGGCTTTTTTGGTTTTTATTTTGATTTCTTTATACACAAACATTTTAGTTTGATATAATCTCTGTTGCTTATTTTGCTTGAGTTTCCTTTGCTATTGGAGTCTGGTCGTGAAAGGCATCTCTGTGATTGATATCCTGAATTGTATAACATATATTTTCTTTTTTGACTGTCCAGACAAACTCTATACATGGTTTTAAATAATAACCTAGTTTTATTTTAAATGTGCATTTCTTTCAAGGTTAACCAACACTTCCTTTAAGAAAAATAAAACATTCTTTTTCTAAAGTTTGGCATTGACTCCCTTTCCATAAATGCTTCTAAGAGTGTAGGTTTGTCTCTGTGCCAGTTTATACTCTAGTAATAAATAATTTTGAGTATTATTGTGTTATAGTAAGGTTTGGCAGAAGGGATACCTCAGTTTTTAATATCTCATCTTGTTTATCTATTTTGGATAGAGATACGAAACTTCAGAGAGGGAGGGAGACACCTGCAGCACTCAGGAAGCGTCTGCCCCTGAAGGTGGGGCCTGGGACTTGATCCAGGTCTCTCTGCTTTCCAATGCATGTGTCTGTCAGATGCAGCAGCACCTGCTCCTGACACTCCCGGTTTTCACATGACCTCACACATATGCATTTTCTGCTAAACTTTTCTCTTTTTTAAAATTTATTTAAGAAAGGAGACATTAACAAAACCGTAGGGTAGGAGGCTTACAACTCCACACAATTCCCACCACCCAATCTCCATATCACATCCCCTCCTGTAATAGCTTCCCTATTCTTTAACCCTCTGGTAGTATGGACCCAGCGTCATTGTGGGATGCAGAAAGTGGAAGGTCTGGATTCTGTAATTGCTTCCCCGCTGAACATGGGCACCGACCAGTCAATCCATACTCCCAGTCTGCCTCTCTCTTTCCCTAGTAGGGTGGGTCTCTGGGGAAGTGGCGCTCCAGGACACACTGGTGGGGTTGTCAATCCAGGGAAGTCTGGTTGGCATCATGCTGGCATCCAGAACCTGGTGGCTGAAAAGAGAGTTAGTATACAAAGCCAAACAAATTGTTGAACAATCATGGACCTAAAGGCTGGACTAGTGCAGATGAAGTGTTGGGGGGGTACTCACTGCAGACTCTTGTGTACTTCTGCTTTCAGGTATATATTTTGCCCTGGTTTATGGACACATGTGAACATATGCTCTATCTCAGGGGACCTGGACTATATCTAGGTTTGGGGACTTTATTGGGGAGTGGAACACCTGGAATAGAATTAGAGAATACTATGAAAGGAAAGGTCTCACCTGAGTGATGAAGCTGAAGGGTTGTCATTCCACACCTGAAGTCTCTGGTCACAGTCTGAAGTGAAGCATGCTGGGGTGGCACTCGTTGCATTGATTAGGTTGTGATCAGTGGATGCAATATTATTTGATATGAATTGAGAGAAGCATGCAGGAAAGTGCGCCCCACCCTAAGGTTCCAGGACTGGGGGAAGTTTAGGCTCTATAGTAGAAATGTGAGGTTCCTGCTGTCTTAGGGTTCAAGAAGACAATGGATAGTTATTGTTATCATCACATTATTTGGTAATTGGATTAACTTTGAAAAGTCCCTTTGTTAGGGTTTACTGTATAATACTCAGCATCTTGTATATAGCTGTACCACCAGTTGCTTCTGTTCTCCCTGGTCTGGAATTTTGAGAGAGTCAGAATATCAAAGACTCAGTCTATGTATTAAGAAGACTCAGTCTGTGTTTTAAAAAGTTCGAGATATACGATCAATTTTTCCCCCTCTCATATTAATTAAAAGCTAAAATTTTCTATAATGCCATAACAAGATGGCAGAAAATAAAGCATAAAGATATTGAGAAATTTCTGGGGGGAAAATTGCCTATGGAAGAACAGCTATACTAATTGTAACAAGCTCTCCTCAGAATGTACATAGTAGGTAGAAAATGACTTGAAACTTTCATCTTGAAATTAAAAAAAACACTATTTTGAAACTCGCTATATAGTAAATATCATTCAAAAATGAAGACTTTCTCAAAAACTGAAAGGGTTTGTAGCCAGTAGGCCTTCCATGTAAGAAATACTTTATATCCTCTAGAGAGAAACAAAACAAAATTAAAATTAAAACTTATACATAAAATATACTTACGTACTAACAGAGGCAATAAAACTAAATCAAAGTCAAGTAAAATCAAAATAAGAGAAAAAGGAAAAAAATAAGTAGCAACTACAAAGAGTATCAGTGACCTACAGGCATATATTTATTAAAATTAATCAAAACATGAATTCCAGTGTGCTCAAAATACACTATTTAAAGCAAAATGAAACATACAGTGCTGGTGCATATTCTTATTTATTTATTTATTTATAATTTTTTTATTTAAGAAAGGATTAATTAACAAAACCATAGCGTAGGAGGGGTGCAATTCCACAGAATTCCAAACCACCCAATCTCCATTTCCCACCCCCTCCCATGATAGCTTTCCCATTCTCTATCCCTCTGGGAGCATGGACCCAGGGTCGTTGTGGGTTGCAGAAGGTAGAAGGTCTGGCTTCCGTAATTGCTTCACCGCTGAACATGGGCGTTGACTGGTCAGTCCATACTCCCAGTCTGCCTCTCTCTTACCCTAGTAGGGTGGGTCTCTGGGGAAGCGGAGCTCCAGGACACATTGGTGGGGTCTTCAGTCTAGGGAAGCCTGGCCGGCATCCTGATGACATCTGGAACCTGGTGACTAAAAAGAGAGTTAACATACGAAGCCAAACAAATTGTTGAGCAATCATGGACCCAAAGCTTGGGATAGTGGAGAGGAAGTGTTAGGGGGATACTCACTGCAAACTCTAGTGTACTTCTGCTTTCAGGTATATATTTTGCAGTAGTTTACGGATACGTGTGAACATAAGCTCTCTCTCACAGAAACTGGTGTATGTCTAGGTTATGGGACTTTGTTAGAAAGTGAACCACCTGAGATGAAATTAGAGTACACTATGAAAGGAAAGGTCTCACCCGAGTAATGAAGCTGAGGAGTTGTCATTCCACACGTGAAGTCTCTGGACACAGTCTGAAGTGAAGCATGTTGAGGTGGCAATCGTTGCGTTGGTTAGGTTGTGATCGGCGGTTGCAATATTATTTGGTATGGATTGGGAGATGCATACGGGAAAGTGGGCCCTATCCAATGGTTCCAGGACTGGGGGAAGTGGGGGCTCTATAGTGGAGATGTGAGGTTCCTGCTGTCTTAGGGTTCAAAAAGACAATGGATAGTTATTGTTATCATCACATTATTTGGTAATTGGGTTAACTTTGAAAAGTCCTTTTGTTAGGGTTTGCTGTACAGTACCCAGTATCTTGTATATAGCTGTGCTATTGGATGCTTCTGATCTACTTGGTCTAGGCTTCTGAGTCTGCATATCAAATACACAGCCTATATATTAAAAAGATTCAGTTTGTGTTTTGAAAACTTTGAGACATACATTTAAATTTCCCCCTCTCATATTAATTAACTAGTGATTTATATGTCTACATTTTGCTAGGAGTGTACATAAACACCCTTCCCACCACAAAAAGACTGTGACCCATCCCTCCCACCCACTCCCACCCCCCACTACCCAGGAAGCTGCATGTCTACCCCTCACCACAGGGTTTATACTTTGGTGCCCTACTTACAATTTGGTCAGGTCCTGCTTTTAGTTTCCCTTTCAGATCTTCTTACTCAACTTCTGTTGATGAGTGGGATCCATCCCATACTCATCTTTATCTTTCTGACTTAGCTCACTTAACATAATTCCTTCTAGCTCTGACCAAGATGGGTCAGAGAAGGTGGGTTCATTGTTCTTGATAGCTGCATAGTATTACATTGTGTATATATACCACAGCTTTCTCAGCCACTCATCTGTTGTTGGGCACCTGGGTTGCTTCCAGGTTTTAGCTATTATGAATTGTGCTGCTATGAACAAAGGAGTAAACACCACTTTTTGGTTGGGTGTTATGGAGTCCTTGGGGTATAACTCCAGGAGAGGAATTACTGGATCATATGGAAGGTCCATGTCTAGTCTTCTGAGAGTTTTCCAGACTGCTCTCCACAGAGGCTGTACCAATTTACATTCCCACCAACAATGTAAAAGGGTTCCTCTGTCCCCACAACCTCTACAACATTTGTTGTTGCTGTCCTTTTTGATGTATGCCATTCTTACAGGAGTGAGGTGGTATCTTAGTGTTGTCTTAATTTGCATTACTCTGACAATCAGTGACCTAGAGCAGTTTTTCATATGTTTCTTAGCCTTTTGGATGTCCTCTGTAGTGAATGTTTTGTTCATATCCTCTGCCCATTTTTGGATGGGGTCATTTGCTTTTTTGGTGCTAAGTTTGCTGAGCTCTTTATATATTTTGGTGATTAGTTTCTTGTCTGATGTCTGGCATGTGAAGATCTTCTCCCATTCTGTGAGAGGTCTCTCTGTTTGTTTAATAGTTTCTTTGGATGTTCAGAAGCTTTTCAATTTGATGTAGTCCTTGCAATTGGGTTTGATTCATCAAAGATGTCCTTGAGGTGTAGGTGGGAAAGTGTTTTACCAATGTTTTTCTCTAAGTATTTGATTGTTTCTGGTCTGACATCTAGGTCTTTGATCCATTTGGAGTTGATTTTTGTTTGTGGTGAGATAAAGTGGTTCAATTTCATTCTTCTGCATGTTACAACCCAGTTTTCCCAGCACCATTTATTGAAGAGAGCCTCCTTTTTCCATTTAATGCTTTGGGTCCTCTTAACAAAGATTAGATGTCCATAGATGTGGGGATTTACTTCTGAGTTTTTCAATTCTGTTCCAGTGGTCTGTGTGCCTATTTTTGTTCCAGTACCATGCTGTTTTGATGATGATGGCTTTATAATATAGTTTAAGGTCTGGGAGTGTGATGCCTCCATTTCTGTTTATTTTCCTTAAGATGATTTTGGCAATTCTAGGTGTTTTTTGGTTCCAGATAAATGATTGTAGTGTTTGTTCTATTCTCTTAAAGAAGCTTGGTTAAACTTTGATGGGTATTGCATTAAATTTGTATATGGCTCTTGGGAGAATATTCATTTTGATGATATTTATTCTTCCAATCCATGACCATGGGATATCTTTCCATTTCTTGGTATCAGTAGATATTTCCTTGAGTAGTGACTCACAGTTTTCAGCATACAAGTCTTTCACTTCTTTGGTCAACTTTATTCCTAAGGTATTTGATTGATTTTGTTGAAACAGTAAATGGGAGTGATTTCTGGATGTCTTCTTCTTTAGATTTAGTGTTTGCATAAAGAAATGCCACTGATTTTTGTACATTGATATTGTAGCCTGATACCTTGCTATATTGCCTAATAACTTCCAGTAATTTTCTGCTGTATTCTTTAGGTTATTCTATGTATACTATCATATCGCCTGCAAATAGTGAGAGCTTGACTTCTTCCATTCCAATCTGTATTCCTTTGATTTCTTTCTCTTGTCTGATTGCTATGGCAAGAACTTCCAACACTATGTTGAAGAGTAACGGTGACAGTGGACAGCCCTGTCTAGTCCCCAGTCTGAGGGGGAATGCTTTCAGCTTCTGTCCATTGAGTATGATGTTGGCTGTAGTTTTGCTATATATAGACTCCACTATCTTGAGGAATTTCCCATCTATTCACATTTTTTGTAAAGTTTTGAGCATGAATGGGTGTTGGATTTTGTCAAAGGCTTTCTCTGCATCTATTGAGATAATCATGTGGTTTTTGGCTTTGCTTTTATTGATGTGGTGAATGACATTGATTGACTTACGGATGTTGAACCAGCCCTGCATTCCTGGGATGAATCCCACTTGGTCGTGATGAACAATCTTTTTGATATGTTGCTGTATCCGGTTGGCCAAGATCTTGTTTAATATTTTGGCATCTATGTTCATCAGAGATACTGGTTTGTAGTTTTCCTTTTTTGTTCTGTCCCTATCAGCTTTTGGTATCAGGGTGATGTTAGCTTCATAGAAGGTGGAAGGGAATATTCCTGTTTCTTCAATCTTATGGAAAAGCTTAAGAAGTATGGGTACTAACTGTTTCCTGAAAGTTTTGTAGAATTCATTTGTGAAGCCATCTGGTCCAGGACTTTTGTTGTTGGGGAGATTCTTAATAACAGTTTCAATTTCTTTGTGCATTTAGATTTTGTAGTTCTTCTTGGTTCAGTTTTGGAAGGGCATATGCTTCTAGGAATTGTTCCATTTCTCCCAGATTCTCTAGCTTGGTGGCGTATAGTTCTTTATAGAAGTTTTGCAGGATTCTTTGGATTTCTGTGGTGTCAGTTGTGATATCTCCTCCATCGTTTACAATTCTATTAATTTGCGTCTTCTCTCTTTTTTGTTTGGTGAGTCTGGATAGGGGTTTGTCAATTTTGTTTAATCTTTCAGAGAACCAACATTTGGCTTA
Source organism: Erinaceus europaeus (assembly GCF_950295315.1). Taxonomy (NCBI): domain Eukaryota; kingdom Metazoa; phylum Chordata; class Mammalia; order Eulipotyphla; family Erinaceidae; genus Erinaceus; species Erinaceus europaeus. Next base: position 147,445,450 of record NC_080165.1, on the reverse strand, counting down.
ATTGATCTTTTGTATGGTTCTTTTATTTTCGATGTTATTTCTGCTCTAATTTTAGTGATTTCTGTCCTTCTGGTTGATTTAGGGTTCCTTTTTTCCTCTTCCTCTAAGTCCTTGAGGTGTGCAGTAAGGTCATTCATTTGAGCTTCTTCTTAGTGTTTAATATGTGATTGTATGGCTATAAGTTTCCCTCTCAGTACTGCTTTAGCTGTGTCCCAAATATTTGTCCAAGAGGTCTAGTCTGTCAATCTCTTCATTCAATTCTCTTGTATCTTTGTTGGATCTCTGCTTTGTTGATCTAAGTGTGAGAGTGGGGTATTGAGGTTCCCACTATTATTGTATTACTATTGATGTATTTTTGAAATTCTTTCAGTAGGTGCTTGACATATTTGAATGGTCCCTTATTGGGTGCATAGATGTCAATAATTGTTAAATCTTCTTGGCTGATTGATCCTCTAATCATTATGTAATGTCCTTGCCTATCTTTTATTACTTTATTTAATTTAAAATCTATCATGTCTGAAATGATATTGGCTGTTCCTGCCCTTTTTTGTGGTCCGTTAGCCTGTATGATAGTTTTCCATCCTTTCACTTTAAGTCTGTGTTTATCTTGTTGTGACAGATGGGATTCTTGCAAGCAGCATATGGTTGGGTTATGTTTTCTGATCCATCCCCCCACCCTGTGCCTTTTGTTGGGTGAGTTTAAGCCATTGACATTTATTGATATTATGGATTTAATGTATTGTAGTGCCATTGGTCAAAAAAATTTTTGTTTGTTTGCTCTGATATATTGCCAGTATTATAGTGATGTTCTTGTTTATAAGAGGTCTTTTAGAACCTCTTTCAGGGCCGGTTTGGTGATGGTTGCCTCCTTTAACTGTTTTTTGTCTAAGAAGGTTTTGATCCCTCCATCTAGTTTGAATGAAAGTCTAGCAGGATATATTATCCTTGGTTGAAACCCTTTTTCATTCAGGGCTCGACAGATATCTTGCCACTCCCTTCTGGCTTTTAGAGTTTGAGTGGAGAAGTCTGCAGATAATCTAATGGTTTTTCCCTTGTATGTGACTTTTTGCTTCTCTCTTGCAGCCTTTAGGATCCTTTCTTTATCCTTACTTCTTCTCATTGTGACTATGATGTGTCTTGGTGTCTTCAGGTCTGGGTTTATTCTGTTTTTTACTCTCTGGGCCTCTTGTAACTTGATGTCCTTTCTGTTATTCAGGTCTGGAATTTTTCTTCTATTATTTTCTCTAGAATGTTTGCTTCCCCTTCCTCTCTTTCTTCCTCTGGCAGGCCAATTATATGAATGTTACTTCTTTTGAGATCATCCCATATGTCTCTGTTGTTGTTTTCAGTGTCTCTCCATCTGTTTTTAAGCTCTTTCACCTCTTTCTTAGTTTTCTCTAACTCATCCTCTGTCTGACTAATTCTGTTTTCTGCTTCTGTTAGTCTGCTTTCCCTTGCCTCAGCTTCTTTCTTCATTACAGCTATTTCAGCTTTCAGTTCTCTAATTGCCTCAAGATAATAAGTATTTTCCTTGGGGGTCTCAACTGTTGTGTCCCTAATACTGCCATTCCTTTCCTCCAATGTTGTTTTCATTTCTGTGATTAATAAGTTTATTATTGCTTGCATACTTTTCTTATCTATGGTTACTTCTGGCTGATTTGTAGTTTCTTCTGGGCTCTTGTCTTCATTCATTTGAGTAGCAGTTTTATTTGTTTTTGATCTACCCATTTTTTGATTTATATGTTTCTTTTTTTTATGCTCTGTTGTTCCTCAGTTGTTATGTCTTGAGTACAAGCAACACTGTACTAAATACCTTTATGACAGTTGCACTCACCAACCTCAGGAATTACAGTAGCAACTGAAGCAAGTATTGAAGCAGTTTAATCACTACCAGTTAGCCAAACAATTTCTCCAGTCCGTGAAAGAATAGTAACCAAATCCCAGTGAATAAAAAAGAGAAAAGAAAGAAGGGATAGCAAGAATAGACAGTTATGCAAATCTCCTATCCACTGTATATTCTAGGGGTAACTATAGGGGAAAGGGAACTAGAGCAGAGATACACACATAGAGAGTCCACTCTGAGTCAGATTTATTCCCCCAAATAATTCACAAATTCAGAAAGGCAAAGAAGAAGGAAGTGAGAAGTGTATGACAAGATAAAAAAAAAAAGAAAGAAAAAGAAAGAAGAGACAAGAGAGAGAAAAGGGAAAAGATAAGAAAAAGAGCTGTAATTAAAGAGCAGTGAAAGGAAAGGTTTTTTTATTACTTTATTTTTAATTTAATTTTTTTGATTAGCTAGGATAGGGAGGGAGGGTAGAGGAGGTAGGATAAAGGAGACAAGTTCCTCCCACAATAGATAGGATGCCCACTACCCCTGCACTGAAATATATGCTAAGAGTTAATTCTGATCAATCTAAAGGGTGGGAAAATATATGCCTTTATATAATATTAATAGTAAAATAGAGCAGGGTAAAAAAAATAAAATAAAAACCCTGTCCCAGATTACCTCAATCCTCGTGATCAGAGGCAGCTGGTTGTTAGAATGAGAAAGAAAAAAAAACCTCAGGACTAGACAAGGATAGCTGAAATAGACAGTTATGCAAATCTCCTATCCTCTGTATATTCTAGGGTTGGCTAAAGGGGGAAGGGAAGTTGAGCAGAGACACTCGCAATGAGAGTCCACACTGAGTCAGAATTCTTCCCCAAAATAATTCCCAAATGTGTATCAGTGAATTCAAAAAAGCACACTGTTTGGTGGTGTGGGGGCTGGGGTCTCTGGCTTTGGAAGCCGTAGGATTAAGGAAGAAAGGATGACAAGAATGAGAAAAAGAGAAAAAAAAAGAGAGAGAGAGAAAAAAGAAAAAGATAACTAAAAGAACAGTCATAAAAGAGCAGTGAAAGGAAAGGTTTTTTTAAAATTTATTTATTCTTAATTATTTAATTAACTATGAGGGTTGAGGTGGGGGGGTTTGGCTACTTAGAAAGAAAAAAAGCCAGAGGTTTCAGAAGGGTATAGACTTAGAATGAATGATACTCCCTGTTGGGACAGGAATTTGGTAAATACAGAAGCTCAGCAGGGAAGCCTGCTAGGAGGTGGTCCCCAGGGACCGGTTGGGGGAGGCAACCGGAGGAGATGTGCTTAAAAATTAAAAGGAAAAAAAAATGTTTTCCCCTTTTTTCCTACTCTAATTCTTAACCCAAATTAAGTTATAGTCACCTCCTTGGTGTTACCGCTAGGACCCCTTATTGACTGGCCTACTAAAGGCAGAAAATCCTCCCGTTTCCAGAAGATGTGGTCAGAGCTCAAGTCACTAGCCGCTTCTCAGTACGCCATCTTCCGGGAACCTCCTTGCTGGTGCATATTCTAAGAAGACTCAATGCTACTGTTGGCTCATTCTACTATCATAAAATATTAACAATTGGATGACTTATAAGAACAAATGTATTTCTCACAAATCTGGAGATAGGAATACCAAAATTAGAGTTCTAGCAAGCCTGAGTATAGGCAGAGTTCTAGTTTGGAGCATATATTCCTGATTTCTTGTTGTTCCATCATAGAATAGAGAGCAGGGATTGAAAACAAACTCTTTTCATGACAATCACAAGTAAACCCCAAAAGATTCCACTCTCATGAAGCCAGCTACCTCTAATTAATTCCAAGAAGTCACACCACCTAAAACTATCCCACTAGGGAATAGATTTTCAACAGAATAATTGAGTTGGAACAACAGTACTGGAAAATCAACATTCACCCAACAAAAAATAGGGGGTAAGACATAGACTTTGGGTTCATAAGTGTTGTCTACAAGAGACCTCAGATGGACTGAAAATTAAGATCTGAAAAATGTCTGATAGGTTAATACTGATCTGAACAGATCTAGGTAACTTAACTTCATACAAGGAAGACTTCAGCATAAGGAGATATTGTGACTTTATAAGGTGCAGGATCACATCTGGTAAAATGACAGAGCAACGTATCAAATCATTTAACACCTATTTATAAAATAGCCCTCCTAGCCAAAGCAAAATGCTATCTTTTCTTTCTTTTAAAGTTTTTAGTTATATTTATAAGCTATCATTTTAAATATGATAGAAGCAGGAAGGTATTTGGGGAGAGAAAGGGAGAGAGAAAGAGACACCTGGAATAGAGAATTTGTAGCAGCAAGTTCCTGCTTCAGCTATTTAGAATTTGCCTAGGCATAACCATGCCCCTAACACTCAAAGCCAAGGTTGTGTAATAAGTATTAAGAAAGGCTGGGGTGAGGCAGTAGTGTGCCTGATTGAGTGCACACATTACAGTGCTCAAGGACACGGGTTCAAGCCCCCGGTCCCCACCTGCAGGGTGAAATCTTCACGAGTGATGAAGCGGTGTTGCAGGTGTCTCTCTGTCTCCCCCTCCTCTCTCAATTTTTCTCTGTCTCTATCCATAAATACAATAGAAAGATTTCAAAAACATAAAAAACAAAGGCTACTGCAAGAGAATGTTAGGATTAATTTTACTGCAAAGGAATTTTTCAACTAAACTTTCCAAAAAGTAACTCTGCCTCCTGATGAACTTTTCCTTTTTGACCTTTTTTAAGGCAAAAGCACACCTGCTCGCATGAGAGAAATAGGTCTCATTTCAGAGTTCAGTCAGACAGAGTGTACAGGTTTAAGAAACATGAAAAGCAGCAAGTTCATGCTTCTGGTAAGTCTTAGAACTTCAAACGTAAGTGAGAATCTCCCCAAGTTTGCACCTTGAAAACAAGCGGCTTTGCCTATCCTTCTCAGTGCTTTCCATGCCTATACGTAGCTGCATTCTGTGACTTAAGCCAAAGTGAAATAAGTGACTGTGAAATAAATGTTGGAAAGAACCTCAAAGAGAATGTGCTGATTATCTTCGTTAACACTTAACATAATTAATATTAACAAAACAGTTCACATGACCAGTAGTAAATGTGATAGAAACAGAAAAGCAAGGAGAGATAGAGGAGGGGGAGAGACAGAGAGACATGGGCAGCCTGCTTCACTGCTTGTGAACCCTCCCCACTGAGGGTGGGGACCAGGGCTTGCTTTGCACATGGTAACTTGGATACTTGACCTGCTGTGCCATTGCACTGGCATAAAATGCTTTTTTTTCAGGCTCACAAAGAACAGTCATTGGAATAGAACACACATTGGCTCAGAACAAAAAGAAAAACCTTTAAAATTATGAGAGTAAAACTCTGTAAGATATTTATGCAGACGAATTAATTTGAAAGTAAAACATAAGAAGACAACTAAAAATGTCCAAAGTTTGGTGGTCAAGCAGCAATTGAAGAATAGTTTAGGGGGTCGGGTGGTGACGCAGTGGGTTAGGTGCACGTGGCACAAAACGCAAGGACCTGCGTAAGGATCCCGGTTCGAGCCCTGGGCTCCCCACCTACAGGCTAGTCGCTTCACAGGCGGTGAAGCAGGTCTGCAGGTGTCTGTCTTTCTCTCCCCCTCTCTGTCTTCCCCTCCTCTCTCCATTTCTCTCTGGCCTATCCAACAACGAACGACATCAGTAATAACAATAATAACCATAACAAGGCTATAAACACAAGGGCAACAAAAGGGGGGAGAAATGGCCTCCAGGAGCAGTGGATTCATGGTGCAGGCACCGAGCCCCAGCAATAACCCTGGAGGCAAAAAAAAAAAAAAAGATTTATATGGTGTTTTTAGATAAAACCTCTTTTCAAGCAAGCATACTTTGAATTTCAAGGAAATATGTCGGTTGTTTCCACTTGAAGAAGTTTTCAGTCTTCTAAAAATAAGAATTTTTTCAAGGAATCATCAATGGCTATGCCTTTTCTGATCAGATAAAAGAGCAATCAAAACAATCCTGTTTCATTATCTGTTCCAGGTTTGAGAGTATCTTTAGGCATGACTGAATTTAAAACCATGCATTTGTGTCGTTGCTAGAGGGGTCATCGTTTCATTAAGTCATGAGGGTATATATTTTAATGTATGGAAACATTGCACTTTTTACTTTTTTGTAGCCATTGAGAAGGAATTAAAGAGCTTCAGTAATTAATTGTCTACTTCAGTTCAATTTAGCTTCTGCACAAAAAGAAAAAAATCATGTTGTTTTTATTGTACTTAATAAAATCTAATTCAGAAAATACAATGATAAAATCTTTACATAATATACACAGAACTCATACTTCCCTCAGGCTCCAAACCCAGTTTGTATGTAGATGATACTATTTTATATCTCTTTTTAGCATAATTTAGTTTTTATTTTCGGAAACTTCAAAATGAGTGCTTTCCTTTTATGGTGAAATACACGAGTGTGGATCAGTATTTCTTTTACAATATAAAGCACAATTGGATGCACAATATTTACAGGATTCTTTAGAGATTATAATTGATCTATGTATAAAGTTGAAGATACAACAATTTTTATCTTCAAATATCAATTTATTTTTATTAAGAACGTATGGCATAGTGGTTTTATTCTGTTTTGCATCTATACACATGTAAACTATATTTTTGTAAACCTTTTAATAATTTTTTTTGCATTTTTTTGCCTCCATGGTATTGGTGCCTGCTCCTGGAGGCCATTTTTCCCGTTTTGTTGCCCCTTTTATTTATCGTTGTTGCTGTTGTTATTGTTATTGCTGTCATTGTTGTTGGATAGGACAGAGAGAAATGGAGAGAGGAGGGGAAGACAGGGAGAGAAAGACAGACACCTGCAGACCTGCTTCACCGCCTGTGAAGTGACTCCCCTGAAGGTGGGGAGCTGGGGTCCTTATGCTGGTCCTTGCACTTTGCGCTATGCGCACTTAACCTGCTGCACTTCTGACCGACCTCCAATAATTTTTTATTACTATTATTTAGACAGAGACAGAGAAAGTGACCACAGAACCAAAAGTTTTTTCATTGCAACAAGAGCTGGGCTTGAAACTGGGCCACGTTCATGGCAAAGGGGCATGTTTTTCAGGTGAGTATATTTTACTAGTTCCAACAGTTGTAATAATTTAGAATAAAATAATAGAATAGTTTGTACAACATATGTAAGGATCATAACACAGTGGATTAAAAGATAAGCAGATGGTGGTTATATATTTACGTAGAACAATAGAAAATATCCTAAAGTAAATTAATTGCTACTGAATAGATTTACAATGATTAACTAAAGTGAAACTTTGAATAGAATATAAGAACACATTGTCCTATATCAGTAACAAACAGCTTGGCTATTAAAATTATAATTAGAAGATGTGATTAAGAGTTCAACCCCTTATACCTTTACAATACCATGCTCTTATTTTGAATGAAATGATTTTTGTTTTATAGATAAGATTGGCATCACACAATTTTTTCAGGGCTCAATATATGTATATATTTAGAAGTTTTAATAGGCTATGATTATGCTAGAAATTTCAACATTCTACAGATTTAGCCATCTAGAAAATTAATGGAACATATATATTTGTTGTTGTTGTTCCCACTAGTGTTATCCCTGGGACTCAGTGCCTGCATTACAAATCCAGTGCTCTCAGTGTTCTTATGCATTTTTTTTTAATCTCCTTCTTCCTTTTTTTCTCTCTCTCTCTCCCTTCCTTCCTTCCTTCCTTCCTTCCTCCTCCCTCCCTCCCTCCCTTCCTTCCTCCCTCCCTCCCTCCCTCCCTCCTTTCTTTCTTTCTTTCTTTCTTTCTTTCTTTCTTTCTTTCTTTCTTTCTTTCTTCTCTTTCTTCTCTCTTTCTCTCTCTTTATACAGGCTGAGAGCAACTGAGAGGGAAAGGAGAGAGAGAAGGTAAGATATCTGAAGCACTACATCACTCTTGAAGCTTTACCCCTGAGTGTAGGGACTGGAGACTTGAACCTGGGTCCTTATACATGGCAATCTGTGGGATCTACTGGATGTACCACAGCCTGGCCTCCTCAATGATATTTGTGATGACCTAGAAGACCGTTCAGTTATGTCCCATCATACGTGGGAAACGAATATTTGATTTTGTTTTTAATGACAGTCCTTTGCTTTGGATAAAGCCATTCTGTTTTCCTACAACCCTTATACCATAATGATGTTTTTATGCTTTTTTCCCCCCTACATTGATTGAAGAACTAGCATCTAAGAGTCAGAGGTTTAAGACCTCTTTCTTTTTGAACTACCTTCACTTTTCCGGTCTCTATTTGTTCATGTGATAAAAGATGTCCCAATTGCTCATAGGGTAGACAGTAGTGCAAAATACAGATTTCTTTATTTCTTATTGCAGAGAGAGATGGAAGGTAACTGAAGCTTCCCTCAGTGCAGTGGGAGCCTGCCTTGAACAGTCCACTGTGACAAAGCAGATTTGCTCTCTAGTGAGCTATCTTGCTGCCCAGACAAGTTTTAGCATTACAAGGAAAATAGTATGCAGTTGTTTTCCTGCTTCATTGCCTGGAGTACCAATTATTATAATCCCTTAAATATACAAATATGCAGTATTTGACCATCAGGAATCAACATTATCTGGATTTATTCTCTTCTGTCTGCCTCCCTTAATGTGTATCCTTAGTGTGTTGTCACCTATGTAATGGCTAGTTCTAAAATAATATCACTGTTAATAACAGAAACTGGTTTCTGTTTTTTTTTTTAATTTTTATTTTTATTTATAAAAAGGAAACACTGACAAAACCATAGGATAAGAGGGGCACAACTCCACACAATATCCACCACCAGAGCTCCATTTCTGTTTTTTAAGTGTAGTTATACATGGTACACAGGAAGTCTAAAAAACTGTCTTGTCTATCCTTTTGACCACACTACCACCATAGGTAGAGATCTGAAGTGGATGTTGGTAGACTACATATGATCCCTACACAGAATCTTTCCTTGATTATAGAACTCATCTTGGAACTTTGGAAGAAGACTTCTCTGCCTGTCATTTTGTGGCCCATATCAGTCAAAGCCCATCTATTTCAAAGAAACCCTGACATGTCTTTATTTTTTAATGTTAAATTGTTCTTGAACAGAAACAATTCATTCATTAGCATAGGTATTATAAAATAACTATAACATCAAAAGTAGTAGAAATTTTATGATGAATAACGAAATATTTAAATAGATGGAATATATATCTGAGATAAAAAATATATATCTGAGGTAAATTATACTGTGATATATTATTTGATCTTAAAATAATTATCACATATTTTAAATGAAAAAGACAAATTTGATCAAGAAAACACAGAACTGATACTGACTCTTCTGAAGTATAATAATACCTATTTTTGTTGTTGTAGTTATTGATGTAGTCATTGTTGGATAGGACAGAGAGAAATGAGAGAGGAGGGGAAGACAGAGAGGGGGAGAGAAAGATAGACACCTACAATCCTGCTTCACCGCCTGTGAAGTGACTCCTCTGCAGGTGGGGAGCCGGGGTTCGAATAGGGTTCCTTAAACTGGACCCTGCACTTTGTGCCATGTGTGCTTAACGCGTTGCGCTACCGTGGACTCCCAATAATACTTCATTCTATACACAGAAGTATCATATCGAAATGATCCTTTAATGTCTTCGCCCATTTGAACATAGCTAGCAGGAATGATAATGTGGCTTAGCGAAGCTCACCTGCTAAATAAACAAATTACACAATGAAAAAAATATCAGAGTGATCATTTCATGTACTACAAATTGTCTAAACACTACAACTAGACAATTTGGCATACCTAAGCCTAGTGCAACATCTCTGTCCTAGTAAATTTCTCTAATATTACATCTGTACAGTATACATATCTTTGACCACAAAAAGGAAAATTGTGAAAAACAGATTCAAAGCTAAACCAAAATTTACATTAAGTTGGAAATGTTCTTAGAAGCAGTGCCTGTCAGTAGAGTGTAAACTTTAATCACTTTTACTATATTTTAGCAAGTTTCTTCCCATCATTTTTGAGAAACAAGAAGAAAGAAATGGTTCTTCTTAATCATATGAAAAATTAGGGAAGCAAAATTATTCTGCTAAATGTCAGCCATACATCAATACTTTATCAGTGAGTGCAAACAGAAGAGCAAATGGGAAGAGAAAGGACACTGCAGAGTATATCTCAAATTTTGATCAAATGTCTTTACTTAGATACCCTTAGTCTATGCCAAAATGCTTATTTTATTATTTTTATTTTTATAAATTTAACTGCTATTTATTTTGGATAAAGACAGTAAGAAATTAAAAGGAAAGAGGGGGAGAAAGGAAGGGGGATTGCAGGAGCACATATCATATACTATAAATGATTTTTTTGAAAATCGTTTTGTTAATCATGAGTTTTTAAAAATTCTAACTTATCAGGCATAAGTGTGATCTATTAATCTGGTCTGATTATTTAAGTTGGGTGTTTTTACCCCTTCTTTAAACTCTATGATTGAGTTTAAAGGTAATTAGAAAGATGCATTCCTAAGACATTATCAAAAACATCTCAAACATAATTTATATTTTATTTCATTTAAGACAATTAGGAACTTAATGTACAAGATTTCCCCAATAACTACATTAATATAAAATAATAAATTGTAATTTTAGTAGGGCCTCTATATGTTTTTATGCAAAAATCATGCAAGGCATGCATTGTTCTTATGGATTAGAATTACAATAACATATTAACAGTTTTAAAATATTGCATAAGTCAAGATTTACATGGCAATCTAAGAAAATATATTGGTAATACTACGCAATTCTACCCAATGACAATATCCTTTTTAAAGCATAATCATTGTATGAAAAACTATTTTGAGAAAAAGGATGAGAAAGAGACAGCTGACCAAAAGCAGACTTTAGAGAGCAGATGGTGTGTTGTGGGGGCATCTTGTACACAGAGAGTAATGTCATTTTTATCTGACATATAAGAAAGTGACACAATTCTTTTTTAGTTTCTTCTGGTATAAAGTTTTCTTAAGGTTCACATTCACATTTGTTGATAAACAAAAGTAAAAGTTTATCTAAGAGATGTAGGGAATCTTGATTAAAATATATACTAACCAAGAAGAATGAACAATGAAGTTGGAGCACAATCACTACCCAAATTCAAGATTATACGGATATCACAATAAAAATGGAAATGGGAAATGAATAGAAAAATAGACCAGTGCAATAGATTATAGTGTTCATAAAATAACCAACACAAATATAGTCAATTAATCTTTAATACAGGATTCACAACAATACTCTTTAAAAAAAAGTCTCTACACGCCTTTGGACAAATAACTTTTGACAGGAAGACCAAATTAATGGGTGTGAGAGAAATAGTATTATGGTTATGCAGAAGAGCTTTCATGCCTGAGGCTCTAAAGTCCCAGGTTCAGTCTCCTACACCCTTATAAACCAGAGCTGAACACTGCAGAGCACCTGGTTTAGCACACATGTTATAATTCAGAAGGACCTAGGTTCAAGTCCCAGGTCCCCACCTTCAGGGGGAAATTTCACAAGTGGTGAAGCAGTGCTACAGGTGTCTATCTCTCACTCTCTCTATCTCTCCTGCCTCTCAATTTCCGGCTGTCTCTATCCAATTAGTTAGTTAAAAATAAATAGTTACATTAAAAGGCCTAGAGTAGTTTTTTTTCTCTCAATTTTTTTTAAGCAGGAACAAAAACATTAAATGAAGAGAATCTTTTCAACAAATGATGTTGGGAATACATTACTCAAACAAAGAGAAATTTTGATCTGTCTCCAGCCTGTACTAAAATATGCTTTAAAAAAAAATCAAAAGCACTGGTTCCTATACTTTAGATTTTTTTAATTGAAGCAGCATTGACATATCATTCTAGGTTTGAAATGTAGAGCTTATGCTTCAACATTTGTATAGACTCTGTTATGATAAGCATCCTTGGCTTTACATCTGTCACACAGTTATGCCTTTCCCCTGTTTCACCCTTCCTACAACCCCCATTTCCACTAGTATTCATCATTTCTATACCCAGGAGTTTGCTTTTGCTCTTTTTGTTAATTTTTACCTTTGCCTTTCATATGAGTGAATTGTCCATTGGATTTACATCAATTTGCACTTTTTCTTTTATCTAATGTACTCACCCTATTTTCTTTAAAGTGTAATTAATATATTTATTTATTTTCTATTAATTGCCAGGGAGTGAATTCAAGGCCTTGTGCATGTGCTCTGTCAACGAGCCTCTTCAGCACATTTCCATAACTGTATGTTTTGGGGAAGGGGCGAGGGCATTGCTTCACCATCCACAGAGTTCTGTTTGTATCTGTCCTCGGTTTTCCACATAGTGCCAGAGATGGAGTGGATTCAGAACTCACCATAAACGACGTGTACTCTATCCTAAATACAAAATTTATGAACAAACATTTTATAGTCATTTTCACATCAAGTTTTCAAAATCTAGAAAAAAAAGCAATAAGTAATTTTTTAACTTTAATCTTCTGGATTTTATAAAGTTTGTGACTGAAAAATTAAATTTATATCTCCAAGTTTTTCCAAGGATATTTAAAATTACTATCAGATACTTTCTTAAATATTTGTCAGATGTTTTTCATATTTAGTATTCTTGTAAGTATCAGCTTTAAATTATTTTTTAATTTATAGTACATGAATCCTATTAATCAAAGTTTAACTATTGAATTATAGATCAAAATAAATATTAAAGTTATCAATTATTTGAAAATCTATTTTAAGTATATAAGTTAAATTGACATTAATAGAATAAAATTCAAAATACAGCACTTCAGTTGCAAAAGTCATCTTTAATTTGTTTAACAGTCATGTGTAGATAATGTTTACCATGTGTAGAAAGCCTAGGCAAAGAATAGCAACTCTAGTCTATAAAGCACAATTTAAAATTGCTTTATACTGAGCTAAAACTCGAGAGTAAAAGTTTGTGAATAAGGACTTGCTTCAACTTCTCTAATTCTCCAGGCAAGTTAAAAAAAAAAAAGGCAATAAAGGGATTAGCCTGTTCCTTCTGTTATGGTCATGGCCCAGTGACTTTGAATCAGTTTGCAAGATCAAATATGACTTGGGGAAAGAATTACCTCTATCTCCACAAGGTTAACTGTAGGAGGGGGGTTTAATACATTTTTGAAGAAAAGATGTCCTCTTAAAACACAGATCCTTCCACTGAAGAAATGTCATTTTTATAAGAAAAGTTCTTCTGAACAATGTAATATTTTCTATATATTTCTCTCAAAAGCTTCTTTTACTGTGAAAATGCAAATAAGGTTTCTATTTGTGCACTGCATGATGTGTTCTCTTACTGAACTTAACTATACTCCAGTCTATCCAAAGAACTGAATTAAAACAATCTCTCTTACTGAACTTAACTATACTCCAGTCTATCCAAAGAACTGAATTAAAACAATCAGTTTCTTGGAATATATCTACAGGTAGAATGTCCTGCTATAGACACTGTCTAAAATGATATTATACTTACAGATTCTCCTGTCAGTATATGTCTTCAGGATAAACTTTTTTATGTTTCTTTCTAGAGAGCTCAACACAATGTGATTTTACATGATAACCAATACATTATATAGGAGAAATTTACTCTTTTAAAATGACCACTGGGAGTGGTGGTAATTAAAAAAAGAAAGAGAAAGAAAGAAAGGAAGGAAGGAAGGAAGGAAAGAAAGAAAGAAAGAAAGAAAGAAAGAAAGAAAGAAAGAAAGAAAGAAAGGAAAACAGAATGTTTTCAGAATGTTAGAATTACAGAATTACTAGAAATGCAGTGTCATAGTTTGGTGAATATGAATGCAATTTTTTTTTCTTTTTTTTTTAAGAAAGGATTAATTAACAAAACCATAGGGTAGGAGGGGTACAATTCCATACAATTCCCACCACCCAATCTCCATTTCCCACCCCCTCCCCTGATAGCTTTCCCATTCTCTATCCTCGAAGTTTTTCAAAATACAAACTGAATCTTTTCAATATATAGGCTGTGTAATTGATATGCAGACTCTCTTAAAAGCCTAGACCAAGTAGATTAGAAGCATCCAATAGCAAAGCTATATACAAGATACTGGGTACTGTACAGCAAACCCTAACAAAAGGACTTTTCAAAGTTAACCCAATTACCAAACAATGTGATGATAACATTAACTATCGATTGTCTTTTTTAACCCTAAGACAGCAGGAACCTCACATCTCCACTATAGAGCCTCTACTTCCCTCAAATATTTTTTTTAAACAATTCAAATATTTCTGGTTTTATAGTTTTGAGAAATTTAGTTAACTGCTCCTATCCCTGTAAATGTAAATTACATTAATCTTCAACACTAAGTTAATTTAAGGGTTAAGGGTTAAATATGAAACTCTCCTGGAGCTCATGAAATTGAGTAAAAAAATGTGTGTGTGTGTGTGTGTGTGTGTGCGTGTGTGTGTGTGATTTTAATGATTACCACAGTTACTGCACTTGCTTTATTAATTATTATTTATTATGATTATTATTTATTTTGATTATTTATTATTTATTTATTTGATTATGTCTCTCCCTCATAGTAGTGACACTGAGACAATGAGCTGAGTTTTCTGTAATATAAGGGTACATAAAGAGGAAGATTATTATCCTAGCAAGAAGTGCTAGTAAAAACTCAATCATAATGATACCCAATCTGAAATTCACACCATCCAAAGGATTATAAGAAATAAATCTCTGTTGTTTGTAAGCTATACTATCTTAAATAATCTGTTAAATCAGCCCCACGAATTAAGATAATGATTCTTTAGAAGGAAAAAAAAAATCAGTGTAATCATTTTGAATCTACTAGTTTATTTGCTTGATGTGCTGAGGAAATTTTCCCATCTTTCGATATTCTTTCCAAACTAGACAGATAATTCAAACATCATTAGGCAGGGTAGCAAATAAAAAATACTTAATATTAATAATACATGCACAGAGGAAGTACAGCTAAATGTAGTTTCCCCCCAATTCTTGTCCCTGGGAATCCCTTTATTAGAATCATCAAACAAGTAGATGAAAAAAACTTTGGGATTAGTTTGACCCCAATAAAAAACTTGTTCCCGCCTTAACTCAGTGCTAGTCTCCATAAGACTATCACCAATTTGGATTTAACAAGTGCCATTCAGGAATTTAACAATTGGAAGAAAGTATAAACTTGTAAAACAAAGATTAAAAAATGAGGACAAAAAAACAAGAAACTGACTCCCTTAATGATGGCCATTTTGATCAATACCAGGCCATTTAATCACTTGGGATCCTAATTTGGGAATGCTTGGGTTCCCTACATTGATACTATGGGCATAGTTCTCTACTGAATACCTCTTATTTCCAACACTGGTCACTTCCATCAAGAATGTCACTGTAAATCATTTCCTGGACCTAAACAGCTCAATAACTAGTGTAGATACTGAAGCAGTATTCATGGATTTATATATATTGATTTTTTTATACTTGTGCTTTAATAGATTTATTGACAATTTCTAATACAGCTATGGTAGAAAATTTAGTTTTTCTATGCACATTATGCATGTTAAGCTGTATTTGTAATTTTTGTAAGCATCCTTGTGTTGAATTTCCTAAATTCTTTCTCTGATAATCCCTCTAGTTCTGGATATTTATGAATTTGTACAACAGTCTCAATCTATGAAAATTTTTATTTAAATGATTGATAATAATTTCTATAGGTTTGTAAATTTAGTTTTGCCTATCAGGTAGTGCTGTGGTTATAGTGGTTTTTGTTTGCTTGTTTGTTTTTTATTCTTTGCAAATAGTTGTGGGGAAAGAGGAGGGTTCTTGAAGCAGTGACGCTCCATTATGGCGGCTGGTGTCACCGTAACTGTGCCTTGCTCCAAAAGGAGACTGGAAACCTGTACACAACCCTCTCAAAATTCTCTGGTATAAGCACAGACTCCTCTGAATGCTTAACTGGGCAAAGTCATTTTTCTAGCCTATAGGCTTTCACCAAAGCATTACTTCACTTGGGATGAGGGAGTGAACTGAACAAGAGTGTCCTTATTTGGCCTAGTCATCTGCATTGGCTAACTTCTCTCTATGTTAAAAGGCAAATATTTCTGTCCAGTTTACCATTTGGGTTCTCCTGAGCCAGATCTAAATGACTTAATTCTCCTTCATTCCAGAGCTCATATTGTGGTTTGTCAAGATAACAGTTTTGTTTGATGAGCATATCACTTTTCCAGAAGAACATCATTTCCCTTTCTATGGTGTTCACTGGCCATGTGTTTCTCTTCTCCTTTGGTCTGTTTTGTTTTTCCAGACATCTCAGCTATGTTTTGATGAATCTTGTAGTATTTTATTGTGGTATTGGTTGTGCTAAGGGAATTTAATTGGCTCCACATCTGAAGCCCATCTTAGTTTTGCTAAGAAGGGAAAAGATGCACAGAATTTTGATTAGTCTTTTGTACTAGGAACAACATAGTTGTGGTAAGTGCCCAAAGCTGAAGGACATCATTGGGATCTACTGAGTTAAACGGCTATTGCTGCTGCTTAATTTTGCATGAGCATACTCATGCATAGATATGGACATATAAGTGTAAGTTTTCAATTCAAATATATAGTGCTGATTAAATGCTGGAGTTATTAAATGTGGGAAAGGGAACACTTTCTATGTCACAGTCGAGATTGCTAATTAGTTAAAATTTGGGGGTTTTTAGTGGTTAAATTTTGTAACCAGATCATGTGACTATATTACACAATGTTTGTTATCAAATTTAACTGCTATCTATTTTAGCTCATACGAATTTTAGTCATCAAGAAAGTCGTCGTACACTTGAAGCTATTGCTGCAGTTTAAAATGTAAAATCTTAATTATGTTTAGATTTGCATTCAAGAAACTACTTTAAATAGATGTGGATATCTTTTTATCAACATCAGTTTTGATTAACAAACTGCATTACATCATTTTATTTTGCTTTAAAGAAAACAGATTTCGAGGCAGGTGGAAGCACTCCTGGTTGAGCACTCATGTTACAGTGAGCAAGGACCCAGGTTTAAGCCCCCAGTCCCCACTTGTAGGGGGAAAGATTCAAGGGTGAAGCAGTGCTACAGGTGTCTCTCTTTCTCTCACCCTCCCTATCACCCCTTTCACTCTTGATTTCTGGTGGTCTTATCCAAAAAATAAATAAATATAGTTAAAAAATTTTAATTAAAATAAAAAAAACAGATTTTCAGAGACCAAAATCTAAAACCTACAAAATATTTAATATTTATCTTTGAAATTTTCAAATACCAGTTTGACTTACTTGCCAAGATTAGATATCACCAAATTAAACAAAATATTCTAGACTTGTTGCTTTATATAAAACTATTTATAATATTATCAAGTATAAAATTAACCATTTTCTTTAGAGTCATAAACAGTTTTTCTTTTATGTTTAAAATAATAATGGGAACTTTAAATTTATGCCACTGCTAATCATTAAAATAGCAGTTCAAAGTATACTAAATTTCATTCTCAGTCTGGCAAAATAATTTATTTAAATAGTGCACTTCTTTGTCATGTGTGAGACCCAAGTTGGAGCCTGAATGTGGTCACGACTGCACTGATGGAAGATTAAGTGCTATGGTTTCTTTTCTTTTCTTATTTTCTCTCTCATTTTCTGCCCCTCTAGATTAAACAACTAATAGTAAAAATAAAATAAAATGTGAGACTCTTTAAGTGATTGCTAAATCACTAATAAACATAAATTTCAAGTCTAAATAGACCCCACCAAAAGAAATTAAAACCCATGAAATTTTGCATCTGTATGAATACTTTATTTATGGAGACATTTATGCAAAAACATCATATTAGAAAGAATCATCTAAATTTAAATGTGATTTAAACTAAGTGATTTCACTTAATATGTGATATCTAAAAACTCAAAACTTCTTAAAACAGAGTAAAATGAACCAGTGACTGAGGGCTGCAGAATATAGGAGGTGTTGTTGTTCGACATGAAGGTAAAAACTTGCTACATAGGTAGTAGGGCGGTAGTGCAACAAGTTAAGCTTAGGTGGCGCAAAGCACAAGGACCAGTATAAGGATCCCGGTTTGAGCCCCCCCGGCGCCCCACCTACAGGGGAGTCGCTTCAAAAGCAGTGAAACAGGTCTGCAGGTCTCCCTCTCTCTGTCTTCCCCTTCTCTCTCCATTTCTCTCTGTCCTGTCCAACAATGATGACATCAACAACAATAACAATAATAACTATAACAATAAAACAACAGGGGCAATAAAAGGGAATAAAAAAATCTATAAAAAAACCTTGCTACATGTAGATGAATCTAAGTCGTGACTGAATAAATAATTTATTGTACTGTGATTATAATGATGCATTATAAACTTCTTCCAACTTCCTAAGAAACTAGATCTTAATTATTCTCATCACAAAAATGAATCAATAAATATGTATGGTAGTTAGTTGCATGAAATAGGATGAAATCTCTTATTGCCCTTTGCAATCTTAGGAATACAAATGACTCCTTTGTATCTGACCTAGCAAGGCTGTTAAAACCATTTCTTTTCTTTCATTTGCTTTCAGCTTCCTTTCACAGCTGAGAACTAGGAAAGGTGTAGCGGGGGGGGGGGGGGGGGGGGGACACACCCAACTGGTAGAGTGTTGGGCTTGCATGCCAAGGTTCTGCTTTGCTCCTCAGTGCCACATGCAACAGTGTTACACTAACTTATCTCTCTGTCCTGGGAAAAACTCTTTCTCACCTCTTTCTCATGTGCAGTAAAGAACAAATAAATTAAAAACTAACAAATGCCAGAAAAAAAAAAAAACCAAACAATAAAACACCACGAAGCCTTTTGTCCCTCAATTTGCTTTTCATCTAGTCTAGAAAGAGACAAGAGCTGCAAGAGATAAGTACCAAACATCTGTGCATTATGCCAGAGGACATGTCCCTCCACAGACAAGTATTGTGTTGTTACTTCTCCCATCGTGATGCAGATTGACCCTCTGTCTTCTATAATTTAACCTCTGCCCCCACTGGAGAGGAGACAAGTAGTCAGTGTTTCTGTCCTTCCTCTCCCCTTGATTTACAGTATAAATTCTGAAATTGAATATACTTTCTTCTTTTTTCCCATGCAAAAGTAACAGTTTATTTAAGGTGACACATGTCCAATAAAAGAAGTATTAGCTGATACTTTAATGATAAATTTACTATAAAAATCCTAAACTTATACAATGTTATATGTGAAATGTATTTCAATATTTAAAATGTCTTTAGCAATCATTTGAAAACACACACCAAAACAAAGCAGTCTGAAAGTTAAAGTACATGCAGGCTAACTTTCCCTGACATTATGCTATCAGTATTCATCTAGTTATTATTTACCCAATGTCAAATATACTAATATACTTTATAAAACAATTTTCTGATCTCATCTTAGCTCAAAACAAGAAAACAAATGGCGCACACCAGTGAGGAGTATAAAAAACATGGATCTCAGAATTGTTAAGTGAATTTTAAAAGTTAAACATTAAAGGACAAAACCCACCATTATTTAGGTTGATATATTTTTTCAAGTGGAAGTGTTGATACTTTTTAATTCAACACTTGAGTCTGTATTCTTATTGTATATGACTTTGGACAATCATTTAAATGTTCTCCTGTGAATTAATTAATTCTGGCACATCAGAGTCTCTTGCACGTGTGATTTCAGTCAAGGATACTTTTCAGAGAGAGACAGAGGTGGAGGGAGGGGGAGAGTCACCGTGGCACTGAAGCTTCTGCCACTGCTTAGAGTGCTCACATAGGTGATAATGGAGACTCCACTGTACAGAATATTCCCAACACTGACCAGGCGGTTCATCAGAACAAGCGCCTTACATTGCATGTGACCCTGAAGCCCTGACACACAGAAGCATTCAAACCCCAGAGTAATTAAAATATCTAACGGCTTCTCTCTACCTCCACATTCTACAGTGGTTTACATTTTAATAAGCCATTCTTCCCAGGTTCAAATCATTGTTGACAGTGAGCAAACAAACTAAAGATGTCTACTTTGTACTTTATTTCATTTCCAGTCCAATTTTTTTCTCTTCTCTTCTCTTCTCTTCTCTTCTCTTCTCTTCTCTTCTCTTTTCTTTCTTTATTTTTTATGTTTTTTTATATTTATTTTTCCTTTTTGTTGCCCTTGTTTCCTTGTTTTGTTATGGTTGTAGTTATTATTGATGTCGTCATTGTTAGGACAGAGAGAAATGGAGAGAGGAGGGGAAGACAGAGAGGGGGAAAGAAAGACAGATACCTGCAGACCTGCTTCACCACCTGTGAAGCGACTCCCCTGCAGATGGGGAGCCTGGGGCTCAAACTGGGGTTCTTAGGCCACTACTTGTGCTTCGGGCCACGTGTGCTTAACCCGGTGCTCTACCACCTGACTACCTTTTTTGTTTGTTTTTTACATGAGGAAGAATAAGAGCACCACTTTGGCATATTTGGTGTCAGAGATCAAGTTGGAACATCACACATTGAGTCTAACTCTTCACAACTAGCTCAACTCATAGACCCAGCTGGGTTTTTTTTTGCCTCCAGGGTTATTGATGGAGCTCAGTGCATACACTAGGAATCCACTGCTCCTGGAGGCTATTTTTCTCTTTTGATGCTCTTGTTGTTATTGTCATTGTTATTGCTGCTATAGTTGTTGGATAGGACAGAGAGAAATGGAGAGAGGAGGGGAAGACAGAGAGGGGGAGAGAAAGATAGACACCTGAAGACCTGCTTCATTGCTTGCGAAGCAACACCTCCCCTGAAGGTGGGGAGCTGGGGGCTTGAACCCGGATCCTAATGCTAGTCCTTGTGCTTCGCACCATGTTTGCTTAACCTGCAGCACTACCGCTCAGTCCCCTAGACCCAGCTTTTAATCTTAAGAATTGCAATCAATGTTATTGAACTGCTTGTCCTGTTTATATCTTTTTTATATAAATTTTCTGATGCTGAAGAATTATAAGAATAAGTCAAGGGCAATTTGTCCGTGTTATACAATAAGCATGTTTACATTTAAAAAAAAAACTTATCACTAGGTCACTGATTGTCAGAGAAATGCAAATTAAGACAACACTAAGATACCACCTCACTCCTGTAAGAATGGCATACATCAAAAAGGATAGCAGCAACAAATGCTGGAGAGGTTGTGGAGACAGAGGAACCCTTTCACATTGCTGGTGGGAATGTAAATTGGTACAGCCTCTGTGGAAGGCAGTCTGAAAAACTCAGAAGGCTAGACATGGACCTTCCATATGACCCAGTAATTCCTCTCCTGGGGTTATACCCCAAGGACTCCATAACACCCAACCAAAAAGAGGTGTGTACTCCTATGTTCATAGCAGCACAATTCATAATAGCTAAAACCTGGAAGCAACCCAGGTGGCCAACAAGAGAAGAGTGGCTAAGAAAGCTGTGGTAAATATACACAATGGAATACTATGCAGCTATCAAGAACAATGAACCCACCTTCTCGGACCCATCTTGGACGGAGCTAAATGTATTATGTTAAGTGAGCTAAGTCAGAAAGATAAAGATGAGTATGGGATGATCCCACTCATCAACAGAAGATGAGTAAGAAGATCTGAAAGGGAAACTAAAAGCAGGACCTGACCAAATTGTAAGTAGGGCACCAAAGTAAAAATCCTGTGGTGAGGGGTAGACATGCAGCTTCCTGGGCCAGTGGGGGGTGGGAGTGGGTGGGAGGGATGGGTCACAGTCTTTAGGTGGTGGGAAGGGTGTTTATGTACACTCCTAGTAAAATGTAGTCATCACTATTTAATTAATATGAGAGGGGGAAAATTAATTGTATGTCTCGAAGTTTTTCAAAACATAAACTGAATCTTTTCTCAATATATGCAGTGTAATTGATATGCAGACTCTCTCAAAAGCCTAGACCAAGTAGATCAGAAGCAACCAATAGCACAGCTATATACAAGATACTGGATACTGTACAGCAAACCCTAACAAAAGGACTTTTCAAAGTTAACCCAGTTACCACATAATGTGATGATAACATTAACTATCGATTGTCTTTTTGAACCCTAAGACAGCAGGAACCTCACATCTCCACTATAGAGCCTCTACTTCCCCCAGTCCTGGAACCCTTGGATAGGGCCCACTTTCCCATATGCCTCTCCCAATCCATACCAAATAATATTGCATCTGCCGATCACAACCTAACCAACGCAACGATTGCCACCTCAACATGCTTCACTTCAGACTGTGTCCAGAGACTTCACGTGTGGAATGACAACCCTTCAGCTTCATTACTCGGGTGAGACCTTTCCTTTCATAGTACACTCTAATTTCATCTCAGGTGGTTCACTTTCTAACAAAGTCCCAAAACCTAGATATACACCATTTTCTGTGAGAGAGAGCTTATGTTCACATGTATTCGTAAACTACTGCAAAATATAAACCTGAAAGCGAAGTACACTAGAGTTTGCAGTAAGTACCCCCCTACCACTTCCTCTCCACTATTCCAAGCTTTTGGTCCACGATTGCCCAACAACTTGTTTGGTTTCGTATGTTAACTCTCTTTTCAGTCACCAAGTTCCAGATGTCATCAGGATGCCGGCCAGGCTTCCCTGGACTGAAGACCCCACCAATGTGTCCTGTAGCTCCGCTTCCCCAG